>NC_084579.2:9448032-9485532 GCF_033978685.3 Nerophis lumbriciformis | reverse complement strand
GACGTTGGACCAATCAAACAGAGCCAGGTGGTCACATGACCTGACTTAAACAAGTTGAAAAACGTATTCGGGTGTTACCATTTAGTGGTCAATTGTACGGAATATGTACTGTACTGTGCAATCTACTAATAAAAGTTCCAATCAATCAATCAAAAGTGTGAAGGAAAAAAGATACTTTTTTTATTTCAACTGGACATCCCGTCAAAAGCCTAAAGACTGACCGCACATGAGGACGTTCCTGTCTTCACAATAAAAGTGCCGCTCCATCGCGCCTGCGCTTTCAAAACAAGAGTCTCCGAAAGCCAGCGCAAACAAGCTAGCAAGCTAAGGAGTTTGACGCCAATATATTTCTTGTAAAGTGTATAAAAACGAATATGGAAGCTGTACAAATAAGATGCCAAAAACCCAGCACTTTCATGTGGTATTAGACAGAAAGGAGGAACTTTTCTTCTCCTCCATTTGAAAACGTGGACGTTATCATCACTACTGTCTGATTCCAATCAATGCAAGTCATCAGAATCAGGTAATACACCAACTTATATTCTAGACTTCATGAAAGAAAGGAATCTATATGTTAAACATGCTTGTATATTCATTAAAACATCTTTAACATGTAAACGAAAACAGCTAAATAAATACATATAAATTATATACTGTATATATATATATATATATATATATATATATATATATATATATATATATATATATATATATATGTGTGTGTGTGTATGTTACTCATCAGTTACTCAGTACTTGAGTAGTTTTTTCACAACATACTTTTTACTTTTACTCAAGTAAATATTTGGGTGACTACTCCTTACTTTTACTTGAGTAATACATCTCTAAAGTAACAGTACTCTTACTTGAGTACAATTTCTGGCTACTCTACCCACCTCTGGTTGTTACACACTCCTTAGCGGGTTCCGACTTCCATGGCCACCGTCCTGCTGTCTATATCAACCAACACCTTTTCTGGGGTCTGATGAGCGTCGGCATTGGGCGCCTTAACCCGGCGTTCGGTTCATCCCGCAGCGCCAGTTCTGCTTACCAAAAGTGGCCCACTCGGCTCACCAGGGTGAGCCCCACCCCTTTCGTGAGCGCACTGCGCGCGGAGTGACCCCTGTTACGCGCCCCCGGCAACGGGGGTGGCGGGCAGGTAAGCTGCGCGGGTGGAGTGACCCCTGTTACGAGCCCCCGGCCACGGGGGTGGCGGGCAGGTAAGCTGCTTACCTGCTGCGCGTGACGCCGGCCGCGGCGAAGGCGGACAAGGCGGGGTGTCGGTGCGGTGGGCGCGGTGGTGACCCTGGACGTGCGTCGGGCCCTTCTCGCGGATCACCTCAGCTACGGCTCCCGGTGGGGCCCTCTCAGGGGAAGGTGCCTCGGTCCCGGACCCCGGCGAGGCGTCCCTTCTCCGCTCCGTAAAAGTGTCCATCTCTTTTTTTTTTCTTCTTCTGTTGTGGCATATGCTGCAGGTGCCTGCTCGTTTTTCGTATGTGGGTAACAACATTTAACTATGTATATATATTTCCGAATTGGTTTAACTGCCACCCGCCTGAATCTATTTAAAATCTAATTTTTTTTTATTTCAACCGCCCGACCCGACCCGCGGATAAAATCTTTTTTATTTTTATTTCAACCGCCCGACCCGCGGATAATCCGCGGACTCCGCGGTTGTGTCCGCAAACCGTGCATCTCTAATATATATATATATATATATATATATATATATATATATATATATATATATATATATATATATATATATATATATATATTAAAAAAAAAAAAAAAAAAAAAAATACCGTATTTTTCGGACTATAAGTCGCAGTTTTTTTCATAGTTTGGCTGGGGTCCAGTGCGACTTACATATGTTTTTTTCCTTTTTTATTATGCATTTTCGGCAGGTGCGTCTTATACTCCGGTGCGACTTATACTCCGAAAAATACGGTATACATATAAATATATATATATATATATATATATATATATATATATATATATATATATATATATATAGTATATATATATATATATATACATACACACATTACATTGTTTCTTAATGGGAACAATTCTTGACTATACAAACTTTCCGATTTAAGACCCATGTTCAAAGAACCGATTAAGTTCGTAGATTGAGGTTCCCCTGTCATACAGTATGAATAGTAAGTTATTATGTTGCCAGTTAAGGGTCGATGGGGGAATTTTTCATGCTACGCACAAGAATTCAACATATTTGAGTTGAGAAGAAGATTTAGCAACCAGTGAGATGTTCATCAGTGCGGTGCAAACAACAACAACAACATGGCTTCACAACACAAGCGTGTTCCCCTTGCAGAAGGCACAAAGGTTGCACGATGATGCCCTCTGTTTGAGTCTTTCCACTTTGCTGCACAAGTGATAAGTGTGTTGTGGGCCAAGAGAGGGCACGTGGACTTCCACCGGTGGCTTCTTCCAGGATTTTGGGGGGGGGGGCTTACGAATTGATTCGGTGCGGATTTTCTCTCACCCTCTGCTGTACTCTCCTGAACAACAGACCTCCAAAATGTGGATTTTTCCACAGACCTCGTTACTCATTCGCTTTATGGATCCCGACATTCAGCGGCGGCCGCATTTACATTTTGATTTAAAAAAAACCTCAAGAATCCGCTCTTCCCGCGGTCTCACATGAACTCCTGGCGGCTTGGAATTGGCTCTTCATGGATACTTCAAAATCAATCTGGTGAAAATTTGGAGCGTGAGGTGAACACGGGAGGGTGTGAACGGGGAAGAAGACAAACATTAACGCTGACTATAAATGGCAGCTTTGGCTGAAGGCTGCACACAGACTTTCATTTAAGTGACATTTGCTGGACAGGCTGAGTTACAAGTAAGGGAACGCGGCCCCCCCCCGGGGGGGATCGTCTGCCGTCCTCCTCGAAAGGCCTGCAGCACGTTTGCAGCATATCTAAAAGCTGTTGCTGCTATCAAACGTGCAACTTAAACATCCCCGAGTAGCATTAAACGCGAAAGCCGGGCCATATATCAGTTTATTAAACGCCTCTGTGAGCACAGTAAGCTCCCAATTTTACGAGACAGGAGTCCTGATGTATGAACTGCGCCGCAATAGTTCCACAGTCATTACTATAAAGTTAATTAAGCCACCCCTGGTGAAGAAGGTGGTCACTGAGTGGCCATCACAGGCAGGATCAGTTGGCTCTTTCTGCCGCAATCCTGACATCCATCATACATCCAATCATAACCAAATTAAGATTGCCGTGCGTCAACTAAACCAGGCAGCGGACCTTAAAAGCGGGGAGGTCTCACACACACACACACACACACACACCAGTGACGTGCGGTGAGGTTCATGACTGGTGAGGCACTGACTTCATCACAGTCAGATTTACAAACATAGGAACCCTAAAGAGTATCTTATTCACCATTTGATTGGCAGCAGTTAACGGGTTATGTTTAAAAGCTCATACTAGCTGTCACGTTCAAACACTGAGGACATCTATTAAACAAGACAAAAGGCAAGGAATCAAACAGAGACAGAATTCAATTTGGACTCAATATTGAGGAGAGACATGGCCACTGCACTCTCTGTACAGTCCTGCACCACGCTCTCACCCTTCCTTCCTCTTGTCCTCGGATTTTCCGTCAGTCTTTCCAATTCCAGCCCGAAATGAAGAAAGCAGTTCCTCAATCAGGATTTGGTTGCCATGGTCTTTCTGGTTTCACTCACTCATGCTGGAATCGTCAGACGTGTTGGAATCCGGCTCGAAGGACCAATAAGATGTCACGTTCAAACACTGAGGACATCTATTAAACAAGACAAAAGGCAAGGAATCAAACAGAGACAGAATTCAATTTGGACTCAATATTGAGGAGAGACATGGCCACTGCACTCTCTGTACAGTCCTGCACCACGCTCTGACGAAGAAGGTTTTCGTCTCCTCTTTTATTCAGATGTTCAATGTTCACGCACCAACACATGTCACAGCAGGAATGGGAAGTATGTAAAACAGTCATTGTTTTCGGTCGCTTTGAAGACCAAGAAGAGGATTTCTCGTGCTTGGGCTCTTCCTGGATCCAGCTGGGGCAGGTGTTGGAGGACAATGGATAACCCCTCCCGTCTCCTGACCACAGCAACTTCAAGAGGGCAGCGGGTCGTAAATAGCGTTGACCTCGGTTACCAAATAGTTGGAAGAGAGTTTGTGAAATAGTTCAAAGAGAGTTCGTTTAACACTTCAAAGAGAGTTCCTCTGGAAGTTGAGCAGATCCTGCCATCTGTCCGTGTTGAGATCACAGTGGAGTTTCACAAGCCTTCTTCCTCTTGTTAGGCCTCGAAAGACAGCCTTCATCTTCTTATCAGGAACATAATGTAATACAACGTTTCTTTTGTGATAACTTACAAACAATTATTCCAACACTAGCATTCTTCCCTGCTTGGCACTCAGCATCAAGGGTTGGAATTGGGGGTTAAATCACCAAAAATTATTCCCGGGCGTGGCCACCGCTGCTGCCCACTGCTCCCCTCACATCCCAAAGGGTGATCAAGGGGATGGGTCAAATGCAGAGGACAAATTTCACCACACCTAGTGTGTGTGTGACAATCATTGGTACTTTAACTTAACTTTAACTTTACACATACAAACTGTAGCACACAAAAAAAGCACATTTAATAAAAAAAACAACGTTATTATGGTCTTACCTTTACTTAGAAATTAAGTCCATGCGCCGCAACTAAAGCCCTCACTTCAACTTTCCACGTGCAAGATTGAATCTATTTAAAAAAGTGTAACCGAGGGTTTATAAATGTCGCCTATACTGTATGAAACTACAAAATAACAAACACGGAGGCTCCAGTTTACACGAGGACCACTTTATTTACTTCTTTCAAAAACCTCCGCAACGTGACATCACTTCCGCTCTTAGCGCCTTCAAAATAAGAGCTCAAGGCATATACTGTACAACAGCGCATAACTGGAACTTAACATCACAAAGAGGAAAGCCCATGAAAATAGGTTACAAAAGTTATTTAATAAGAAGCCAAAAAGTGCAAAAACAATAATGTTCGTGTTGGAGGAGTTGTGAATTAGGTACACCTGCAGTCTGATTAGTACCCCCTAATCAGAGCAAAACATTTTTGGTTGAAAAAAAGAGATAAAGAAGTAAAATACAGCACTATGTCATCAGTTTCTGATTTATTAAATTGTATAAACGTGCAAAATATTGCTCATTTGTAGTGGTCTTTCTTGAACTATTTGGAAAAAAAGATAGGTTTTTATTTATATTTATAAAGGATTTTTGTTGCTATTTTTAGAATATTAAAAAACAATCTCACGTACCCCTTGGCATACCTTCAAGTACCCCCAGGGGTACGCGTACCCCCATTTGAGAACCACTGCTTTAAGGTAATAATGTTTTATAATCATGCTGTATGAAAATGTCATCCTAAGGAACTTTAAACCAGATTTTGTTTTTGGAAACATATATTAGTTTGAACTAAGGATGGATACCATACAGAATCACAGTACTATTAATGCCAGGATAACAAATAGTTCACTTTTCAAGAAAATTAATTTTCTCTTTTACCAATATTTTAAACACGTAAACAAAGTAGGGCTGCAACTAACGATTCATTTGATAATCGATTAATCTGTTGATTATTACTCAGATTAATCGATTAATAATCGGATAAAAGAGACAAACTACATTTCTACGGACGGTATAGCTCGGTTGGTAGAGTGGCTTTGCCAGCAACTTGAGGGTTCCTGGTGCGATCCCCGCTTCCGCCATCCTAGTCACTGCCATTTTGTCCTTGGGCAAGAAACTTTACCCACTGTTGCGTTTTGGACCAGTTGTTCCTCCCAGGGAATTCAAGTCACAAGTCGCTCCCAAGCTCTTTACGACACTTAAAGCTGAGTTGAAAAACCACCAGAGACAGAATAGGTATTTTGTAATATATTTGCAAAGCTTTGCAGATATATATTTTTGAGACCAGTCCAGCATAGAACATTCGGATCGCCCCGCTAAAATGGTCTGTCCTCCCAACCCCAAAACCCTCTCTCCTCTCCCCTCTCCCTAGTCAAAACACATGCACATCGTCTCCCTAGTCAAAACACATTCCAAAGAATTCAAGGTTAACACACACAGTTTACTTGCAGACAACCAAAAGACCACAATTGGAAGAACACGAGCTGTTTTCAAATACCGTATTTTCCGCACCATTAGGCGCCCTGGGTTAAAAGCCGCGCCTTCAATGAACGGCATATTTCAAAACTTTGTCCACCTATAAGCCGCCCGGTGTTGTAAGCCGCATCTAACTGCGCTAAAGGAATGTCAAAAAAACAGTCAGATAGGTCAGTCAAACTTTAATAATATATTAAAAACCAGCGTTCTAATAACTCTGTTCACTCCCAAAATGTACGCAAATGTGCAATCACAAACATACGTATATCAACATGGACAGAGCTGCGTGAAAAAAGCCACCCGGCCTCTTCGCGTAAACTTAAACTTACCTTAACCACTCGCTCATCTTTTCTTCATCCATCCCTTCGAGTTAGCTTTTTATGATGACGCCGGCTGGAAAGGTCTCTTTTGGCAAGGTCTTCCTTTTGAATATCACCATGGGTGGAAGTTTCTGGCCATTAGCATGGCAAGCTAGAACCACAGTGAAGGATGACTTCTCATTCCCTGTGGTGTGAATATTCACCGTACGTGCTCCCGTTGTATCCACAGTGCGTTTCACAGGAATATCAGTTGCTGTGAAATAGTAATCCGTGTGCGGATGGAGAGATTGCGTCTTTTCATGAACCGGATCCCTGACGCTTAGTAGGAGCCATTTTGTGGTCTTTACAGATGTAAACACACAAAGGAAATGAAACGTACGGTGATATCCGCGCACTTTTTCTTCTTCTACGCAGGCGGGTGGTTGCTTACAGTAGAAGAAGAAGCGCTTCCTGTTCTATGGGGGCGGGTGCTTACCTTGGCGGTTGCTTGCGTAGAAGAAGAAGCGCTTCCTGTTCTACCGGGAAAAAAGATGGCGGCTGTTTACCGAAGTTGCGAGATCGAAACTTTATGAAAATGAATCGTAATATTAATCCATATATAAAGCGCACCGGGTTAAAAGCCGCACTGTCAGCTTTTGAGTAAATTTGTGGTTTTTAGGTGCGGCTAATAGTGCGGAAAATACGGTATGACTATGAAACAAAAGTAGTAACACTTAAATTCGGATATATGTAAATATCTGCCTCCGACACCACCCACTCCCAGTGCCAATGTCACGCCAAATGTCTTCCCCCTACAAAACCCTCCCCCCCCCATTTACTTCCGGGGTCATTTCCTCTTACGTCATTTCCTCTTACTTACGTCATTGACAGCGATCGATAGAATCCAAATCTCCTGAAAATGGTGGTGTCACTGAATGACATTTGTCTTTATCTTTCCCAGGGGACTTATGTCAAACACCAGCAGGCTTAGAAAAATTCCAGGCGGAGTGTTAGGGAAAATTTCAGGCGGAGTGTTAAGGGACGCTGCTGGGAACTTCTGTCTTCGTGGTAACGTGCAAAAAATATTAATTAATATATAATACTGCTAAATGTCTGTACTTTCTTTCTTTAGTTTATTTGGAACATGAACACACTTACATCATAATACATCACACAATTTCATATGATTTCATTTTACATCATGCCCGAAAAGGAGTAGGAAGAAGCAAAGCTTATTTAATCCTACCCCTTTCCCACTTCAAGCGTTTACAAATATATAGAATCATTTACTGACCTTTTTATATAATAAAATAACATCTATGAATTAGTATACAACAGTTTTGTAATATGTAATTAATTAATTAATTCAGTCATTATTAACATACTGAGATGAAGAATATCTTATTTTCAATAAGGTTGAAAGTATTTCTCATAATTCTTCTTTTTTGTACTCTGTAAGCACTATTATTTTGAACAACCTCTTAAACTGGATCATATCAGTACAATTTTTAACTTATTTACTTAATCCATTCCATAATTTAATTCCACATACTGATATGCTAAAAGTTCTAAGTGTTGTACGTGCATATAAATGTTTTAAATTATTTTTTCCTCTAAGGTTATATTTCTCCTCTTTAAATCAACATTATTGTTGAAACCATTTCACTAATATTAATTAATATATAATACTGTTAAATGTCTGTAATTTGTCCGATTATTACAGATGTTTTGTTAACGCTATATTATATAAAAAATAAATAAATAAAATAAAAACAAGTATCCTTCCAGCGACGGGCAGTCAAAGCCGAAGTGTTATCGATCGCTGTCAATGACGTAAGAGGAAATGACGTAAGAAGAAATGACCCCGGAAGTAAATGGGGGGAAGGTTTTTGTAGGGGGAAGAAATTTGGCGTGACACCACCCACACTGGTTTAAATGTAACTTAGATTTTGGGTTTCACTATGTAAAGCATTTTGAGTCACTAGAGAAAAGCGCTATATAAGTATAATTCCCTTCCCCCTTCTATCCTTTCCAGTATTTTATTGAAAAAAAACAGCATACTGGCACCATACTTATTTTGATTATTGTTTCTCATCTGTTTGTACATGTTGCAGTTTATAAATAAAGGTTTATAAAAAAAAAAATTAAAAAATTGCCTCTGGGCATGCGCATAGCATAGATCCAACGAATTGATGACTAAATTAATCGCCAACTATTTTTATAATCGATTTTAATCGATTAGTTGTTGCAGCCCTAAAACAAAGTAACCCAAATTTCCCTGTTGTGGGATCAATAAAGGATTGTCTTATCTTACCTTAAACCATATCTTCAGAATGGATCTGACTATCATTTAAAAAGGTTTCCCTTTAGGGGACCTGTTTTTTTTGTCCCCATACCGCCAGAGGTCCCCTAAAGGTGACTGTGTAAACAGAGCGATGTCCCCATTAAGTAAGCATTGTTAGAACACACACACACACACACACACACACACACACGCACGTGAGGAGCCAAGGATGATGGAAGTGAAGATTGATAGATCCAGAAAAGTACACTTTCGATATTGTGCAGAAGTCAGGAGGTCAGTGGAGTCGAGGTTACGTGGACACAAACAGTAAGTAGGACTGATTAAGGAACGCAATGGTGGTATATTTAAAGTTAAACACCCCTGTGGAGTTGGACAAGTTTTGGGTTTGGGCTGGGCGATATATCGAATTTGTACGATACATCGATATATTTTTAAACAAGATATGAATTATGAAAATATCGTAATATCGATATAATTTATGTCACATTAAAATGACCAAACACCACTTATTTGTAGGGATGTCCGATAATGGCTTTTATCCGATATTCCGATATTGTCCAACTCTTTAATTAAAAGTTAAAAAAAGTTAAAGTACCAATGATTGTCACACACACACTAGGTGTGGCGAGATTATTCTCTGCATTTGACCCATCACCCTTGATCACCCCCTGGGAGGTGAGGGGAGCAGTGGGCAGCAGCGGTGGCCACGCCCGGGAATCATTTTGGTGATTTAACCCCCAATTCCAACCCTTGATGCTGAGTGCCAAGCAGGGAGGTAATGGGTCCCATTTTTATAGTCTTTGGTATGACTCGGCCGGGATTTGAACTCACAACCTACCGATCTCAGGGCAGACACTCTAACCACTAGGCCACTGAGTAGGTCACTACAACCGATACCGATATCAACCGATATATACAGTCGTGGAATCAACACATTATTATGCCTAATTTGGACAACCAGGTATGATGAAGATAAGGTACTTTAAAAAAAAACAAAAAAAACAAAACATTTTCTTGAATAAAAAAGAAAGTAAAACAATATAAAAACAGTTACATAGAAACTAGTAATGAATGAAAATGAGTAAAATTAAGTGTTAAAGGTTAGTACTATTAGTGGACCACAATCATGTGTGCTTACGGACTGTATCCCTGCAGACTGTATTGATATATATTGATATATAATGTAGGAACCACAATATTAATAACAGAAATAAACAGGTTGCTTGGGTTGGTGCATTAATTGTAAGTGTATCTTGTGTTTTTTATGCTGATTTAATAAAAAAAATTAAAAAAATTCAAGCGGAGTGTTAGGGCCGCTGCTGGGAACTTCTGTCTTCATGGTAACGTGCAAAAAATATTAATTAATATATAATACTGTTAAATGTCTGTACTTTAAATCAACATTATAGTTGAAACCATTTCACTAATATTAATTAATATATAATACTGTTAAATGTCTGTACTTTAAATCAACATTATTGTTGAAACCATTTCACTAATATTAATTAATATATAATCCCTGCAGACTGTATTGATATATAATGATATATAATGTAGGAACCACAATATTAATAACAGAAATAAACAGGTTTTTTGGGTTGGTGCATTAATTGTAAGTGTATCTTGTGTTTTTTATGCTGATTTAATAAAAAAAATTTTTAAATTTCAAGCGGAGTGTTAGGGCCGCTGCTGGGAACTTCTGTCTTCATGGTAACGTGCAAAAAATATTAATTAATATATAATACTGTTAAATGTCTGTAACAGGTTTTGCATTCATTGTAAGTGTATCTTGTGTTTTTTATGCTGATTTAATAAAAAAAATAAAAACATTTTTTTTTTTTAAACCGATACCGATAATAAAAAAACGATACCGATAATTTCCGATATTACATTTTAACGCATTTATCGGCCGATTATTTGTTGTGTTCCTTGTTCTCCCCCGCTCCACCTCCACGGGCTACTAAACCCCTCCCCTTCCTCCTTCCAAGACGTGCTGGCACGTATAAGAACATCCATGATTGGTTGGTTGGTTTACCATGATGAGTCACGATTGGTTGAGATTAGGCCAATCAGAAGCAAGATAGCGCGGGTCATGGAACCAGGAAGGGAAATAACTACAGACATCCCAAATGACGACGAGAGAAGCAAGCACACCTGTGAAGTGAAAACCATTTCGGGTGACTACCTCTTGAAGCTCATCGAGAGAATGCCAAGAGTGTGCAAAGCAGTAATCAGAGCAAAGGGTGGCTATTTTGAAGAAACTAGAATGTAAAATATGTTTTCAGTTATTTCACCTTTTTTTGTTAAGTTTAAGTTCATAGTTTTGATGCCTTCAGTGACAATCGACAATGTAAATAGTCATGAAAATAAAGAAAATGCATTGAATGAGAAGGCCTGTACTGTACATTTATTTTTAATACCTGCTTATTTTGAGGGTGTCAGTTGAAATATGCATTGGAATTGATGCACTGTTACATATCATTACATATTTATTTTTTTTAATTTGTAAAATTTTTTAAAACTTTTTTCAATTTTTTTTTAATTTTTTAAAACAATTTAAAACAATTTTAAAATGTTTTAATTTTTTTAAACAATTTTAACAATTAACATTTTTTTTTAGGGTTAGGGTTAGGGTTAGGGTAAAATTTAAAAAAAAAAAAGTTAAAAAAAGTTTAAAAAAAAGTTTAAAAAAAGTTAAAAAAGTTTAAAAAAGTTAATATTTTTTTAAAATATTAAAAAAATTTAAAAAATATTTAAAAAAAATTAAAAAATATTTAAAAAAAAAATTTTTAATTAAAAATGTTTTAAAAAATTTAAAAATTTTAACAAATTTAAATTTTTTTACAAAAAAAAAAAAACAATTAAATAAAATTAAAAAAAAAAAAAAAAAAAAAAATGTTTTAAGTTAAAACATGATTTTCAAGGTACAAAATGATTTTCAACGTAAACATTTTTTTTCAAGGTTAAAAATGATTTTCAAGGTAAACATGATTTTCAAGGTAAAAAAACATTTTCAAGGTAAAATTTTTTTTTTAAGGTAACATTTTTTTTTCAAGGTAAAAAATTATTTTCAAGGTAAAAAAAAATTTTGAAGGTAAAATTTTTTTTTCAAGGTTAAAAATGATTTTCAAGGTAAACAAATGATTTTCAAGGTAAAAAAAAATTTTCAAGGTACATTTTTTTTTTCAAGGTAGCATTTTTTTTCAAGGTAAAAAATGATTTTCAAATTTTTTTAATTTTTAAAAATGTTTTTAAATGTTTTTATTTTTGTTATTTTTGTAATTTGTAAATTTTTTTAAAACATTTTTTTAATTTGTTTAAATTTTTTAAAACAATATAAAACAATTTTAATTTTTTTAAATTATTTAAAAAAATTTTAACAATTAACATTTTTTTTTAGGGTTAGGGTTAGGGTTAGGGTAAATTTTTTTTAAAAAAAGTTAAAAAAAAGTTAAAAAAAAGTTAAAAAAAAGTTTAAAAAAAGTTAAAAAAAAAGTTAAAAAAAGTTAAAAAAAAAGTTAACATTTTTTTAAAATATATATATATTTTTAAAATATATATATATTTTTTTTAAATTTTTTCTTTTTTTTACAAAAATTAAAAAAAAAAAAAAAAAAAACTTTAAAAAAAAGAAAAAAGTTTTAAAACATGATTTTATTCACTACATGGAGGACGGCGAGGAGGAGGCGGAGTCTGGTTGGCAGCGTCTATCTCCAGGGATCGCGCGGGTCATTTGAAACACAAACAATTTAAAGCGGCATGGGCCTGATGCTGCGAATGCAATCTAATCTATAAAACTAACAGAGCAGAAATAATTTTAAAGGAGGGGGGTGGGGGTGAAAAACCTCATCAAAAGTACCTACATCAAAACAACGTGATAGATTCAATTGGGATTATGGATTGTGTTTGTAATCGAGCGAAGGACCTTTTCGGTACCAGAAAGTATGAGGTCGCGAGCAGAACGCATGTTTGTCGTGACGAGAATGCCAAGAAGTGTACTTTTGCATCACATGACCTTCTTGTGAGAGGCGCATCAAGGTCAAAAAAATAAGTGGATTTTTTCCCTCTGTCTCCAGGAGGACTCATGCTCCGCGCTAAATTCCTCTTAACCCTTGTGTGGTGTTCGGGTCTGTGGGACTCGTTTTTATTTTTTATTAAAAGAAAAATGATACAATTAATACATTTTTCAAACTGAGACTCACTGACTTTGGCTCATTTTCTGTGAAGAACATATATCAGAATACATATTTAATGACCACACACCATACACCCCCCTACACATTTCTATTACATATAAGATGTCCAGGTCCGGACCCGGGGCTAACAGAAGTGTGGAAATTGATGTTCTGTGTACCACACACACACACACACACACACACACACACACACACACACACACACACACACACACACACACACACACACACACACACACACACACACACACACACACACACACACAGCAGGCCTAGACAGGAGGAGGACAGAGTGTAGGTACACAGAAGATCAGAGGGTCAAAATGTGCGAGAAAATGAGAGCAGACAGTGTTGACAAACAATGTTGCAACCTTGTGTGGGAACCGCAGGTGCAGAAACACAAAGGATGAATCCCTGTGGGATGCAGAAACTGGCAGAGAAATTTTCCGTACAACGTTCATATTGTTGTTACTCAGCCAGCGTTTGTGGGTCTGATGGACCCGTTGCATTTTGTGGCTTTTAATGCCTCACAATCACAACACTCTTATGTTAAAATACTGAACAGATGTTTACCTTATCCCAATAAACATCTGTTCAGTATTTTAACATAAAAGTGTTTGATTTTGAGGCATTAAAAGCCACAAAATGCAACGGGTCCATCATAATGCGCCACACATTTTCGATGGGAGACAGGTCTGGACTGCAGGCGGGCCAGGAAAGTCCCCGCACTCTTTTTTTTTATGAAGTCACACTGTTGTAACACGTGCTGAATGTGGCTTGGCATTGTCTTGCTGAAATAAGCAGGGGCGTCCATGAAAAAGACGGCACTTATTATCAATCAATCAATCAATGTTTATTTATATAGCCCTAAATCACAAGTGTCTCAAAGGGCTGCACAAGCCACAACGACATCCTCGGTACAGAGCCCACATAAGGGCAAGGAAAAACTCATCCCAGTGGGACGTCGATGTGAATGACTATGAGAAACCTTGGAGAGGACCGCATATGTGGGTAACCCCCCCCCCCCTCTAGGGGAGACCGAATGCAATGGATGTCGAGTGGGTCTGACATAATATTGTGAGAGTACAGTCCATAGTGGATCCAACATAATAGTAAGAGTCCAGTCCATAGTGGGGTCAGCAGGAAACCATCCTGAGCGCAGAGATGTTCCCAACCGATACACAGGCGAGCGGTCCACCCCGGGTCCCGACTATGGACAGCCAGCACTTCATCCATGGCCACCGGACCTGTGTCTCCCCCTCCACAAGGGATAGGGGGAGCAGAGGAGAAAGGAAAAGAAACGGCAGATCAACTGGTCGAAAAAGGGGGTCTATTTAAAGGCTAGAGTATACAAATGAGTTTTAAGATGGGACTTAAATGCTTCTACTGAGGTAGCATCTCTAATTGTTACCGGGAGGGCATTCCATAGTACTGGAGCCCCAATAGAAAACGCTCTATAGCCCGCAGACTTTTTTTGGGCTCTGGGAATCACTAATAAGCCGGAGTTCTTTGAACGCAGATTTCTTTACCTTATCCCAATAAACATTTGTTTAGTATTTTAACATAAAACTTTTTGATTGTGAGGCATTAAAAGCCACAAAATGCAACGGGTCCATCAGACCCACAAACGCTGGCTGAGTAACAACAATATGAACGTTGCACGGAAAATTTCTCTGCCAGTTTCTGCATCCCACAGGGATTCTTCTTTTGTGTTTCTGCACCTGCGGTTCCCACACAAAGTTGCAACATTGTTTGTCAACACTGTCTGCTCTCATTTTCTCGCACATTTTGTGGCTTTTAATGCCTCACAATCAAACACTTTTATGTTAAAATACTAAACAGATGTTTATTGGGATAAGGTAAACATCTGTTCAGTATTTTAACATAAAAGTGTTTGATCGTGAGGCATTAAAAGCCACAAAATGCAACGGGTCCATCAGACCCGCAAACGCTGGCTGAGTAACAACAATATGAACGTTGTACGGAAAATTTCTCTGCCGGTTTCTGCATCCCACAGGGATTCTTCTTTTGTGTTTCTGCACCTGCGCTTCCCACACAAGGTTGCAACATTGTTTGTCAACACTGTCTGCTCTCATTTTCTCGCACATTTTGTGGCTTTTAATGCCTCACAAACAAACACTTTTATGTTAAAATACTAAACAGATGTTTATTGGGATAAGGTAAACATCTGTTCAGTATTTTAACATAAAAGTGTTTGATTGTGACGCATTAAAAGCCACAAAATGCAACGGGTCCATCAGACCCACAAAGCTGGCTGAGTAACAACAATATGAACGTTGTACGGAAAATTTCTCTGCCAGTTTCTGCATCCCATAGGGATTCTGCTTTTGTGTTTCTGCACCTGCGGTTCCCACACAAGGTTGCAACATTGTTTGTCAACACTGTCTGCTCTCATTTTCTCACACATTTTGACCCTCTGATCTTCTGTGTACCTACACTCTGTCCTCCTCCTGTCTAGGCCTTGTCATGACTTGGTCCTGGGGTTTAGTTTTTCTAGAAGGCAACGGAAAGTTGGCTCGGGCGAGACGGGAATGAAGGTACATTTTTATTTAAACACTATAAATACAAAACAAGGAAGTAAACAAAAGGCGCGCACAATGGCGGAGAACAAACTATGAAACCAAACACTTGCACAAAGGCAAAAACTATGAACAACAAAAAACACTAACTGTAGCAATAATAAACAAAACTTACTTGGCATGGACAAAAAGGAGCAGCGTGAACGATGGACATGAAAAAAGAGTCAGAAATGTGCAGAGCATAAATGTGGGGATGTCACCAGAAAGACAAACTGAAAAACAATGAACTTAAATACTACAGACAAGATTAACGAAAACAGGTGCGTGACTCAAAACGTGAAACAGGTGCGTGACGTGACAGGTGAAAACTAATGGGTTGCTATGGTGACAAACAAGAGTGCACAATGAGTCCAAACGTGGAACAGGTGAAACTAATGGTAATCATGGAAACAAGACAAGGGAGTGAAAAGCCAGAAACTAAAGAGTCCAATAACTAAACAAAACATGATTAAAACAAAACATGATTACACAGACATGACAGGCCTGCTGTGTGTGTGTGTTTATTGGGATAAGGTAAACATCTGTTCAGTATTTTAACATAAAAGTGTTTGATTGTGGGCATTAAAACCACAAAATGCAAGGGGTCCATCAGACCCACAAACGCTGGCTGAGTAACAACAATATGAACATTACACAAGGGTTGACCCTCCTTCCAGACACGCTCATCAATAAATGTTTGATTGTAGCCGAAGAATGGCTTCATTTCAGAAGTTATTTTGTCCTACTTTAAAGGCTTCTTCTCCTCCTCAAGGGGGCGACACGCCGGCGCACCATCCCCTTCACCGCGGCGCCCTAGGAGCAGCGGGTTTAATTGCCAATTAGACATCAGCATACGACGCAGGCCGCGGAATGTGGCGGGATTCATGAATATTTGATGCGATTACAGTCATTCGCATTCCTGGGAAACAGTCAGCCGGGCCTCGTCCTTGGCCGAGCACAAGATCTTCCTTTTCTTGGTTCAGCTCTGGCTCTTTTTGCCAGGTCACGATGTCACCACGTGGCAAATTACGCTCAATTAAAATGCGATTAAAAATGCATCCCGCGGATGTTTTATTCATCGCTTAAATTGAATTTTGGGCAGCATCCAGCCGAGTCGGGCCCGGAGAGAGGACTGGTATTGATTATTCTTGGAGAAGGAGACATCCGTGCAGCATTACTGTATCATGTACGTCTGTGACAACACATTATGATGGATTTTACCTGGGTTTTAATTACCTGTGTCTCTGGCAGATGGCGCACTCTGTCATTAATGGCCATGAATTATTCATCACCAATCTTTATGACCAATAGCGATGCAATTGGTATATTCTCGCACCTTATTGAATTTTGACATCATGGCATATCCAGGTGATGTATTAAAACATAATGAGGACACCCACTGGGGACGGTCCTGATCCGGAGGGGGGTTGGGGGGGGAGTTGCAGGAATAATTGATGCCGCAGCCCCGAAAATCCACAGGCCTTATCGGCTAATGGCTCCGCAAAGAGACATCAAACTTGTCAGAAGCAAGACAAACTGGATCGATACGAACACAAACTGTCAGTCATAATCAACGCGGACACTTCCTGTTGAAAACACGTGACACGATGACCTTGTCCTGGGACTGGGAGTGTCTTACTATTGTATGGCATCACATTGAAAACTGTCAACACAGATCATTCTCGTGTTATCTCATTATCTTCCACCACTCTCATCTGTGCAAGATCTCATTGGTTCAATATTTACGGTAAACCATCATAAATCGAAACATTTGAGCCATCCTTGCAGCTGAACTAAAGGGGAGCTACACTTTTTGGGGGGGATTTTGCCTATGGTCCAAACAAGACTATGTCCTTATTTGAAAAAAAAAAAAAATGGATTAGTGTCAGGTTCAAACACTGATGACATCTATTAAACAAGACAAGAGGCAAACAAATTAAACAGAGACAGAATTCAATTTGGACTCAATATATTGAGGAGAGTCGCCTGGACATTGTATCCTTCTACAATCTCCAGCACGCTCTGCCAAAAGATTGTAGGCCTCCTTCTTTTATTTTGGACCCTCCCCGACCACATGGCCACGGCTGTTTCCAAACAAAACAGAATGCTGGACGACAGCAAAGACTTACTGTGGAGCAAAGACGGTGTCCACAAAGTACATCCGAACATGAAATGACAATCAACAATGGCCCCACAAAGAAGGATAAAAACAACTGAAATATTCTTGATTGCTAAAACAAAGTAGATGCAGGAAACATCGCTCAAAGGAAGACCAGAAACTGCTACAGGAAAATACCAAAAAAAGAGAAAAAGCCACCAAAATAGGAGTGCAAGACAAGAAGTAAAACACTACACACAGGAAAACAGCAAAAAACTCAAAAAGTCACTTTGTGATGTGACGGGTGGTGACAGTACACCTACTTTGAGACAAGAGCTACAGTGATGCATGCTTGGTTATGGTTTGAAGTCACATTCAACAATTGCGACGACAACTTTTTACTGTCAACTGAGTTTCGTTTTTTAATGATTTCTGCTGGAGGTGTGCCTCTGGATTTTTTCAACGCAAAAAAATGTGCCTTGGCTCAAAAAAAGGTTGAAAAACACTGATCTACAACACACATACACACACTCACATTTGTATTAATCGCAGATTCAATGAATGGGAGCATTAAAGGATTAAAGTATTAAAGTGCATAGTTTAGATGCTTCTTTTGTTGCTGCTACTGAAAAAAATGGCATGCATTTTATTACGGTCTGCATAAACCAGGGGCGTCACTAGCTTTTAAGGACAGGGGGGGCTTTGCCCCCAGAAGATGCACAGGATGCGAGCGAATGTTACGCACGAGCACAAAACTTCACAAACGGCTAACAAAGACTTAGAAATTATTCATTGTTATTATTATTATTTTTTTAAATGCACGGGACGAAATGAAATGCTCCCCGGGACGATGGCTTTTAACCATATATTTTCTTTTTCTTTTTATGTATTTATTCATTTTACATTTTATATTAAATGTCTTGGTTTTTCCTCCCTCTGAACATCCTATTAAATGTTTAACAAGCCATCCTATAATAATAAAACAGCTATTAATGTAACAATACAATAAAACAAATATATTTAATCATGTTTTTTTCATTATTTTAACAATAGGCTTATGTATATTACTTTATATAGATTCTACAAGAAACACAAAACTTAAAAAATAAATGATTTACAATTGCACACACAAGATTTTGTGCAGCTTCACTCATTGTAAAGGAAGATAATGTGCTTCGTACACTTGCAGGACCGCAAGCAAGGTCGCAGAGAAAATGCGGGCTGGAATTTGAGTGATGTGGGCATTTTCTATATGAACAAGTGGAATGGATTGGATACCGACGCACGAAAGGGGCTCTCTACCTTACGCTACGAAGTGAGGGGAAACTGAGTGAATAATAACAGGTTATATGATTATTTATTTAAACTCATATTTGGGCCACTTTATAATGAATATGTCGGCATTTATTTGTAAAAAAAACCCCCAAAAAACCCCAAATTATTTAGGGGGGCTTAAGAATATTTTAGAGGGGCTTTAGCCCCCCTAAAATAGGCCTAACAACGCCAATGGCATAAACCCTATTTATTCTATATTATAATAACTTTTATTGTCATCTCTGCCAAGAGTGAAGGAGAGAGATACAGTTTTGATTCATGTCTGTGTGTGTTTTACCAGGTTTACGCAAAAAGTATATAACCCATAATAAAACTTTATCATGGAAGAAGTGCCTGGCAGGAAGCTATAAAATGTGTTTTTTTTGCGATTTCCCTTTCTGCAATTCAAATGGTTTGGTCACAGCATTAAGCCTCTAATGTCCTGAACCAGCAAGCCTACACAACATAAATGTCCCAATGCGTTCAGACAAAACACACTTTGTTTTTTTCAACATTTTCTGCACTCTCCACGGTCATTTCAGCTTTGGAAGAAGGGTTTATTAAAAGTTTATGATACGGCCCTTCCAAGCCTGAGGACGAGGGAAAAAAAACATTTGATTGATTGACAGAGGCCACAATATCCTTCACCCCCACCTCCCCTCCAAGGATGAAGACGAGGGACCTTTATCTCCCGTGTGCCCACTAAACCTTGACCCCCATCCACCTCGCCAGCTCCTCACGAGCCATCAACCTTTGAGGGAATCATTTCACAGCCCTGTGTGAGCCGGACTCCACTTCAATGGCCTCGCTATTTCCCCATCATCGCTCATCTCTTGGAACTCCACGGGGGACAGAGTAGCCCCGCCACCCGAAAAATGAGGGACATCATCATTACAAATAAAACTCCACGAAAAACAAGTACCCGCACTCTTTTACTATGAAGCCACGTTGATGTAACACGTGGCTTGGCATTGTCTTGCTGAAATAAGCAGGGGCGTCCATGGTAACGTTGCTTGGATGGCAACATATGTTGCTCCAAAACCTGTATGTACCTTTCAGCATTAATGGCGCCTTCACAGATGTGTAAGTTACCCATGTCTTGGGCACTAATACACCCCCATACCATCACAGTGTCATGACTTGATCCTGGGTGTTTGCTTTTCCGGGATGCAACGGAAAGTTGGCTCGGGCGAGACGGGAATGAAGGTACATTTTTATTTAAACACTATAAATACAAAACAAGGAAGTAAACAAAAGGCGCGCACAATGGCGGAGAACAAACTACGAAACCAAACACTTGCACAAAGGCAAAAACTATGAACAACAAAAAACACTAACTGTGGCAATAATAAACAAAACTTACTTGGCATGGACAAAAAGGAGCAGCGTGAACGATGGACATGAAAAAAGAGTCAGAAATGTGCAGAGCATAAATGTGGGGATGTCGTCAGAACGACAAACTGAAAACAATGAACTTAAATACTATAGACATGATTAACGAAAACAGGTGCGTGACTCAAAACGTGAAACAGGTGCGTGACGTGACAGGTGAAAACTAATGGTTGCTATGGTGACAAAACAAAAGTGCACAAAAAGTCCAAAAACAAAACCGAACATGACCAAAACAAAAACATGATCACACAGACATGACACACAGATGCTGGCTTTTCAACTCTGCGCCTATAACAATCCGGATGGCTCTTTTCCTCTTTGGTCCGGAGGACACGACGTCCACAGTTTCCAAAAACAATTTGAAATGTGGACTCGTCAGACCACAGAACACTTTTCCACTTTGTATCAGTCCATCTTAGATGAACTCAGGCCAAGCGAAGCCGACAGCGATTCTGGGTGTTGTTGATAAACGGTTTTCGCCTTGCATAGGAGAGTTTTAACTTGCACTTACAGATGTAGCGACCAACTGTAATTACTGACAGTGGGTTTCTGAAGTGTTCCTGAGCCCATGTGGTGATATCCTTTACACACTGATGTCGCTTGTTGATGCAGTACAGCCTGGGGGATCGAAGGTCACGGGCTTAGCTGCTTACGTGCAGTTCTCTGAACCCTTTGATGATATTACGGACCGTAGATGGTGAAATCCCAAAATTCCTTGCAATAGCTGGTTGAGAAAGGTTTTTCTTAAACTGTTCAACAATTTGCTCACGCATTTGTTGACAAAGTGGTGACCCTCGCCCCATCCTTGTTTGTGAATGACTGAGCATTTCATGGAATCTACTTTTATACCCAATCATGGCACCCACCTGTTCCCAATTAGCCTGCACACCTGTGGGATGTTCCAAATAAGTGTTTGATGAGCATTCCTCAACTTTATCAGTATTTATTGCCACCTTTCCCAACTTCTTTGTCACGTGTTGCTGGCATCAAATTCTAAAGTGAATGATTATTTGCAAAAAAAAAAAAAAAGTTTATCAGTTTGAACATCAAATATGTTGTCTTTGTAGCATATTCAACTGAATATGGGTGGTAAATTATTTGCAAATCACACAATTTCCCCAACTCATATGGAAACGGTGTTTGTACTTCAACAATAGATGTCATCCTCGTCCTTGCAGGTCAGTCACGAAAACATAAAAGCATAAATACTGCAATTTTCTAATGCATACAAACAAGAATGCAAATGTTCCCCTCTTTTGGCCTCCAGAAAGGAATACCATTATTCTTACTGGAATGGCGTCATGTTTGAGTCATGGACAGCAATAAAGTAGAGTGCATGTAGCGCCTCCTGCATGCATGTACATGTGTCCTGATAATAGCAGCCTATTATGCAAAATGGAGCCTTTTAATGATTTTAACAGCTATAAGTGTCCTTAAAGAACCACATCTCCCTTGCTTGCTTGTGCCGCGTATGTGGTTTTCATGATGCCATTAATGTCATAAACATGACACCGCAAGCGAGGCTTTGCATTAAAAAAAACCAAAAACAAACTTGGCTATACATCTTAAAGCCTGGAACTCTAAGTTTGACATTTAGTTTTTTTCCAGTGAATATATGTAAGTGTACAAGTGGTATTTTACACTGAACACTAATAATCACCCCACTACTTCATTCCTTTGTACACAACTGCATATAACACATGACCATACTTGCCAACCTTGAGCCCTCCGATTTCGGGAGGTGGGGGGCGGGGGGCGTGGTTTGGGGCGTGGTTAAGAGATATATATATATATATATAAGAAATACTTGACTTTCAGTGAATTCTAGCTATATATATATATATTTTATTACATATATATATATATATAAAAAGAAATACTTGAATTTCAGTGTTCATTTATTTATACATATACACACACATAACACTCATCTACTCATTGTTGAGTTAAGGGTTGAATTGTCCATCCTTTTTCTATTCTCTGTCACTATTTTAGAACACACACATTATACAAATATACATTATAAAATCAATAAGAAAACGGGAGCTCTAATTTGGGAGTCTGAATTAGGATCAGAAGTTCCCATATAAACATTGCGCACTCACGTCGCCCTTTTGTATTGATTACTGCAGCTGTGCACTGGATTCATTCACAAATACAAACTACAACTCACAAACACTTTAGAGTTAGGCTCCACCATCAGAATGTGTACTTAAACTTATAAAGATCACATGGATGTTATTCAGTGAGTTGATTCACCAAAACTAACCTGTTATACAGGAGGAAAAAGCACACAGGACGTTTCAATTGTTCACAGACTGGTCGCGCTCATCAGAATGACAAGACACTTCCGGTCTGCAGGTGATAGCATTCAATTGGGAAGAAACGCCCTACTGCCCCCTACTGACCAATGTGAATACTGATAAATGTGGAATGACAGCTCCAAAAACGAATTCAAACCACAAAATAAAATAAATAAATCAACACAAAAATGTGACACGTTATGGGTGGGTCACATGTGCATGTACAGTAGATGGCAGTATTGTCCTGTTTAAAAGTGTCACAACATTGCTGTTTACGGCAATGTTGTGAACAGGCTGTCAACACGTCACTCAGGTCCGCATGGAGCTGGAGGGGGCGTGGCCTCCAGCTGCGCCTGAATTTCGGCAGATTTTCGGGAGAAATTTTGTCCCGGGAGGTTTTCGGGAGAGGCGCTGAATTTCGGGAGTCTCCCGGAAAATCCGGGAGGGTTGGCAAGTATGCACATGACTGTATGCACAACATCCTGTTGACTGTTACTGTTTTAGACTTGTTTATCGTATTTTCCGGACCATAAGGCGCACTTAAAATCCTTTTTTCTCTCTCAAAACTCGACAGTGCGCCTTATGACCCGGTGCAACTAATGTACGGAATCATTCTGGTTTTGCTTACCGATCTCAAAGCAATTTTATTTGGTACATGATGTAATGACAAGTGTGACCAGTAGATAGCAGTCAAACATAAGATATACGTGTAGACTGCAATATCAATCAATCAATCAATCAATGTTTATTTATATAGCCCTAAATCACAAGTGTCTCAAAAGGCTGCACAAGCCACAACGACATCCTCGGTACAGAGCCCACATAAGGGCAAGGAAAAACTCACCCCAGTGGGACGTCGATGTGAATGACTATGAGAAACCTTGGAGAGGACCGCATATGTGGGTAACCCCCCCCCCTCTAGGGGAGACCGAATGCAATGGATGTCGAGTGGGTCTGACATAATATTGTGAGAGTCCAGTCCATAGTGGATCCAACAAGACTCAAGTAAACAACACCAAAATATTATGTGTTCCATTTAAAATATAGAACATTACACACGGCACTCAAAAGTCTATCAAAATGTTTTAGCACGACTTTGGTAAGCTATGAAGCCACACCGCTTGATGGATTGTACTGTGCTTCAACATAGGAGTATTATTTTGGTGTGTGTATAAGGTAAGACATATTATCTGGCGTTTTGTTTCGCAATATTATGCAAAAGCAACTTTTTTTAAACTTCTGTACCTGCTGATCTGTATTTGGGATCTGCATAAATCCTGAAAAATTGCACACGTCTGCCTTTGTAGTCCGTGGCGACACCGTAGAGATTATAAAACATGTTTTCAGATATGTGTGGTCTGCACAGATTCGGTGACCACAGATGAGACGCTAGCTGTCCAAAGTCAGGACCTAGGGTGGACCACTCATCTGTGCATCAGTTGGACTGGACTCTCACACTATTATGTCAGATCCACTATGGACTGGACTCTCACACTATTATGTTAGATCCACTATGGACTGGACTCTCACACTATTATGTTAGATCCACTATGGACTGGACTCTCACACTATTATGTTAGATCCACTATGGACTGGACTCTCACACTATTATGTTAGATCCACTATGGACTGGACTCTCACACTATTATGTCAGATCCACTATGGACTGGACTCTCACACTATTATGTTAGATCCACTATGGACTGGACTCTCACACTATTATGTTAGATCCACTATGGACTGGACTCTCACACTATTATGTTAGATCCACTACGGACTGGACTCTCACACTATTATGATAGATCCACTATGAACTGGACTCTCACACTATTATGTTAGATCCACTATGGACTGGACTCTCACACTATTATGTTAGATCCACTATGGACTGGACTCTCACACTATTATGCTAGATCCACTATGGACTGGACTCTCACACTATTATGTTAGATCCACTATGGACTGGACTCTCACACTATTATGTTAGATCCACTATGGACTGGACTCTCACACCATTATGTTAGATCCACTATGGACTGGACTCTCACAATTATGTTAGATCCACTATGGACTGGACTATCACACTATTATGCTAGATCCACTATGGACTGGACTCTCACACTATTATGTTAGATCCACTATGGACTGGACTCTCACACTATTATGTTAGATCCACTATGGACTGGACTCTCACACTATTATGTTAGATCCACTATGGACTGGACTCTCACTATTATGTTAGATCCACTATGGACTGGACTCTCACACTATTATGTCAGATCCACTATGGACTGGACTCTCACAGTATTATGTTAGATCCACTACGGACTGGACTCTCACACTATTATGTTAGATCCACTATGGACTGGACTCTCACACTATTATGTTAGATCCACTATGGACTGGACTCTCACACTATTATGTTAGATCCACTATGGACTGGACTCTCACTATTATGTTAGATCCACTATGCACTGGACTCTCACACTATTATGTTAGATCCACTATGGACTGGACTCTCTCACTATTATGTTAGATCCACTATGGACTGGACTCTCACACTATTATGTCAGATCCACTATGGACTGGACTCTCACACTATTATGTCAGATCCACTATGGACTGGACTCTCACACTATTATGTTAGATCCACTATGGACTGGACTCTCACACTATTATGTCGGATCCACTATGGACTGGACTCTCACACTATTATGCTAGATCCACTATGGACTGGACTCTCACACTATTATGTTAGATCCACTATGGACTGGACTCTCACACTATTATGTTAGATACACTATGGACTGGACTCTCTCACTATTATGTTAGATCCACTATGGACTGGACTCTCACTATTATGTTAGATCCACTATGGACTGGACTCTCACACTATTATGTTAGATCCACTATGGACTGGACTCTCACACTATTATGTTAGATCCACTATGGACTGGACTCTCACAATATTATGTTAGATCCACTATGGACTGGACTCTCACACTATTATGCTAGATCCACTATGGACTGGACTCTCACACTATTATGTTAGATCCACTATGGACTGGACTCTCACACTATTATGTTAGATCCACTATGGACTGAACTCTCACACTATTATGCTAGATCCACTATGGACTGGACTCTCACACTATTATGTTAGATCCACTATGGACTGGACTCGCACACTATTATGTTAGATCCACTAGGACTGGACTCTCACAGTATTATGTTAGATCCACTATGGACTGGACTCTCACACTATTATGCTAGATCCGCTCGACGTCCCTTTCAAGGTTTCTCAATGTCATCCCATTGGGTTGAGTTTTTCCTTGCCCTGATGTGGGATCTGAACCGAGGTTGTCGTTGTGGCTTGTGCAGCCCTTTGAGACACTCGTGATTTAGGGCTATATAAGTCAACTTTGATTGATTGATCGATTGATATTTCACCTTTTTTTGTTAAGTACATAACTCCACATGTGTTCATTCATAGTTTTGATGCCTTCAGTGACAATCTACAATGTAAATAGTCATGAAAAAAAAACCACATTGAATGAGAAGGTGTGTCCAAACCTTTGGCCTGTACTGTACATTAGTAAACTTTATTATACAAATGTGATATTTTTTTCTATTTCCGATTCCCTCACTCATCCACAAGTTTGTACATGTTTGTAACCTTGCTACTAACCAAACAACAATGCAGCATAATAATTAGAGATGTCCGATAATGGCTTTTTTGCCGATATCCGATATTGTCCAACTCTTAATTACCGATTCGATATCAACCGATACCGATACATACAGTCGTGGAATTAACACATTATTATGCCTCATTTTGTTGTGATGCCCCGCTGGATGCATTAAACAATGTAACAAGGTTTTCCAAAATAAATCAACTCAAGTTATGGATTAAAAAAAAAGCCATATTTATTATTGAAGTCACAAAGTGGTAAGGGGGGTAGCGGGGGTTGTATATTGTAGCGTCCCGGAAGAGTTAGTGCTGCAAAGGGTTTCTGGGTATTTGTTCTGTTGTGTTTATGTTGTGTTATGGTGCGGATGTTCTCCCGAAATGTGTTTGTCATTCTTGTTTGGTGTGGGTTCACAGTGTGGCGCATATTTGTAACAGTGTTAAAGTTGTTTATACGGCCACCCTCAGTGTGACCTGTATGGCTGTTGACCAAGTATGCCTTGCATTCTCTTGTGTGTGTGTGAAAAGCCGTAGATATTATGTGATTGGGCCGGCACGCAAAGGCAGTGCCTTTAAGGTTTGTTGGCGCTCTGTACTTCTCCCGATGTCTGTGTACACAGCGGCGTTTTAAAAAGTCATAAATTTTACTTTTTGAGGAAATGTTGTGTAAGCCCAGAGACGAAAGTGTTTACACGGGAGGTAAAAATGTTGGAATTGGGCCGGTTGTTAGCATATAATTGGCAATAAAAGTTAAAAATAGCGTCCGACTGTATGTGATTTCATCTGGAGGCTACGATCCATCCATCCATTTCCTACCGCTTGTCCCTTTCATGGTCGCGGGGGGTGCTGGAGCCTATCTCAGCTTCATTCGGGTGGAAGGCGGTGTACACCCTGGACAAGTCGCCACCTCATCTCAGGGCGATAATTTTGATATTACATTTTAAAGCATTTATCGGCCGATAATATCGGCAGTCCGATATTATCGGACATCTCTAATAATAATCTTAACTCTCCCCATTTGTTTGCAAGCGTCGGACCGGTGCCTGCTCCAAATGTGATGGTAACTTCACCCACACGTTCAAGCACGGAGGCCTTCCAGCAGGTCGTTAAGCACAAATACACTGACATGGCCACCCGTCCACTACATACCCGGGGGTGAGGCATCAATCAGAAGACGAGGCATGGCGGACTGACAGCTTGATGGGTGGCGACGCTAAGGATGCTGTCATTTGGGCTCGGTACAGACGCCCGACTCGTTAAGGGACGGAAGCGTTCGCTTTCCCCGATATCCCACTATCTCTGCATTCTCTGATGGAATTCAAATGCATGGCAGTTCGCTGAAAGGAAATCTTTCGGCATTCCTACGAGGGGTGATTGGATTCTTTCTTATATATATATATATATATATATATATATATATATGTCAGGTTCAAACACTGATGACATCTATTAAACAAGACAAGAGGCAAAGAATTAAACAGAGACAGAATTCAATTTGGACTCAATTGAGGAGACACGCCTGGACACACTGTACCATTGTGCAGTATCTCAGCACGCTCTGCCAAAAGATTGCATGCCTCCTTCTTTTATTGTGGACCCTCCCCGACCACCTGGGCACCGCTATTTCCAAAGGACAAAGGTCGCAAAAAAGTTCACATAAAAGGTTGTAAACAATTCACAGAAAAGGTCAGTTAAAAAAAAAAAAAGAGTTCCATAAAATAGTTCAAAAAGAGTTCGTAAAATACTTCAAAAAGAGGTCCATAAAATAGTTCAAAAAGAGTTTGTAAAATACTTCAAAAAGAGTTCGTCTGGAAATTGGGCAGATCCTGCCATCTGTCCGCTTTGAACTCCTTGGGTTAGAACAATATCTTTCTGTTTAGCACAAATACACTGACACTGACGCATCAATCAGAAGACGAGGCATGGCGGACTGACAGCTTGATGGGTGGCGACGCTAAGGATGCTGTCATTTGGGCTCGGTACAGACGCCCGACTCGTTAAGGGACGGAAGCGTTCGCTTTCCCCGATATCCCACTATCTCTGCATTCCCTGATGGAATTCAAATGCATGGCAGTTCGCTGAAAGGAAATCTTTCGGCATTCCTACGAGGGGTGATTGGATTCTTTCTTATATATATATATATATATATATATATATATATATATATATATATATATATATATATATATATATATATATATATATATATATATATATATATGTCAGGTTCAAACACTGATGACATCTATTAAACAAGACAAGAGGCAAAGAATTAAACAGAGACAGAATTCAATTTGGACTCAATTGAGGAGACACGCCTGGACACACTGTACCATCGTACAGTATCTCAGCACGCTCTGCCAAAAGATTGCATGCCTCCTTCTTTTATTGTGGTCCCTCCCCGACCACCTGGCCACCGCTATTTCCAAAGGACAAAGGTCGCAAAAAAGTTCACAGAAAAGGTTGTAAACAATTCACAGAAAAGGTCAGTTAAAAAAAAAAAAAAAGAGTTCCATAAAATAGTTCAAAAAGAGTTCGTAAAATACTTCAAAAAGAGTTCGTCTGGAAATTGGGCAGATCCTGCCATCTGTCCGCTTTGAACTCCTTGGGTTAGAACAATATCTTTCTGTTTAGCACAAATACACTGACATGGCCCCCCGTCCACTACATACCCGGGGGGTGAGGCATCAATCAGAAGACGAGGCATGGCGGACTGACAGCTTGATGGGTGGCGACGCTAAGGATGCTGTCATTTGGGCTCGGTACAGACGCCCGACTCGTTAAGGGACGGAAGCGTTCGCTTTCCCCGATATCCCACTATCTCTGCATTCCCTGAAAGGAAATCTTTTGGCATTCCTACGAGGGGTGATTGGATTCTTTCTTATATATATATATATATATATATATATATAGTAAAATACTTCAAATAAAGGTCCATAAAATAATTCAAAAATAGTTCGTAAAATACTTCAAAAAGAGGTCCATAAAATAGTTCAAAAAGAGTTCGTAAAATACTTCAAAAAAAGTTCGTCTGGAAATTGGGCAGATCCTGCCATCTGTCCGCTTTGAACTCCTTGGGTTAGAACAATATCTTTCTGTTTAGCACAAATACACTGACATGGCCCCCCATCCACTACATACCCGGGGGGTGAGGCATCAATCAGAAGACGAGGCATGGCGGACTGACAGCTTGATGGGTGGCGACGCTAAGGATGCTGTCATTTGGGCTCGGTACAGACGCCCGACTCGTTAAGGGACGGAAGCGTTCGCTTTCCCCGATATCCCACTATCTCTGCATTCCCTGATGGAATTCAAAAGCATGGCAGTTCGCTGAAAGGAAATCTTTCAGCATTCCTACGAGGGGTGATTGGATTCCTGCTGATAAAATATGACTCTACAAGAGAGGCACTCGAATTGTCTTATGAGGACAGGGTTCTATTAAAGGGGTGGTCATTAAATCGAAAAATCCCAATTTTTTTTGTAGTTGTAGCCAAGGTCAAGGATAATTGTTTTTCTTCGTCCATTTCGCTCTATTCACAATATATTGACAAGAACCGCCCGGCATTGCGTTGCTCCCCGCCCAAAACGATGACCTTCGGGTCTAAGTGTGGTTTTCGAGGGATCTTGTACTGCGCTAAAGTGTATTACGTCGTGGTAATGCATTACGTTAGGCAGCATTCCCTGGACAATCAGTCATTGTCTACTCAAGCTCGTGGTACCTCCCCTATCTCGTCCCAAATAAAGGTCGGCGTACATAGGGACCGCTCCTGCAAGGTCGCGGCGCCCTGCAAACAGTCACCATGGTACAATTACGAAAAAAAGGTCCATCTTAGACTGAGGGATCTCCAGCCGCGGCTCTTCAAGGTCGTCATGAATAAACTATGACCGTTTTATCATTTACGAGCGGCGAAGACGATACTCGCTTCCAAAAGAATATAATGTTCTAATGAAATGCTTGACATTTAATCTTGATGCCCTCACTTCACATGAGGAATAACAATATCACAATGCTCTTTTGAGAGGGTTTTTTTTTGGCCTGGCGGAGATGTGAAGTTCGTGGATATTTGCAAAGATACGTCGCCAGTCCAGTCACGGCAGCGCTTTGAAGAGCCTAATCAATACAAATTTCACTTTTTTAAAACTGTGGAATACAAAAAAATACACACTTTTCAGGAAGTTCTCCTAATGTTCATGGGCTTGTTCTACAAACCCAAAACCAGTGAAGTTGGCACGTTGTCTTAATGGTAAATAAAAACAGAGTACAATGATTTGCAAACTAAGTTGGCCCTAGTGTGTGAATGTGAGTGTGAATGTTGTCTATCTGTGTTGGCCCTGTGATGAGGTGGCGACTTGTCCAGGGTGTACTCCGCCTTCCACCCGAATGAAGCTGAGATAGGCTCCAGCACCCCCCGCGACCATGAAAGGGACAAGCGGTAGAAAATGGAAGGATGGATGGATCGTAGCCTCCAGATGAAATCACATACAGTCGGACGCTATTTTTAACTTTTATTCATACTTGCCAACCTTGAGACCTCCAATTTCGGGAGGTGGGGGGGAGGGGGGTGGGGTGGGCGTGGTCGGGGTGGGACGGGGGCGTGGTTGGGGCGTGGCTAAAAGGGGAGGAGTATATTTACAGCTAGAATTCACCAAGTCAAGTATTTCATAGATTATATACAGGTAAAAGCCAGTAAATTAGAATATTTTGAAAAACTTGATTTATTTCAGTAATTGCATTCAAAAAGTGTAACTTGTACATTATATTTATTCATTGCACACAGACTGATGCATTCAAATGTTTATTTCATTTAATTTTGATGATTTGAAGTGGCAACAAATGAAAATCCAAAATTCCGTGTGTCACAAAATTAGAATATTACTTAAGGCTAATACAAAAAAGGGATTTTTTGAAATGTTGGCCAACAGAAAAGTATGAAAATGAAAAATATGAGCATGTACAATACTCAATACTTGGTTGGAGCTCCTTTTGCCTCAATTACTGCGTTAATGCGGCGTGGCATGGAGTCGATGAGTTTCTGGCACTGCTCAGGTGTTATGAGAGCCCAGGTTGCTCTGATAGTGGCCTTCAACTCTTCTGCGTTTTTGGGTCTGGCATTCTGCATCTTCCTTTTCACAATACCCCACAGATTTTCTATGGGGCTAAGGTCAGGGGAGTTGGCGGGCCAATTTAGAACAGAAATACCATGGTCCGTAAACCAGGCACGGGTAGATTTTGCGCTGTATGCAGGCGCCAAGTCCTGTTGGAACTTGAAATCTCCATCTCCATAGAGCAGGTCAGCAGCAGGAAGCATGAAGTGCTCTAAAACTTGCTGGTAGACGGCTGCGTTGACCCTGGATCTCAGGAAACAGAGTGGACCGACACCAGCAGATGACATGGCACCCCAAACCATCACTGATGGTGGAAACTTTACACTAGACTTCAGGCAACGTGGATCCTGTGCCTCTCCTGTCTTCCTCCAGACTCTGGGACCTCGATTTCCAAAGGAAATGCAAAATTTGCATGGTTGGGTGATGGTTTGGGGTGCCATGTCATCTGCTGGTGTCGGTCCACTCTGTTTCCTGTGATCCAGGGTCAACGCCGCCGTCTACCAGCAAGTTTTAGAGCACTTCACTCACTCATCTACTCATTGTTGAGTTAAGGGTTGAATTGTCCATCCTTGTTCTATTCTCTGTCACTATTTTTGGAACCATGCTGAACACCCTCTCTGATGATGCATTCTGTGTGGCACGCACAAAAGTGCTTTCATCAAATGCACTAGATGGCAGTATTGTCCTGTTTAAGAGTGTCACAACATTGCTGTTTACAGCAGACGAACTGCTTTACGGTATACAAAAACGTGACTGCTGTTGTTGTGTGTTGTTGCCGCGCTGGGAGGACGTTAATGAAACTGCCTAACAATAAACCCACATAAGAAACCAAGAACTCGCCCTCCATCATTCTACAGTTATAACGTTATTGGGCAGGTATGCTGTTTATGTTTATGAGGACCTGAGTACGCCTGAATTTCGGGAGATTTTCAGGAGAAAATTTGTCCCGGGAGGTTTTCGGGAGAGGCGCTGAATTTCGGGAGTCTCCCGGAAAATCCGGGAGGGTTGGCAAGTATGCTTTTATTGCCAATTATATGCTAACAACCGGCCCAATTCCAACATTTTTACCTCCCGTGTAAACACTTTAATCTCTGGGCTTTCCCGGACATTTCCTCCCCTAAGAAAAGTAATTGAAGCTTAGGGAAGGCTATGCAGAACGAGACTAAAACCTAACTGGCTACAAAGTAAACAAAAACAGAATGCTGGACGACAGCAAAGACTTACTGTGGAGCAAAAACGGCATCCACAGAGTACATCCGAACAAGACATGACAATCAACAATGTCCCCACAAAGAAGGATAGCAACAAATATATTGATAAATATTCTTGATGTCACGACTTGGACTATGGAGTTTTTGTTTTCCCGAGATGCAAGTGAACTTGGATCGGACATGGCTTGAAGGTGGGTACATGATTTATTTTAAACACTAACAAACTACAAAACAGAAGCAAACAAAAGGCGCGCACAATGGCGGAGGTAAAAAAAACTTGGCGAATGAAAACAAAACTTGCACAAAGGCAGAAACTGTGAACACGAAACAAAAACACTTACTGTGGCATGGGACCGTGAACATGGCTTGATACGAGAGGATAGCAGGGTTAGAAAAGATATGACACCAGGACGAACAACAGAAAATGAAAAGCTTAAATAACACCGACATGACTAACAACAGGTGCGTGACTCAAAATAGGTGCGTGACATGACAGGTGAAAACTAATGGGTTGCTATGGTGACAAACAAGAGTGCACAATGAGTCCAAACGTGGAACAGGTGAAACTAATGGGTAACCATGGAAACAAGACAAGGGAGTGAAAAGCAGGAACTAAAAAGAGTCCAAAACCAAACAGAACATGGCCAAAAAAAAAGCATGATCAACACAGACATGACACTTGATTGCTAAAACAAAGCAGATGCGGGGAATAGCGTTTTAAAGGAAGACATGAAACTGCTACAGGAAAACACCAACAAAACAGGAAAAGCCACAAAAATAGGAGCGCAAGACAAGAACTAAAACGCTACACACAGGAAACCAGCGAAAAACTCCAAATAAGACATGGTGTGATGAGACAGGTCGCGACAGTACACCTACTTTGAGACAAGAGCTATAGTGAAGTTGTTACGTTGTGTAAATGGTAAATAAAAACAGAATACAATGATTTGCAAATCCCTTTCAACCTATATTCAATTGAATAGACTGCAAAGACAAGATACTTTACATTCGAACTGGAAAACTTTGTTAGTTTTTGCAAATATTAGCTCAATTGGAATTTGATGCCTGCAACGTGTTTCAAAAAAGCTGGCACAAGTGGCAATAAAGACTGAGAATGCTCATCAAACACTTATTTGGAACATCCCAAAGGTGAACAGGCTAATTGGGAACAGGTGGGTGCCATGATTGGGTATAAAAGCAGCTTCCATGAAATGCTCAGTCATTCACAAACAAGGATGGGGTGAGGGTCACCACTTTTTTAACAAATGCGTGAGCAAATTGTCGAACAGTTTAAGAACAACATTTCTCAACGACCTATTGCAAGGAATTTAGGGATTTCACCATCTGCAATATCATCAAAAGGAGAAATCACTGCACGTAACATTGAATGCCCGTGACCTTGGATCCCTCAGGCGGTACTGTATCAAAAACAGAGATCAGTGTGTAAGATATCACCACATGGGCTCAGGAACACTTTAGAAAACCACAGTCAGTATTTACAGTTTGTCGCTACATCTGTAAGTGCAAGTTAAAACTCTACTATGCAAAGTACAACACCCAGAAACGCCGTCGGCTTCGCTGGGCCAGAGCTCATCTAAGATGGACTGATGCAAAGTGGAAAAGTGTTCTGTGGTCCGACGAGTCCACATTTCAAATTGTTTTTGGAAACTGTGGACGTCGTGTCCTCCAGAACAAAGAGGAAAATAACCATCCGGATTGTTCTAGACGCAAAGTTCAAAAGTCAGCATCTGTGATGGTATGGGGGTGTATTAGTGCCCAAGACATGGGTAACTTACACATCTGTGAAGGCGCCATTAATGCTGAAAGGTACATACAGGTTTTGGAGCAACATACAGGTAAAAGCCAGTAAATTAGAATATTTTGAAAAACTTGATTTATTTCAGTAATTGCATTCAAAAGGTGTAACTTGTACATTATATTTATTCATTGCACACAGACTGATGCATTCAAATGTTTATTTCATTTAATTTTGATGATTTGAAGTGGCAACAAATGAAAATCCAAAATTCCGTGTGCCACAAAATTAGAATATTACTTAAGGCTAATACAAAAAAGGGATTTTTAGAAATGTTGGCCAACTGAAAAGTATGAAAATGAAAAATATGAGCATGTACAATACTCAATACTTGGTTGGAGCTCCTTTTGCCTCAATTACTGCGTTAATGCGGCGTGGCATGGAGTCGATGAGTTTCTGGCACTGCTCAGGTGTTATGAGAGCCCAGGTTGCTCTGATAGTGGCTTTCAACTCTTCTGCGTTTTTGGGTCTGGCATTCTGCATCTTCCTTTTCACAATACCCCACAGATTTTCTAGGGGGCTAAGGTCAGGGGAGTTGGCGGACCAATTTAGAACAGAAATACCATGGTCCGTAAACCAGGCACGGGTAGATTTTGCGCTGTGTGCAGGCGCCAAGTCCTGTTGGAACTTGAAATCTCCATCTCCATAGAGCAGGTCAGCAGCAGGAAGCATGAAGTGCTCTAAAACTTGCTGGTAGATGGCTGCGTTGACCCTGGATCTCAGGAAACAGAGTGGACCGACACCAGCAGATGACATGGCACCCCAAACCATCACTGATGGTGGAAACTTTACACTAGACTTCAGGCAACGTGGATCCTGTGCCTCTCCTGTCTTCCTCCAGACTCTGGGACCTCGATTTCCAAAGGAAATGCAAAATTTGCTTTCGTCAGAAAACATGACTTTGGACCACTCAGCAGCAGTCCAGCTGGTGTCGGTCCACTCTGTTTCCTGAGATCCAGGGTCAACGCAGCCGTCTACCAGCAAGTTTTAGAGCACTTCATGTTTCCTGCTGCTGACCTGCTCATCGACTCCATGCCACGCCGCATTAACGCAGTAATTGAGGCAAAAGGAGCTCCAACCAAGTATTGAGTATTGTACATGCTCATATTTTTCATTTTCATACTTTTCAGTTGGCCAACATTTCTAAAAATCCCTTTTTTGTATTAGCCTTACACAATATTCTAATTTTGTGACACACGGAATTTTGGATTTTCATTTGTTGCCACTTCAAATCATCAAAATTAAATGAAATAAACATTTGAATGCATCAGTCTGTGTGCAATGAATAAATATAATGTACAAGTTACACCTTTTGAATGCAATTACTGAAATAAATCAAGTTTTTCAAAATATTCTAATTTACTGGCTTTTACCTGTATGTTGCCATCCAAGCAACGTTATCATGGACGCCCCTGCTTATTTCAGCAAGACAATGCCAAGCCATGTGTTACAATAACGTGGTTTTGTAGTAAAAGAGTGCGGGTACTAGACTGGCCTTCCTGTAGTCCAGACCTGTCTCCCATTGAAAATGTGTGCCGCATTATGAAGCCTAAAATACCACAACGGAGACCCCCGAACTGTTGAACAACTTAAGCTGTACATCAAGCAAGAATGGGAAAGAATTCCACCTGAAAAGCTTCAAAAATTGGTCTCCTCAGTTCCCAAACGTTTACTGAGTGTTGTTAAAAGTTAAGGCCATCTAACACAGTGGTAAAAATGCCCCTGTGACAACTTTTTTGCAATGTGTTGCTGCCATTAAATTCTAAGTTAAAGGGGAACATTATTACCAGACCTATGTAAGCGTCAATATATACCTTGATGTTGCAGAAAAAAGACCATATATTTTTTTAACCGATTTCCGAACTCTAAATGGGTGAATTTTGGCGAATTAAACGCCTTTCTATTATTCGCTCTCGGAGCGATGACGTCACAACATCGGGAAGCAATCCGCCATTTTCTCAAACACCGAAACAAATCAGCTCTGTTATTTTCCGTTTTTTTCGACTGTTTTCCGTACCTTGGAGACACCATGCCTCGTCGGTGTGTTGTCGGAGGGTGTAACAACACGAACAGGGACGGATTCGAGTTGCACCAGTGGCCCAAAGATGCGAAAGTGGCAAGAAATTGGACGAAATTTGTTCAAAATACGAGGGTGTGGGGAAAGCCGACGAAATGGTCAGTCGTTTGTTCCGCACACTTTACCGACGAAAGCTATGCTACGACAGAGATGGCAAGAATGTGTGGATATCCTGCGACACTCAAAGCAGATGCATTTCCAACGATAAAGTCAAAGAAATCTGCCGCCAGACCCCCATTGAATCTGCCGGAGTGTGTGAGCAATTCAGGGACAAAGGACCTCGGTAGCACGGCAAGCAATGGCGGCAGTTTGTTCCCGCAGACGAGCGAGCTAAACCCCCTGGATGTCTTGGCTCACACCGTCCCTTATGCCACCGAAGATGATCAAGAGAAGAATATCGACCCTAGCTTCCCTGGCCTGCTGACATCAACTCCAAAACTGGACAGATCAGCTTTCAGGAAAAGAGAGCGGATGAGGGTATGTCTACAGAATATATTAATTGATGAAAACTTTATTCATTACTCGCGGTTTTACGTAAATTATTATACATAAACTGTGTTTACCAATAATTTAGCTTAAAAACATTACAACACTTAAAAACAAACACATACCAATCGTTGGTTAGAAGGCGATCGCCGAATTCGTCCTCGCTTTCTCCCGTGTCGCTGGCTGTCGTGTCGTTTTCGTCGGTTTCGCTTGCATACGGTTCAAACCGATATGGCTCAATAGCTTCAGTTTCTTCTTCAATTTCGCTTAAGCCGCTGAAATCCGAGTCTGAATCCGAGCTAATGTCGCTTTACCTTGCTGTTCTATCCGCCATGTTTGTTTGTGTTGTCATCACTGTGTGACGTCACAGGAAAATGGACGGGTGTATATAACGATGGTTAAAATTAGGCACTTTTAAGCTTTTTCTAGGGATATTGCGTGATGGGTCAA
>NC_084579.2:9438032-9440532 GCF_033978685.3 Nerophis lumbriciformis | reverse complement strand
TAATGTCAAGTGCACTTTTCTTGGTAGAAAAAAAAACGAGACCTTTTTGCTCAATATGTTGAAAAATATTCTTAAATTAATTAAATGCTAGTGCCATTATCTTGACATAATGATATGCGCTCGGCACATACTTGCCAACCTTGAGACCTCCAAATTCGGGAGATTTGGGAGGAGCGGGGAGGGTGGGGTTGAGGTGGGCGTGGCCGTGGGCGGGGCCGGGGGTGGGGTTAAGGGGAGAGGGGTATATTTATAGCTAGGAATCACTGAAATTAAATTATATCTTATATATATATCTTATATATATATATATATATATATATATATATATAAAAATACAATAAATACTTGACTTTCAGTGAATTCTAGCTATATATATATATATATATATATATATATATATACACACACACATATATATATATATATATATATATATATATATATATATATATATATATATATATATATATATATATATATATCAGTGACGTGCGGTGAGGTTCATGACTGGTGAGGCACTGACTTCATCACAGTCAGATTTACAAACATATGAACCCTAAAGAGTATCTTATTCACCATTTGATTGGCAGCAGTTAACGGGTTATGTTTAAAAGCTCATACCAGCATTCTTCCCTGCTTGGCACTCAGCATCAAGGGTTGGAATTGGGGGTTAAATCACCAACAATTATTCCCGGGGCGGCGCCGCTCCTGCCCACTGCTCCCCTCACCTCCCAGGGGGTGATCAAGGGGATGGGTCAAAGGCAGAGGACAAATTTCACCACACCTAGTGTGTGTGACAATCATTGGTACTTTAACTCATTGGTGTTGTTAGGCCTAAAATACCCCCCCCGGTCCGCGGGACAAATTTTCAAGCGTTGACCGGTCTGCAGCTACAAAAAGGTTGGGGACCACTGCCTATTTTTTCACGATTTCAGCACTCAGGTTAACCATACCTAAATAGACACAAAATACTGCATTACACAAGACTACCCGAATGTACTCGAATGATTGAAATAAATAAATGTTTTTAAGCTAAATTATTGGTAAACACAGTTTATGTATAATAATTTACGTAAAACCGCGAGTAACGAATAAAGTTTTCATCAATTAATATATTCTGTAGACATACCCTCATCCACTCTCTTTTCCTGAAAGCTGATCCGTCCAGTTTTGGAGTTGATGTCAGCATCTGCTTTGAGTGTCGCAGGATATCCACACATTCTTGCCATCTCTGTCGTAGCATAGCTTTCGTCGGTAAAGTGTGCGGAACAAACGACTGACCATTTCGTCGGCTTTCCCCACAGCCTGGTATTTTGAACAAATTTCGTCCAATTTCTTGCCACTTCCGCATCTTTGGGCCACTGGTGCAACTTGAATCCATCCCTGTTCGTGTTGTTACACCCTCCCGATGTCACGTTGTGACGTCATCGCTCCGAGAGCGATGAATAGAAAGGCGTTTAATTCGCCAAAATTCACCCATTTAGAGTTCGGAAATCGGTTAAAAAAATATATGGTCTTTTTTCTGCAACATCAAGGTATATATTGACGCTTACATAGGTCTGGTGATAATGTTCCCCTTTAAGAATAACACGTCATTCGTCTGACATTAACAAGGTACCGACATTAACGGTCTCTTCCTAACAGCAATTAGTCATTCATTAGCTCCCCAACTCCATTGGACCTCTTACCGATCTGGACCTTTCAGGGTTTTAAGGTCCGGAGTCCAGCCCCTCTGTGGATTTATGTGCCGAAGCGATAAATTAATCACCACTTTTTTTCCAAGAGTCTAAAGAGGAGTCGGGATGTCATAAAGCGCTCGGAGGCCCTCTGGGTATTCCGAAAAAATGGGTCAGGTGAAAGCTCTCTCTTTACTAATGAAGTCCCTGCGCACCGAGCCCCACACCTGCGCAGTTTCAATTATCGCTGCAAAAAGGAGGACGGGAATCCGCGGCGGTGTGGACCGCCATGACAGCCTTCAGTTGTAACATTTGATTTAGAGCTGCAGTTTGCTCCGAGGCCCTTGACTGGTGCATATTTTTAGATTTTCAGTTGAGATGTTAGGGTAATTCTGCTCGGTTTGCCACGGTACGCTTCCCGACATCAATTCAGTCAATTACCGTAAACGCTCTAAATATAGCCGGGACATTTATTTAACTAAAACACAAAGAGGACGGGCCGATAATTGAAGGCAGATGATAACCGCGGGGAGGCGGTTATTTCTGAAACTAATTACTGTATGTACCAGGGGTCGGCAATCCGCGGCTCCGGAGCCGCATGCGGCTCTTTGATCACTCTGATGCAGCTCAGCTGCATACTGCATACTTGCCGACCCTCCCGATTTTCCCGGGAGATTTCCGTGCCTCTCGTAGTAAACTCCCGGGATTGATATTCACCGATTTTCACCCTAACAATAATACTAAGGGCGTGCCATGATGGTACAGCATTTAGCGCCCTCTACAGTCTGTACAAACAGCGTGCTAACCCAGCCTTTTGTTGTATG
>NC_084579.2:9370532-9433032 GCF_033978685.3 Nerophis lumbriciformis | reverse complement strand
ACTGTACATATACATTCACTGTACAAACATATATATATATATATATATATATATATATATACACACACACATACTGTACATAGACATTCACTGTACAAACATACATATACATATACTGTACATATACATTCACTGTACAAACATATATATATATATATATATATATATATATATATATATATATATATACATACACACACATACTGTACATATACATTCACTGTACAAACATACATATACACATACTGTACATATACATTCACTGTACAAACATATACAAACACTTACTGTACATATACATTCACTGTATTAACATACATATATACATACTGTACATATACTGTACAAACATACATATACACATACTGTACATATAAATTCCCTGTACAAACATATATATATACACATACTGTACATATACATTCACTGTACAAACATACATATACACATACTGTACATATACAAGTACATATACGTACATACATACACTCATGCATATAATCACGTTTAATCAAACATAAATGAACATTGTTGCCCTAGGGTAAACTGGGTAACACATGGCACACTGACAAAGCTTAACCTATTGCTACTATAACAATCTACAAGGTTAATATAGCTGGCTTCTCTTTCTTCCCCTCCATTTACCTGCTTTATTTTGCATTTGAAGCTATCATTATGTATATGTATTGTTGCATCTGAACAATTGTGTTGTTGATAGTAGAGGTAATTGTTATTATTCCATACTTGCCAACCCTCCCGGATTTTCCGGGAGACTCCCGAAATTCAGCGCCTCTCCCGAAAACCTCCCGGGACAAATTTTCTCCCGAAAATCTCCCGAAATTCAGGCGGAGCTGGAGGGGGCGTGGCCTCCAGCTCCATGCGGACCTGAGCCCGCTTTCCCACAATATAAAGAACGTCTACAGTAAAGCAGTCCGTCTGCCGTAAACAGCAATGTTGTGACACTCTTAAACAGGACAATACTGCCATCTAGTGCATTTGATTAAAGCACTTTTGTGTGTGCCACACAGCAATGCATCATCAGAGAGGGTGTTCAGCATGGTTAGAAAAATAGTGACAGAGAATAGAACAAGGATGGACAATTTAAGCCTTAACTCAACAATGAGTAGATGAGTGTTATGTGTGTGTATATGTGTAAATAAATGAACACAGAAATTCAAGTATTTATTTTATTATATATATATATATATATATATATATATATATATATATATATATATATATATATATATATATATATATATATATATATAGCTAGAATTCACTGAAAGTCAATTATTTCTTATATATATATATATATATATATATATATATATATATATATATATATATAGGGGCGCCGAAAAGGGGGGGTAAAGGAGACGGATTCTAGGGGCCCATGATGGAGGGGGGCCCAGAGAGGCCCCTAATGATGATGAAATTATAATACAGAAAAAATAATGACACTGTGTTGGGGGCCCTGTAAAGATTCTTTTCATGGGGCCCAAAATCCCTAGCGGCACCCCTATATATATATATATATATATATATATATATATATATATATATATATATATATATATATATATATATATATATATATATATATATATATATATAAAATACTTGACTTGGTGAATTCTAGCTGTAAATATACTCCTCGAGGAGTATATTTACAGCTAGAATTCACCTTAACCACGCCCCCAACCACGCCCCCGCACCCACCTCCCGAAATTGGAGGTCTCAAGGTTGGCAAGTATGTATTATTCATTATCAATAGTACTATTTCTATTGGTATTTGTATTGCTCCATTTGTAGTGTAATAATGTTCATTGTCATTTATGTATTGTTTATTTCACTAACTGCTACTTTGCTATCACTTTTACCATCATATTTGTACATATCCTATTTGCTGATGTTGTTCTATTGTTGTTATTGTTGTGATTGCTGTTGTTGTTGTCTCTCTGTCATATCCCCCTCTTGTCCCAAGAATTTCCCCCTCTGTCTTCTTTTTTTTCTCTTTCTATCCCCTTCTCTACCAAATAATAATATAAATCCATTTAAATAAAGTCAAATACAAATAAGGCAACAAGAAAAATATCCCACACTTCTCTTGTATAAAGTAAATCTGTACAGCCGATACGGGCATCTACATCAACTATATGATTTGCCTGATATTAGATATTAGATACTTCACTGTAACACCTAAGCAACACTTCTCATAGCAATGAGACCAGTCATGTCATTAAAATGTTGGACAAGGTTTGGCTATTCCAGGACCCTTTAGAATGGAAACCAAATGTGTACAGAACTCTCCAACAAGTGAAAAGATAGCAGGCTCTTGATCATGTCTAAAATGTATTCACTTCGAGAGTCTGGTCGGCTTATTGCCTCAATTCTCCTGTGGCCATGTTATCTCTGGAACAAGCCACCGCTTCTGATAGGACAGCAGCCATCAGGACCCTCCAGGGGGTGTTTGGGCCAAAAGGAGCAGTGCACACATGCTGTGCCAAGGATCATGGTCAGTGAAGGAGATTATCTGGCAGTGTCAGGGCAGCACTCTCGACTCAACTCAGTTCAATGTTTAGTGGTGGGGACATTAAACTTAAAGCTGGTACTGTACACACACACACAAATATGTTCTAAATCTAAATCTAATCTAAATCTAGTTTTGATGATGTGTGTGCTATGCTATGATAATATCAACAACACCCACCACACACATAATGGTTCTTTTCCGCCACAATCCCCAAATGTTGCGTGAACAAATGAGATCTAACGCGATCAAAGAGGAAACATCTCAACCACCACTAGGGATGCCCCAATCAACATTTCCAGCCTTCAATCCCAATCCAATTCTTTGGGCCTCAAATCTGATCCGATTTTGAGTTCCGATTGTTAGAATTATTATGTGTAAGTTATCACACAACACTTATGCTTAAAGGCCGTTGCTATAGTTATTAGCTATTGTGCTCAAGTTGTACTTTTCTATCTGTGCAAGGACAAAACTTGTTATCAGCCAGGGCGTATGAGGGGTTGCCTCGTCGCAGATATTTTGTTTGTCTTAGCCCACCAACAGCCAAGGACTTCAAAGAAGATAAGACGACAGCACGCAGACGAAGCAGAGACAAGGCAATCACAAGGCCCCCAGCACATTCCGTCACGTATTGTGCCTACTGGAAGCTGCGTTGCATGAAATGTGTGGCCACTCCTTTTAGAGGCGGCCTCAGTGATGTAACCAGGGACCTCCCAAATAGAGGAGCACGTGGGCTGGACTTTAGAGCATAGGTTGGTTCTGTAACTAGAGTACAGCCCAAAACGTCTGTCCTCATTGAGCTAAATTGAACTCTGTCTCAGCATGATTCCTTGCTTCTTGTCTGTTTAATAGATGCCATCAGTGTTATATATATATTCACAGTAGATTATCTATCCATTCATCCATCCACTTTCTATCGCTTATAAAATTTAAGATATTTTATAGCAATAAGACATTTTTGTAAAGCTTACCTTATTACATTTACAATTTGCTAGTATTGTTGAAACTCAAATGACATTAAATGTGTTGTATTGAATGCTACATACATTTTTTTTTAAACAAAATAAAGTGGCACAATAGTTAAAAAGCAAAAAAAACGACCATTGGCTCCCATCTAAAAAAACCCAAACCAGTGAAGTTGGCAAATAAAAACAGAATACAATTGTGGAGGGGGCCGTGGCCTGCGGGCCTGCCACAGAGCAGGGTGTGAAAGGGCCGGCCTTGAAGACAGCGGCAGGTGCGTGGATTGTCCAGCTGGGCGTTGTTATCTAATCACCTGTCGCCCTTATTAGCTGCAGCCGGCACGAGACAGGGAGGGGGAGTGGGAGCCAGAGAGACTGAGGAAAATGCATTTTGCTGGAAAGCAAAAGCCCATCAATATTTATGCAAATAAAACTGTGTTGTACCGTGAAATCCGGGTGTGTGTGGTGGTCCGAAAAACCCACTAGAGGGCAACCTGAGTTATTGTGTAGAAACAACTACAAAAGTACACTTCATTCATGGTAACACTTTAGTATGGGGAACATATTCACCATTAATTAGTTGCTTATTAACATGCAAATTAGTAACATATTGGATCTTAACTAGTCATTATTAAGTACTTATTAATACCTTATTCGGCATGGCCTTATTATAACCCAACCCTCTAACCCTGACCCTAACCCTAACCAAATAACTCTAAATTAAGTCTTTGTTACTTAGAATATGTTCCCCATGCTAAAGTGTTACCAAAAACATATAACTTTGTCTTGAATTTGAAAAAAAACAACATTTTATTTTCCACTAAAGAAGGGTTCGGTACCTCCAACAAGGTTAAGAACCACTGTTCTAGATTGTACCTAATGTCATGACTGGTTTTATTGAGTATTGACTATTTTATTGATTATGGGACAAGCAGTAGAAAATGGATGGATGGTACTTTTTCGTCACATATTGTTTGTCTTTGGTACACTAATGTATATATTTTAGGCCATTGGTTCTTTGTTTTATTTTTGCAAAAATATTTATATCTATTTTTATATTGCTCCTTTTATCTTTGGTATGAACATTATTATGTAAACTCAAAGTTATTGGGGGGTTTTTTTTTGGTTCTTTGTTGTTGCTATTTTTGTATTACGACATTTTATTATTTGATCATGTTATACTGCATTGTAATCTTTTGTTTTGTGATTGTGTGATGTTTTTTGCCTGGACCCCAGGAAGAATAGTCTCCACTGCGGTGTAGACTAATGTGGATCCTTAAAGGGTAACATTATCACAATTTCAGAAGGGTTAAAACCATTAAAAATCAGTTCCCAGTGGCTTATTTTATTTTTTTCAAAATTTTACCCATCACGCAATATCCCTAAAAAAAGCTTCAAAGTGCCTGATTTTAACCATCGTTATATACACCCGTCCATTTTCCTGTGACGTCACATAGTGATGCCAATACAAACAAACATGGCGCATAGAACAGCAAGCTATAGCGACATTAGCTCGGATTCAGACTCGGATTTCAGCGGCTTAAGCGATTCAACAGTTTTACGCATGTATTGAAACGGATGGTTGTAGTGTGGAGGCAGGTAGCGAAAACGAAATTGAAGAAGAAACTGAAGCTATTGAGCCATATCGGTTTGAACCGTATGCAAGCGAAACCGACGAAAACGACACGACAGCCAGCGACACGGGAGAAAGCCAGGACGAATTCGGCGATCGCCTTCTAACCAACGATTGGTATGTGTTTGTTTGGCATTAAAGGAAACTAACAACTATGAACTAGGTTTACAGCATATGAAATACATTTGGCAACAACATGCACTTTGAGAGTGCTGACAGCCCATTTCAGGCACGCTAAGAACATATATTTTTCCACGATTTCAGCACTCAGGTTAACCATACCTAAATAGACACAAAATACTGCATTACACAAGACTACCCGAATGTACTCGAATGATTGAAAAAAATAAATGTTTTTAAGCTAAATTATTGGTAAACACAGTTTATGTATAATAATTTACGTAAAACCGCGAGTAATGAATAATGTTTTCATCAATGAATATATTCTGTAGACATACCCTCATCCGCTCTCTTTTCCTGAAAGCTGATCCGTCCAGTTTTGGAGTTGATGTCAGCAGGCCAGGGAAGCTAGGGTCGATATTCTTCTCTTGATCATCTTCGGTGGCATAAGGGATGGTGTGAGCCAAGACATCCAGGGGGTTTAGCTCGCTCGTCTGCGGGAACAAACTGCCGCCATTGCTTGCCGTGCTACCGAGGTCCTTTGTCCCTGAATAGCTCACTCCGGCAGATTTAATGGGGGTCTGGCGGCAGATTTCTTTGACTTTATCGTTGGAAATGCATCTGCTTTGAGTGTCGCGGGATATCCACACATTCTTGCCATCTCTGTCGTAGCATAGCTTTCGTCGGTAAAGTGTGCGGAACAAACGTCCAATTTCTTGCCACTTTCGCATCTTTGGGCCACTGGTGCAACTGGAATCCGTCCCTGTTCGTGTTGTTACACCCTCCGACAACACACCGACGAGGCATGATGTCTCCAAGGTACGGAAAACAGTCGAAAAAACGGAAAATAACAGAGCTGATTTGACTCGGTGTTTGATAAAATGGCGGTTTGCTTCCCGATGTGACGCCACGTTGTGACGTCATCGCTCCGAGAGCGAATAATAGAAAGGTGTTTAATTCGCCTAAATTCACCCATTTAGAGTTCGGAAATCGGTTAAAAAAATATATGGTCTTTTTTTCTGCAACATCAAGGTATATATTGGCGCTTACATAGGTCTGGTGATAATGTTCCCATTTAACCTGGGTTCGATGGAACCTTAGGGGTTCGGTGAGTCGGCCTCAGGGGTTCGGCGGAGGTCAAGACACACCCGACTCATCGTGTAAATAAAAACTTCTCCCTATCGGCGTATTACGGATACGGCAACAGCAGAAGTCAGACTGGTTTGCAGGTGTGTAATTTGTTGTGAGTTTATGCACTGTGTTGGTTTTGTTGTTTGAACAAGGTGATGTTCATACACGGTTCATTTTGTGCACCAGTAAAAAAAACATGGTAACACTTTAGTATGGGGAACATATTCACCATTAATTAGTTGCTTTTTGCTTAACATGCAAATTAGTAACATATTGGCTCTTAACTAGTCATTATTAAGTACTTATTAATGCCTTATTCGGCATGGCCTTATTATAACCCTGACCCTCTAACCCTGACCCGAAACCTAACCAAATAACTCTAAATTAAGTCTTTGTTACTTAGAATATGTTCCCCATAGTAAAGTGTTACCAAAAACATATAACTTTGTCTTGAATTTGAAGAAAAAAACATTTTTTTTCACTAAAGAAGGGTTCGGTAAATGCGCATATGAAACTGGTGGGGTTCAGTACCTCCAACAAGGTTAAGAACCACTGCTCTAGATTGTACCTAATGTCATGACTGGTTTTATTGAGTATTGACTATTTTATTGATTATGGGACAAGCAATAGAAAATGGATGGATGGTACTTTTTCGTCACTTATTGTTTGTCTTTGGTACACTAAGGTGTATATTTTAGGCCATTGGTTCTTTGTTTTATTTTTGCAAAAATATTTATATCTATTTTTATATCGCTCCTTTTATCTTTGGTATGAACATTATTATGTAAACTCAAAGTTATTGGTTTTTTTTTTTTTGGTTCTTTGTTGTTGCTATTTTTGTATTACGACATTTTATTATTTGATCATGTTGTACTGCATTGTAATATTTTGTTTAGTGATTGTGTGATGTTTTTTGCCTGGACCCCAGGAAGAATAGTCTCCACTCCGGTGTAGACTAATGGGGATCCTTAAAAAACTAAACTAGACTGTCCTTAGTCAAAAAGAGAGGAAAACGAGACCAAACAGCCCGAGTTGTTGCGTATTTCTTCCTTTCTTGCATAAAGAAAGACAAAATGACAAAATCCACATAGATACCCAGGAAGATTGTTTGGCCTTGGCGCAGGTTTTGTGCATCCCTGACTTCCATTCTAGCTTGTATTCTGCATCTTTAAAAGGCCTAGACTGGGTGTCATTAAAGATGCATTAAATATCAAAGCAGCCCAAAAGAGCTGCTGGGCAGTAACAAAGCGCCATTACTTGCAGGAGAAGAGCAATACCAGATCCCCCAAGGACTACTGGGCATCAAACCATGATGTGTTGGAGTCTCGCCCGGGCGCTTTGGTGCATCCTGCTTCTGTGTTGTCACCTTGGATCCGCAGCATATCCTTAACCAGCTCCATCAACAGGAGCCTTCTAAACCCATTACAGCTAAATATCATATTGTTAGTGGCCTCTAATCAGGGCTTCAAAATATTTTGTGAGACAGTTTGCCAGTCGGGAACTAGAAGGTCCTTCAAAGAGCACAACGTGAGCACCAGGGCTATTTAAAATTATAAGCTTTGAGTGAAGTATTGAATAGTAAATACAAAATATAATAGGTATTTTATTTTGGAATATTTGATTTGAGTCACGTAAAATACAGTGAAACCTCGATTCTCGAACCCATCGTTATGCAAACTTTTGGATTTACGAACCACAGACCGAATAAAAATGTGCTTTGTCGTACAAACCTTGTACCTTTTCATCTACCCGTTTTGTGCCAGGCAGCACATCCAATGTGGGCGGGCTGAGCACTCTCGTTAGCTACTGTGCTAATTAATATATATATATTTGTTTTACATAGTAATTTGTAAAAATACATTTAAAAAAATAAAAATAAAATTAAAAAATTAAAAAAAATTATATATATATATATATATATATATATATATATATATATATATGTATATCATTTTTTTATTTTATTTTAGTATTTTTAATTTTAATTTTTGTTTTTATTTTTACAAATTACAATGTAAAAAAAATATATATATATATATTTTTTTTTTTACATAGTAATTTGTAAAAATAAAAACAAAAATTAAAATTTAAAATATATAAAATATATATTATTATAATTTTTTTATTTTATTTTATCCATCCATCCATCCATTTTCTACCGCTTATTCCCTTTGGGGTCGCGGGGGGCGCTGGAGCCTATCTCAGCTACAATCGGGCGGAAGGCGGGGTACACCCTGGACAAGTCGCCACCTCATCGCAGTAATATATATATATTATAAATAAATAAATAAATATATTATTATAATTTTTTTTATTTTATTTTAGTATTTTTAATTTTAATTTTTGTTTTTACAAATTACTATGTAAAAAAAAATATATATATATATATATATATATATTTTTTTTTTTTTACACAACACATACTATGTAAAAAAAAAATATATATATATATATATTTTTTTTTTTTTTCTTTTACATAGTAATTTGTAAAAATAAAAACAAAAATTAAAATTAAAAATACTAAAATAAAATAAAAAAAATTATAATTATATATATATATATATTATTTTTTTTACATAATAATTTGTGGTAAAACGCCAGTATTTATCAGGTGGTCAGAGTCAAATTCTGTAAGCTCTTGTATGAAGCAACTTCCTAACAAAGGGCTTTTTTTAACCATGTTTAACGCTTGAATTTATATTAAATTATTTTTGATTAGTTGATGTAGATAGAAGCTATGTCAACATGGACAAAAATCTTGGGACGGCGTGGCGAAGTTGGTAGAGTGGCTGTGCCAGCAATCGGAGGGTTGCTGGTTACTGGGGTTCAATCCCCACCTTCTACCATCCTAGTCACGTCCGTTGTGTCCTTGGGCAAGACACTTCACCCCTTGCTCCTGATGGCTGCTGGTTAGCGCCTTGCATGGCAGCTCCCGCCATCAGTGTGTGAATGTGTGTGTGAATGGGTGAATGTGGAAATACTGTCAAAGCGCTTTGAGTACCTTGAAGGTAGAAAAGCGCTATACAAGTATAACCCATTTATCATTATTTATCATTTATTAACACAAACATTTTTCCTAGACTCTATCTTTGACTCACGGTGTTTATGTAATCCTGCTGGAAAGACAAAGACAAAAGACAAACAAAACAAACAAGGGCAAAATTAGTGTAGTCAGTTTCGGCTATGTAGTTGTGTCCACCTGCACAAACAATCCCATCATATTTCACCCTTATTGTACTAAGTGACAATGTTGTGCAGGGAGTATGTGTGTTGTGTAGTGACTCTTTAAATCCAAGCGAGCCATTCAATGAATAACAATGCCGCACCTCTACGGGGATCAAGCATAACATCTGCTATTTCATTACAGCTTTGCATTTTTTATATATTTTTTAAAACATACATTTGCATGCCATACCTGTGTGGGCACACAGGCTCACGTACAATCAGTGTTTTTGTTATGCAACCAGCGCGTGATTTGTGTCGCCTGCCAATTAAGATGTTGTCGTACGCTGTAGAAGCTGCAAGATTCATGTGCAGGCACAGCCGTCTTGATTGAGATAGATCAGGCCTATTAAAGCACTCTGTGTGTGTCCCTTTTTGTGTCAATGCAAGTACCATTTTAGCCTCCTCTGTGCACATCACCTCGCCAGATTACTTTCCGAGCGTGAATGCTCACGTTTTTGTCTTAAAATGTATTTAAAGGCCTACTGAAACCCACTACTACCGACCACGCAGTCTGATAGTTTATATATCAATGATGAAATCTTAACATTGCAACACATGCCAATAGCTTACTAAAGTGCAATTTTAAATTCTGCTGAAAACGTCTCGGTATGATGACGTCTGCGCGTGGCGTCACGGATTGTAGAGGACATTTTGGGACAGCATGGTGGCCAGCTATTAAGTCGTCTGTTTTCATCGCAAAATTCCACAGTATTCTTCACATCTGTGTGGGTAAATCTTTTGCAATTTGTTCAATGAACAATGGAGACAGCAAAGAAGAAAGCTGTAGGTGGGAAGCGGTGTATTGCGGCCGACTGCAGCAACACAAACACAGTCGGTGTTTCATTGTTTACATTCCCGGAAGATGACAGTCAAGCTTTACCATTGGCCTGTGGAGAACTGGGACAACAGAGACTCTTACCAGGAGGACTTTGAGTTGGATGCGCAGACGCGGTACCGTGAGTACGCATGCAGCTGCGGCTTCCAAACATTTGATCGCTTGCCCGTACGTGCGTGCCGCTATGTGCATGTCATGTACGTATCTTTGGGGAAATATATGTGCTGTATGAACTTTGGGGAGGTGAACGGTACTTTGGGCTGTGGGATTGAGTGTGTTGTGCAGGTGTTTGAGGTGTATTCGCGGGTTATATGGACGGGAGGGGGGAGGTGTTTGTTATGCGGGATTAATTTGTGGCATATTAAATATAAGCCTGGTTGTGTTGTGGCTAATAGAGTATATATATGTCTTGTGTTCATTTACTGTTTTAGTCATTCCCAGCTGAATATCAGGTCCCACCCGCCTCTCACAGCATCTTCCCTATCTGAATCGCTCCCACTGCCCTCTAGTCCTTCACTCTCACTTTCCTCATCCACGAATCTTTCATCCTCGCTCAAATTAATGGGGAAATCGTCGCTTTCCACAACCTGTGACGTCACGCGCATATCGTCTGCTACTTCCGGTACAGGCAAAACTTTTTTATCAGCGACCAAAAGTTGCAAACTTTATCGTCGATGTTCTCTACTAAATCCTTTAAGCAAAAATATGGCAATATCGCAAAATGATCAAGTACGACACATAGAATGGACCTGCTATCCCTGTTTAAATAAGAAAATCGAATTTCAGTAGGCCTTTAATTTCATTTAAACAACACCCTTCCTTGATATTACGCTAACATTTTTACCATGCTTGGTTAACATATAGGCTAAAAAAAAAAGATCAATAAATGTACAGCTGCCATGTGTGTAGCTGATTTACAAATAGTTGGCTGAACTTCAGGTAATATTTTAAGATGTGTAGCAAAGCCTGCTTTTTTAAAAAGGGTAAAATCACATCACTGGTTTATGAGTCACCAAATACCTATCACCTATCAAATCTTGTGTAAAAGGGATATCATTTGCTGATAGTCCATCACAAAACTTAAAAATGTGTAAACATAAGTTGTCTTCTCATCACATTTAGTGAGCGTTTAGTTCAGTAGCACCTCGAGTTACAAGCATATTTCATGACTCAACACACTCGTATTGCAAATTAGTGCCAGCCGTTGAAATGAATTGAAATCAATTTAAAAGGGGAATTGCACTTTTTTTTTTTATTTTGTCTATCATTCACAATTTTTACGTCAGACAAGAATACATACGTTTTTCTTTTTTAATGCATTCTAAATATTAAATAAATGCGACCAAAAGTCTGCTTGCAACTCACTCTACTTAAAAACATCCAAACACCTCCATTAGGGTTTTATATACACACTGTAAATATAGATGTAAAGTAGTAACAGACACATTTATGATAACATTTAAAGGGGAACATTATCACCAGACCTATGTAAGCGTCAATATATACCTTGATGTTGCAGAAAAAAGACCATATATTTTTTTAACCGATTTCCGAACTCTAAATGGGTGAATTTTGGCGAATTAAACGCCTTTCTATTATTCGCTCTCGGGAAGCAATCTGCCATTTTCTCAAACACATTGCAAACACCGAATCAAATCAGTTCTGTTATTGTCCGTTTTTTTCGACTGTTTTCCGTACCTTGGAGACATCATGCCTCGTCGGTGTGTTGTCGGAGGGTGTAACAACACGAACAGGGACGGATTCGAGTTGCACCAGTGGCCCAAAGATGCGAAAGTGGCAAGAAATTGGACGTTTGTTCCGCACACTTTACCGACGAAAGCTATGCTACGACAGAGATGGCAAGAATGTGTGGATATCCTGCGACACTCAAAGCAGATGCATTTCCAACGATAAAGTCAAAGAAATCTGCCGCCAGACCCCCATTAAATCTGCCGGAGTGAGCTATTCAGGGACAAAGGACCTCGGTAGCACGGCAAGCAATGGCGGCAGTTTGTTACCGCAGACGAGCGAGCTAAACCCCCTATCGACCCTAGCTTCCCTGGCCTGCTGACATCAACTCCAAAACTGGACAGATCAGCTTTCAGAAAAAGAGAGCGGATGAGGGTATGTCTACAGAATATATTAATTGATGAAAACTTTATTCATTACTCGCGGTTTTACGTAGATTATTATACATAAACTGTGTTTACCAATAATTTAGCTTAAAAACATTACAACACTTAAAAACAAACACATACCAATCGTTGGTTAGAAGGCGATCGCCGAATTCGTCCTCGCTTTCTCCCGTGTCGCTGGCTGTCGTGTCGTTTTCGTCGGTTTCGCTTGCATACGGTTCAAATCGATATGGCTCAATAGCTTCAGTTTCTTCTTCAATTTCGCTTAAGCCGCTGAAATCCGAGTCTGAATCCGAGCTAATGTCGCTATAGCTTGCTGTTCTTTCCGCCATGTTTGTTTGTGTTGGCATCACTATGTGACGTCACAGGAAAATGGACGGGTGTATATAACGATGGTGAAAATCAGGCACTTTGAAGCTTTTTTTAGGGATATTGCGTGATGGGTAAAATTTTGAAAAAAACTTCGAAAAATAAAATAAGCCACTGGGAACTGATTTTTAATGGTTTTAACCCTTCTGAAATTGTGATAATGTTCCCTTTTAATATTACATATTTTCCACATCTTTAAGCATACATAGCACATTAATTTAAAAAACGTATCAATCAATCAATCAATGTTTATTTATATAGCCCTAAATCAGAAGTGTCTCAAAGGGCTGCACAAGCCACAACGACATCCTCGGTACAGAGCCCACATAAGGGCAAGGAAAACTCACCCCAGTGGGACGTCGATGTGAATGACTATCTTCGTATCACGTTCACTTTCTTTTTTCTTTTTTTTTTAACAAGATCACTGATTACTACTCAGTGCAGACTTCAAATACTGTTTGTATAATAAGCATGTTATTGTTTACAAATGAAGGTTAAGAGTTCAGTACTAAAAAAAAAGAAAAGAAAAGAATGTGGCTTAAGTACAGTTTTTTAATTGAGCTGCTGCATTTTTTGGTTGGGTTGTTTATTTCTTTTGAGTAACTTCTACATTTCTTAAAGGGGAGGAATGTAATAGAGTGATCTATGTTTGTCTGTTGCCATCTCCTGGTGAATGTTGGCTATAGCGTACTGGGGTTACTTTTTGGTTGGCCAACGATTTACGTGGTGTTGCGCACCTGACGTCAAGTGTGTGAGTCTGTTCGGAAGTCTACAGTAAAGAGACGTACTTCATCACCTCGCCTGGTTATTGCCTCCAACTCAATATATTACAACAACATTGCTGTTTACGGCAGACGAACTGCTTTACGGTAGAATAAAACATGACTGCTGTTGTTGTGTGTTGTTACCGCGCTGGGAGGACGTTAATGAAACTGCCTAACAATAAAGCCAAGAACTCGCCCTCGATCATTCTACAGTTATAACGTGTTTGGGCAGGCACGCTGTTTATATTGTGGGAAAGCGGACGTGAATACAGGCTGTTGACACGTCACTCAGGTCCGCATGGAGCTGGAGGGGGCGTGGCTTCCTGAATTTCGGGAGATTTTCGGGAGAAATCTGTCCCAGGAGGTTTTCGGGAGAGGCGCTGAATTTCGGGAGTCTCCCGGAAAATCCGGGAGGGTTGGCAAGTATGACATAAAAAGATAGATATAACGGCCCCCAGACACATTTGTTTCCCTAAATGTGGCCCCCGAGTCAAAATAATTGCCCAGGCCTGGTTTAGATGAAGAATGAGTAGTGAACAAAGCATATTTTCGTGTGTTTCTCGCAATTTCCGATTCTAAATTGGCTGTCAAAGCGTGCCAAGTTGTCAGATTACATCCTTATCCTTCTACTATCCAAGTGAGAGGCCTGATTTATGATCGGCAATAAACTTTCACGAGCACCGAGGCGAGGAAGCAGCTCACCACTCGATGTAAAGATAGCCACGCTTGCTCGTGATCACGGCGACGCTATGAATAGTTTGTCTGCGTCTACAACATCACTAATACTTGGTTAATATTCAAGTCTATGTCTGTCATGTCGAAGTCAAAGTCACAAAATGTACAGATCACATTTTTACACGACATATAATTCTTGTTGAATGGCAGTCAACTTTGTACTTAAACTTCACAGACTTTAAAAAGCATCCATGGAGATACACTATGGAACATTCTGAGACGTTATGGATTGCCAGTAAAATGTCTGAACATAATTAAAGATTTGTATGAGGGGTATAACTGCACACTGAGACACCATGGAGAACATAGTGAAAGGATCAATATAACATCAGGCGTCAGAGAGGGACGCATACTCTCGCCATTTCTATTTTTGACTGCGATTGATTGGGTCATGCGAAGAGCTACAAAAGGCAATAGAGGGGTGAAATGGACTTTAACTAGTTTTCTTGAAGACTTGGATTTTGCAGACGATATCTGTTTGACATCACATACAAGAAATCCTATGCGGGAAAAGACAACCCAAATTGCCATGGAAGCTTGTCAAATTGGATTAGAAATAAATCAAAACAAGACAAAAATGATGGTAAATGGTAGAAGCAATCAGAATATACATCTCAATGAAACGACGATTGGACAAGTTGACAACTTTTGTTACCTGGGAATAGGGTTGTCTCGATACCAATATTTTGGTACCGGTAGCAAAATGTATTTCGATACCACCAAAAATGTCATTATTGGCTCCCGAAATTCAGCGCCTCTCCCGAAAACCTCCCGGGACAAATTTTCTCCCGAAAATCTCCCGAAATTCAGGCGGAGCTGGAAGCCACGCCCCCTCCAGCTCCATGCGGACCTGAGTGACGTCAGGTGCGCAACACCACGTAAATCGTTGGCCAACCAAAAAGTAACCCCAGTACGCTATAGCCAACATTCACCAGGAGATGGCAACAGACAAACATAGATCACTCTATTACATTATTCCCCTTTTAGAAATGTATAAAAGTTACTCAAAATAAATAAACAACCCAACCAAAAAATGCAGCAGCTCAATTAAAAAACTGTACTTAAGCCACATTCTTTTTTCTTTTTTTTAGTACTGAACTCTTAACCCTCATTTGTAAAAAAAAAAATAGCATGCTTATTATACAAACAGTATTTGTACACCTTTAACACAGATTTTTATACTGTCTTCAGAGATTCAGTTTTTTTGGTGGTACTCGAAACCTTTCTGGGTACCTGCGAAAGGGTGTTAAGCATGGTTAGAAAAATAGTGACAGAGAATAGAACAAGGATGGACAATTCAACCCTTAACTCAACAATGAGTAGATGAGTTGTGTGTGTGTATATGTGTAAATAAATGAACACTAAAATTCAAGTATTTCTTTTATTTATATATATATATATATATATATATATATATATATATATATATATATATATATATAAAATAAAATAAATATATATATAGCTAGAATTCACTGAAAGTCAAGTATTTCTTATATATATATATATATGGTGAATTCTAGCTGTAAATATACTCCTCCCCTCTTAGCCCCGCCCCCAACCACGCCCCCGCCCCACCCCGACCACGCCCCCAACCCCCACCTCCCGAAATCGGAGGTCTCAAGGTTGGCAAGTATGTTATTGGCTTTATTTGAACAAAAACAACTTATGGTACATTAAACATATGTTTCTTATTGCAATCGAAGAACAATGTTGGCCTTAAATAAAATAGTGAACATACTACTAAAAGACGAGTTGTGTTGTAAGTAGGGCTGGGCGATATATCGCGGGTTTGTCTCTGTGCGATATAGACATACTTGCCGACCCTCCCGAATTTTCCGGGAGACTCCCGAAATTCAGCGCCTCTCCCGAAAACCTCCCGGGACAAATATTCTCCCGAAAATCTCCCGATTTTCAGCCGGAGCTGGAGGCCACGCCCCCTCCAGCTCCATGCGGACCTGAGTGAGGACAGCCTTTTTTTTTTATGACAGGAGGACAACAGGGTGACAAGAACTAAATCATCCAGACTAGAGATAAATTGTATTATTATGTTTATCTTACCTAAAAATAAATATATTTATTAATTTTAAAAAAACAACTAAATACATTTTTACTATATTTTGCTAAAAACATCAAAATTAATTGTATTTTTATTTGTATTTTTTCTGACTCCTTATTACATCCAGCCATAGAATTATACATTAAAATAAACATATTGGAAATAATTAACTTAAAATGATCATAATAATTCATTTAAAATGACCATATTTAATTATTAAAATAATTGCTTGTTTATCAACAACTTTAGCATTTTATTCATTACATTTTGAAGCGCTCAGAAGCCAAGTTATGTTATATTCCTTAAGATTTATTTATGCAAAAATACAGTTTTGTTTGCATATTATAGTATAGTATAACCCATTTACCATTTACCCTTGTACAGTGTCCCACCACGCTCTGCCAAAAGATTGTATGCCTCCTCTTTTATATGGACTTTCCCTGATTACATGGCAACAGCTGTTTCTAAAAGGGACGGGGGTCGTAAACAGCCAATGCCTTTGATTACCAAACAGTTAAAAAGAAAAGGTCGGTTCAAGAAAAAGGTTGTAAAAGAGTTTAAAAAAAAAAAAAAAAAAAAAAGGTGTCTGGAACTTGGGTAGATCCTGCTTTCTCTCCGCTTTGTCGTTCTTGGGTTAAAACAATATCTTTCTGTTGATTATAATACATGAAAGAAACAGAACACCTTCATGTTGCTTCCCATCCTACACAGTGGAGTTTTACAAGCCTTCTTCTTGGTAGGATTAAAGACAGCTTTTGTGGCAACACAAAGTTTTGTGATAACTTAGATACAATTATTCTGACAACGTGCCACAGACTTATTTTAGCCTTGTGTATGCGGTGTCGGAAAAACCTACTTAACATGTTCAGACACGTACGCAGTAAGTCAAAAAGTGTGTAAAGTCCTTTTAGCTATTAGTTTAACAGAAAACAAATAACCTTGAGAGGTCTTTGTTGAATAATTAGAGCCATTAACGCCTACACAATCAGTCAGTTCCTATCTTTGGGCTGTCCCACCTGTGTCGACTCGGGGTTTTTTCCACCAAAAGGAGGCGGTCATGACACAGCCTCTGCAGATGTGCAACGAATCCACACAAGTGGCACTTGTCATGCTCTGCTTACAGAAATCCTGCATAAGTCAATCATCTCTGTCAACAAAACATCCTCAATTCAGTTGACAGAACCCCCCCCCCCTGCAGTCATTCTCCTGCTGGTTTGTCTGACAGAATCCCATCACCTTGACTTGAAAATGACAAATTATTCATGACTCACACACATCAAATATGCCACAAAGGGACCTACGCGCACCGTGCGCGCTCCTCCAAAAAAAGCCCAGTGTCATCATTTGGGGGAAAGGGAAGCGAGGCTCCGAGTGAGCCGCAAACACAGCGGAACGATGATCATCTTTTTTCTCGACTTGCCTCGGAGGTGATGGAACATCAGAGGGATCAAACGTACATGCTGCCGACTTCAGATAAGAGACGTCGCACGACTTAGTTTCGCAGCCGAAATGCAATGATATAAAAGTTAAACACCACGTTATCCTAAACGCCGTGTGCATATATATATCCTGCGGTAATAAATTACCTGACATGATAAGAACAATAAGGCTTATCTCTGACATCCCGTTGTCATCGCTTCCTGTTTCTTTGCAATGATTAGTTTTTTGGAGGACATTGATATGATAATGCGCGCACAGTACTCGTCAATTTTACTTGATTAAACCGCTTCAATATTATTGTATTTCTTTAACAATTTTAAATAGGGGGCAGAGGTCTTACAATAGTGTGCAGTCAGGGATGTAACGATATGAACATTTCATATTACCTTGCTCAAAAAGGTTCATTGTGTCGTCTTATTCATATACTTTTTCAAATTTTCTTGTAATCGGACCATATTTTCGGTGTCCATCCATCTATCCATCTGCTTCCGCTTATCCCATACTTGCCAACCCTCCCGGATTTTCCGGGAGACTCCCGGGACAAATTTTCTCCCGAAAATCTCCCGAAATTCAGGCGGAGCTGGAGGCCACGCCCCCTCCAGCTCCATGCGGACCTGAGTGACGTGTTGACAGCCTGTTCACACGTCCGCTTTCCCACAATATAAACAGCTAATGATCGAGGGCGAGTTCTTGGTTTCTTATGTGGGTTTATTGTTAGGCAGTTTCATTAACGTCCTCCCAGTGCGGCAACAACACACAACAACAGCAGTCAAGTTTTCGTCTACCGTAAAGCAGTTCGTCTGCCGTAAACAGCAATGTTGTGACACTTTTAAACAGGCCATCTACTGTACATGCATATGTGACCCACCCATAATGTGTCACATTTTTGTGTTGATTTATTTATTTTATTTTGTGGTTTGAATTCGTTTTTTGGAGCTGTCATTACACATTTATCAGTATTCACATTGGTCAGTAGGGGGCAGTCGGGCGTTTCTTCCCAATTGAATGCTATCACCTGCAGACCGGAAGTGTCTTGTCATTCTGATGAGCGCGACCAGTCTGTGAACAATTGAAACGTCCTGTGTGCTTTTTCCTCCTGTATAACAGGTTAGTTTTGGTGAATCAACTCACTGAATAATATCCATTTGATCTTTATAAGTTTAAGTACACATTCTGATGGTGGAGCCTAACTCTAAAGTGTTTGTGAGTTGTAGTTTGTATTTGTGAATGAATCCAGTGCACAGCTGCAGTAATCAATACAAAAAGGCGACGTGAGTGCGCAATGTTTATATAGAAACTTCTGATCCTAATTCAGACTCCCAAATTAGAGCTCCGGTTTTCTTGTTGTTTTTATAATGTATATTTGTATAATGTGTGTGTTCTGAAATAGTGACAGAGAATAGAACAAGGATTGACAATTCAACCCTTAACTCAACAATGAGTAGATGAGTGTTATGTGTGTGTATATGTGTAAATAAATGAACACTGAAATTCAAGTATTTCTTTTATTTATTTATTTATATATATTTATATATATATTTATATATATATATATAGCTAGAATTCACTGAAAGTCAAGTATTTCTTATATATATGTATCTTAACCACGCCCCCAACCACGCCCCACCACCGACCACGCCCCACATCCCCCACCCCCCACCTCCCGAAATCGGAGGTCTCAAGGTTGGCAAGTATGGCTTATCCGAGGTCGGGTCGCGGGGGCAGCAGCCTAAGCAGGGAAGCCCAGACTTCCCTCTCCCCAGCCACTTCGTCCAGCTCTACCCGAGGGATCCCGAGGCGTTCCCAGGCCAGCTGGCAGACATACCGTATTTTTCAGATTATAAATTGCTCCGGAGTTTATTGTTTATTGTTTATTGAATGGATCCCCATTAGCTGACGCCAAGGCGACTGCTAGTCTTCCTGGGGTCCATATAGGAGCATACAAAATGAAAAATGCAAAGAATACATGCAATAACAGACATTATACAATGGAAAAATACAACATAAGATAAAAAGCTAGTTAAAACCAGTATTAAAAATTCTCGTCATGTGGGCAGCTGCAATAGGTGTATCTTCAAAGCTGTCTTGAATGACAATTTACTTTGTGAGAGATTAATGTGAGATGGCAACCCATTCCAAAATGATGTACATCTATACATGACTGTATGTTTGAGGAGATTGGTCCTGGGAGCAGGAAGTGCCAAATAGCCATTGCTGGCATTCCTAGTGTCATGAATATGTGTATTAGTTGATTTTAAAAACTGTTTGTAAAAGTAATCTGGTGATTGATCTAAAATGATAGTTCTAAAGAACATAATGAGACTACAATGCATCTTTTGTTCTACAGACAACCAGGACAGGCGTGAATGCATAAATGCAATATTAGTGTGCAAAGAACATTTAAGTACCAGTCTAGCCGCTCTGTTCTGAACAAGTTGCAGTTTGTTCAGGTCAGACTTAGTCGTAGCGGACCATATTATAGGACAGTAATGAAGATGACAGAAAACCAAGGACTGTATGACTTGAGCCATTGTTGAGGATGTCAAGAAGGTGGAGCACTTCTTGACCATGGCTAAACCTCTTCCCATTCTCATTGAAATACCATTAATATGATCGGACCATGACAGTTGACTGTCTAATAGCACACCAAGCAATTTTGCTTTTTTGACCTGCTCAATACGTATGTCTGACATTAAAATATGAAGCTGTGGGTCATCAACAAGCATATGCCTGGATCCAAAAAGAATGCTTTTTGTTTTGTCAATATTCACAACAAGTTTACTATCATTTTACCCAGCAGTATAAATCGTACCAGCCAAAAATGCATAATAAAGAAGGAAAAAAACATATAAGTCGCATTTTTGGGGGAAATTTATTTGATGAAATCCAACACCAAGAATAGACATTTGAAAGGCAATTTAAAATAAATAAAGAATAGTGATTGCCGTTTTCTGCTGCATATTTCACTACTTCCAGCTTGTAACCTTCAGTATATGATTTCCTTTTCGGTGCCATTTTTGTTCAGCCCTTATCAGTTTTTATAAGTTACCGCCAATGTTGAAATGATAAATTTTCATTAGGTACAGAACAGTGACGTGCAGTCAGGAGAGGCAGGTGAGGCGGGGGCCTCATGTGCCATCATGGAAAAAAAATAATTAAATTGTTATATGTATCCAGTGATTATACTATAAAGTTATTTTCCATTTAACTTCACCAGTTTTAGATTATTTTTATTCAAAATCGCTGAATTTTCACATTTGCCATTCAAATACTGAGAAGAGACGGTGCGGTGAGTCAGCAGCCAGTTGAGGCACGTCACTCAGTGCCTCAACATGGATTGCGCAATGACTCGGCTAACTGCTGGCCTGCTGTGCAGTGAGACCGTATTGCTATATGAACTATATTATACATTTCCATAGTTTAGTTAGCTGAGGTATATAATGTACAGTGTATTTTGTCAACAACTGTATGTGTGTAACGTATTTCTTGTGCTGAGCAATCATAAAACGGCTGCGAAGACTCACTGTGTGAGGCTCGCAGTAATCCCGCCTCCTGGAGGTAATACTTAAAGGAAGATCTCCATCGAGACAGAGAGACTTTTAAAACTGAAGAAAGATAAAGAAGACTTCTATAAACAAGTTACCGATGCTTTTGTTCAAAAGGAGCTTTGCATGGACTTCATTTATAAGTAAAGGTAAGACCATAATAACGTTTTTTTTAATTAAATGTGCTTTTTTTTTGTGCTACAGTTTGTATGTGTAAAGTTAAAGTTAAGTTAAAGTACCAATGATTGTCACACACACACTAGGTGTAGTGAAATTTCCCTTGATCAACCCCTGGGAGGTGAGGGGAGCAGTGGGCAGCAGCTGCGCCGCGCCCGGGAATCATTTTTAGTGATTTAAGCCCCAATTCCAACCCTTGATGCTGAGTGCCAAGCAGGGTAGAATGCTGGTATGAGCTTTTAAACATAACCCGTTAACTGCTGCCAATCAAATGGTGAATAAGATACTCTTTAGGGTTCATATGTTTGTAAATCTGACTGTGATGAAGTCAGTGCCTCACCAGCCATCAACCCAGGGCCGGCCCGTGGCATAGGCCGTATAGGCAAATGCTAAGGGCGCCGTCCATCAGGGGGCGCCACGCCAGTGCCACAAATGTTGGAGAAAAAAAAAAAGAAAAAAGTTTGTACTATTATTTCTTAATACAAAAAATAATCCCACGTTAATTAAAATGCAAAGTAAAGCCTATTTAATAGAAATATTATTTGTTACAACATTACGCCCCCCCCCCACCCCCCACAAGATGTCAAAACGGCCAAAACTGTCAGGTGCCCAGGGAAGAAAAAAGAGAAAAGAAGAGGAGGAGAAACGAGAAAAGACAGAGGTAGCAGGTAGGCAACGTTAGCCTACATGAAATTATTTGTCTGTTACAGAATGTGATAGTAGCTGGCTTTTTAGCATTAAGCTAATGTTACATGATTCGGCAATTGCTAATCAATAAATAGCTAGTTCTGTTTTAACGTCGGGTTAATATTGTGGAGGGGGCTAAATTGTTATGGAAAATAATAATGTAACGTTAGGTAATTACAGTACTCCCACATTACATTCCTCAGGGACATTTGTATGAGATCTTTTAAGCAGGTGTTTTTGTTTACATTGTTATTGCCTTCTGGTTAGCTAATGTTTGCCCTGCAGATAATAGTCACTTTTCCACCCCTTTATATATTAGGTATAGTTGTAAGTAAAAAAAAAGGTCAAAGACAAAGCTATTCGGTTTCTTGTGAGTATATACACTTCACTGCCGATGTGGGGGGGCGCCACCTAAAATCTTGCCTAGGGCGCCAGATTGGTTAACCTCACCGGTACGGAAGTAGTAGCAGGTAGCATCCTTTTTTTCACAATGCACTTCTGCCATGACCCGCCTCCGCCAAATTTTTATTGGTTGACGTGTGTGTGTGTGTGTGACGATTGCTGATGTACGCCTAGTCTCTTACGTAAATGAGATAAATATTATTTGATATTTTACGGTAATACGTTAATAATTTCACACATAAATCGCTCCAGAGTATAAATTGCACCCCCGGCCAAACTATGAAAAGAACTGCGACTTATAATCCGAAAAATACGGTAGTCTTCCCAACGTGTCCTGGGTCTTCCCCGTGGTCTCCTACCGGTCGGGCGTGCCCTAAACACCTCCCGAGGGAGGCGATCCGGTGGCATCCTGACCAGATGCCCGAACCACCTCATCTGGCTCCTCTCCATGTGGAGGAGCAGCAGCTTTACTTTGAGTTCCTCTCGTATGACAGAGCTTCTCACCCTATCTCTAAGGGAGAGCCCCGCCACCCGGCGGAGGAAACTCATTTCAGCCACTTGTACCCGTGATCTTGTCCTTTCGGTCATAACCCAAAGCTCATGACCATAGGTGAGGATGGGAACGTACAAACCCCGTTTCCATATGAGTTGGGAAATTGTGTTAGATGTGAATATAAACGGAATGCAATGATTTGCAAATCATTTTCAACCCATATTCAGTTGAATATGCTACAAAGACAAGATATTTGATGTTCAAACTGATTAACATTTTTTTTTTTTGCAAATAATCATTAACTTTCGAATTTGATGCCAGCAACACGTGACAAAGAAGTTGGGAAAGGTGGCAATAAATACTGATAAAGTTGAGGAATGCTCATCAAACACTTATTTGGAACATCCCACAGGTGAACAGGCTAATTGGGAACAGGTGGGTGCCATGATTGGGTATAAAAGTAGATTCCATGAAATGCTCAGTCATTCACAAGCAAGGATGGGGCGAGGGTCACCACTTTGTCAACAAATGCGTGAGCAAATTGTTGAACAGTTTAAGAACAACCTTTCTCAACCAGCTATTGCAAGGAATTCAGGGATTTCACCATCTACGGTCCGTAATATCATCAAAGGGTTCAGAGAATCTAAAGAAATCACTGCACGTAAGCAGCTAAGCCCGTGACCTTCGATTCCTCAGGCTGTACTGCATCAACAAGCGACATCAGTGTGTAAAGGATATCACCACATGGGCTCAGGAACACTTCAGAAACCCACTGTCAGTAACTACAGTTGGTCGCTACATCTGTAAGTGCAAGTTAAAACTCTCCTATGCAAGGCGATAACCGTTTATCAACAACACCCAGAAACGCCGTCGGCTTCGCTGGGCCTGAGCTCATCAAAGATGGACTGATACAAAGTGGAAAAGTGTTCTGTGGTCTGACGAGTCCACATTTCAAATTGTTTTTGGAAACTGTGGACGTTGTGTCCTCCGGACCAAAGAGGAAAAGAACCATCCGGGTTGTTATAGGCGTAAAGTTGAAAAGCCAGCATGTGTGATGGTATGGGGGTGTATTAGTGCCCAAGACATGGGTAACTTACACATCTGTGAAGGCGCCATTAATGCTGAAAGGTACATACAGGTTTTGGAGCAACATATGTTGCCATCCAAGCAACGTTACCATGGACGCCCCTGCTTATTTCAGCAAGACAATGCCAAGCCACGTGTTACATCAACGTGGCTTCATAGTAAAAGAGTGTGGGTACTAGACTGGCCTGCCTGTAGTCCAGACCTGTCTCCCATTGAAAATGTGTGGCGCATTATGAAGCCGAAAATACCACAACGGAGACCCCCGGACTGTTGAACAACTTAAGCTGTACATCAAGCAAGAATGGGAAAGAATTCCACCGGAGAAGCTTAAAAAAATGTGTCTGCTCAGTTCCCAAACGTTTACTGAGTGTTGTTAAAAGGAGAGGCCATGTAACACAGTGGTGAACGTGTTGCAGCCATGAAATTCTAACTTAATTATTATAAGCAAAAAAAATAAAGTTAATGAGTTTGAACATAAAATATGTTGTCTTTGTAGTGCATTCAACTGAATATGGGTTGAAAAGGATTTGCAAATCATTGTATTCCCTTTATATTTACATCTAACACAATTTCCCAACTCATATGGAAACGGGGTTTGTAGATCGACCGGTGGCCCTCTGATGATATCTGATTAGTATTAGAACCGGCCCGAAGGCCACAGCCGTCTGCTGCTGTTTTGCACGCACCAATACTCCATCAGTGACTTGATGGGGTCCCTGGGACCCCATCAAGTCCAAAAAATGGGGTCCCACGGTAAAACTTTGGGGTGCCACTTTTTTGTAAGCGTTTTGAAAACAAATGATAAATAATAATAATAATAATAATAATAATGGATTAGATTTTATATCGCACTTTTCTATTATTACATACTCAAAGCGCTCACAGAGAAGTGGAAACCCATCAGTCATTCACACCTGGTGGTGGTAAGCTACATTTGTAGCCACAGCTGCCCTGGGGTAGACTGACGGAAGCGAGGCTGCAGTTTGCGCCTACGGCCCCTCCGACCACCACCTATCACTCATTCATCATTCATTCACCAGTGTGAGCGGCACCGGGGGAAAGGGTGAAGTGTCCTGCCCAAGGACACAACGGCAGCAATTTGGATGTCAAGAGGCGGGGAGCGAACCTGCAACCCTCAGGTTTCTGGCACGGCCGAAGTAAAATTCATTCAAAAAGTAATACAAAAGAAAACCAATTTGTATGCATATATAAATGTATTCAGTTATAAACATTCATTCACTTTCTTCTTTCCTTCATGGATCTAAACTTTATCGCTGCCGGTATTTTTTTCTATATTTTTATTGCAATATTTTCAGAATGTGTTTGTTCTATTTTTGGCCAAAGTAAAACAAAGAAAACAATCTTAAGTTGTCTTTACTTTTTAGTTTTAAGATTACAGTTGGTACAAAATGCGTCTGCTAGACTTTTGACAAGAACAAGAAAGTTTGATCATATTACACCTATACTGTATATACCTTTATATACCTATATACCTATACTGGCTCACCTGCACTGGCTTCCTGTGCACTTAAGATGTGACTTTAAGGTTTTACTACTTACGTATAAAATACTACACGGTCTAGCTCCGTCCTATCTTGCCGATTGTATTGTACCATATGTCCCGGCAAGAAATCTGCGTTCAAAGAACTCTCGCTTATTAGTGATTCCCAGAGCCCAAAAAAAGTCTGCGGGCTATAGAGCGTTTTCTATTGGGGCTCCAGTACTATGGAATGCCCTCCCGGTAACAGTTAGAGATGCAACCTCAGTAGAAGCATTTAAGTCCCATCTTAAAACTCATTTGTATACTCTAGTCTTTAAATAGACCCCCTTTTTAGACCAGTTGATCTGCCGTTTCTTTTCCTTTCTCCTCTGCCCCTCCCCCATCCTTTGTGGAGGGGGGGGGGCACACAGGTCCGGTGGCCATGGATAAAGTGCTGGCTGTCCAGAGTCAGGACCCGGGGTGGACCGCTTGCCTGTCCATCGGTTGGGGACGTCTCTGCGCTGCTGACCCGTCTCCGCTCGGGATGGTCTCCTGCTGGCCCCACTATGGACTGGACTCTCACTATTATGTTGGATCCACTATGGACTGGACTCTCACTATTATGTTAGATCCACTATGGACTGGACTCTCACTATTATGTTAGATCCACTATGGACTGTACTCTCACTATTATGTTATATCCACAATGGACTGGACTCTCACACTATTATGTTAGATCCACTATGGACTGGACTCTCATTGTTATATTAGATCCACTATGGACTGGACTCTCACACTATTATATTAATTCCACTATGGACTGGACTCTCACTATTATATTAGATCCACTATGGACTGGACTCTCACTATTATGTTGGATCCACTATGGACTGGACTCTCACTATTATGTTGGATCCACTATGGACTGGACTCTCACTATTATGTTAGATCCACTATGGACTGGACTCTCACACTATTATGTTAGATCCACTATGGACTGGACTCTCACTATTATGTTAGATCCACTATGGACCTACTCAGTGGCCTAGTGGTTAGAGTGTCCGTCCTGAGATCGGTAGGTTGGGAGTTCAAATCCCGGCCGAGTCATACCAACGACTATAAAAATGGGACCTATTACCTCCCTGCTTGGCACTCAGCATCAAGGGTTGGAATTGGGGGTTAAATCACCAAAATGATTCCCGGGCGCAGCCACCGCTGCTGCCCACTGCTCCCCTCACCTCCAGGGGGTGATCAAGGGTGATGGGTCAAATGCAGAGAATAATTTCGCCACACCTAGTGTGTGTGTGACAATCATTGGTACTTTAACTTTAACTTTAACTCACACTATTATGTTAGATCCACTATGGACTGGACTTTCACTATTATGTTAGATCCACTATGGACTGGACTCTCACACTATTATGTTAGATCCACTATGGACTGGACTCTCACACTATTATGTTGGATCCACTATGGACTGGACTCTCACACTATTATGTTGGATCCACTATGGACTGGACTCTCACACTATTATGTTGGATCCACTATGGACTGGACTCTCACACTATTATGTTAGATCCACTATGGACTGGACTCTCACACTATTATGTTAGATCCGCTATGGACTGGACTCTCACTATTATGTTGGATCCACTATGGACTGGACTTTCGCTGATATGTTGGATCTACTATGGACTGGACTTTCACAATATTATGTCAGACCCACTCGACATTCATTGCTTTCGGTCTCCCCTGGGGGGGTGGGTTACCCATAGGGGGGTTTCTCATAGTCATTCACATCGACGTCCCACTGGGGTGAGTTTTTCCTTGCCCTTATGTGGGCTCTGTACAGAGGATGTCATTGTGGCTTGTGCAGCCCTTTGAGACACTTGTGATTTAGGGCTATATAAATAAACATTGATTGATTGATTGATTTAGTTTTAATGCCATGATTTTAATAGTCCGGCCCACGTGTGCACAGATTTTTTCCTCCATGCGGCCCCTGAGCTAAAATGCTGTACACTCAGCATATGTTTTTCAAAACAAAACCACATTGTGTTGGAATTATTTGTTTAAAAAAAAAAAGAAAAAAAAAAAAGGGATGAAATTAAATGAAATTGGATTGTTGGTTTACTTTATGACTACAGTTATCTGGAGATTGAGCTAGAATTAAAAAAAAAAAAAACTGTATACGAGAAAGGACATCAAAAATCCTCCAGATCAGAAGCCTGTAAAGCAAATCCAATTGTCTCAGGTTGGAATGCCGCAGAAAAAACAGGCCTGTATTTTTATTTCCCTGCAATCTCCTCCTCCAATCCTCATCCAGAGAGTTGTTTAGCAGAGCTTAAGCAGAAATCTGCATGTGCCGTTTGAGTTTTAGACGTCAGCCCGTGATGAATGACTCCAGCGATACGCCATTACAGATCTACCGCGGGCGTCACCAACTGTGACTGCCTGTGATAATGACTCTGACAAACAATTAAAAGCTGTAGTAGAGCGGTAGCGGGACAACAGACGTCACAAAGCAATGACGGTGAAGGGTAGCGGACGGCTCAGGCCCCGTTTACACTAAGGTTAAGATAAGGTTATCCAGGGTAAATCCCACCTAACCTTATCCGTGTCCACACACACCACCATGCCACCGTTTAAGACATACTTGCCAACCTTGAGACCTCCGATTTCGGGAGGTGGGGGTGGGCGTGGTTGGGGGGCGTGGCTAAGAGGGGAGGAGTATATTTACAGCTAGAATTCACCAAGTCAAGTATATATATATATATATATATATATATATATATATATATATATATATATATGTATGTGTGGGAAAAAAATCACAAGACTATTTCATCTCTACAGGCCTGTTTCATGAGGGGGGGTACCCTCAATCGTCAGGAGATTTTAATGGGAGCATTCGCCTACCATGGTTTATATACGGCACAGAGTGGGTGGGTACAGGCTGGCCTAGGGGCGTGGTGATTGGCTCATGTGTTACCTAGGAGGTGTTTCCGTCTATGGCGGCATGCTGTCACAATTACGCTGCGCTTGTTGAGGGATGACAGGTCTGGACGGTAAATAATAAACAGTTTCTCTTTCAAGCATAGGTTGCATCTTTTATTACCACTATTGTAAGGTGTGCTGGATGCAAGAATTTGCCATGTTATTGAATATTCAACATTATTGTCTTTGAGGTCCCAAATGTGTTTGCTGAGTTCTGTGGTATTTTGCAGGTTTTTGTTCCTGAAAGAAGCCTTGTGATTGTTCCATCTGGTTTTGAATTCTCCCTCGGTTAATCCTACATATGTGTCGGATGTGTTAATGTCCTTGCGTATTACCTTAGATTGGTAGACAACTGATGTTTGTAAGCACCCCCCGTTGAGAGGGCAATCAGGTTTCTTTCGACAGTTACAGTCTTTGTTGGTTTTGGAGTCGCTCTGTCTGGGGGCAGACGGCTCATTTGCAATTGTTTTATTGTGGTTTGAGATGATTTGTCGTATATTGTTCATGCAGCTGTAGCTCAATTTAATGTTGTTCTTGTTGAATACTTTTCTTAGGGTGTTGTCTTTGGGAAAGTGTTTGTCAATCAGATTGAGGAATTTGTGTCCAATGTTAGTTGAGACGTTTTTGCTGTATGGGGGGTTGTACCAGATGATGTCGTTTCGTTTTCTGTTCTTTTTTGGCTGGTTTCCTGGCGTGGGTTCATAGGTGAGGGTGAAATTGTACCCGCTTTCATCAAGGGCTTTTTGGTACGGGGGGGTTGCTTGGTCAAATTCAGCTTTGCTAGATGACAGCATCGATAGCCTTTTATTGATTCCGGGAGGTATTCTTTTCGTGGTGGTGGGTGGGTGGTTGCTGTCATGGTGCACGTATTGGAGTGTTGTGTTGGGTTTCGTGAATGGTTGGTAGTTGTTATTTCTCAGGTTGAAAGTGACGTCAAGGAAGTTGACGGTTTGCTTGTTGGCTTCAATCGTGATCCGTAGGCCGTTCTCTTTGAAAATTTGGCATATGCGCTTCTTGGTATTCTCGCTGCTCCTTGGCGAGGCGCGACACACTGCCAGTCCGTCATCACGGTAAATACCAAGGTTCAGATTGAGGCTAGAATAGCTAGAATTCACTGAAAGTCAAGTATTTTTATATATATATGTATATATATAAATATATATACATAAGAAATACTTATATATATCAATCTATCTATCTATCAAGAGGGACAGAGACAGCACACAGTGCATGTGGATCACATGATACCATGGCAAGAAAACATGGAGAGACTGCCAGTTATCTAGTCTCCACCAGTTACAGAAAATGTGCCATCAGTACAACTGGACAGTGCTGTTTCAGTTCCATCACCAGGACCATCAGTGAGTCAGACACAAACTAGTCTCATCATTGAACCAGATTCAAGGGCTGCTGAGTTGCCATCATCAGAACCCAGATCACCCACAACAAAAAACCCCACCAGTGATCCGCAGATACCCAGAAAGGTTTCGAGTACCACCAAAAAAACTGAATCTCTGAAGACAGTATAAAAATCTGTGTTAAAGGTGTACAAATACTGTTTGTATAATAAGCATGTTATTGTTTACAAATGAGGGTTAAGAGTTCAGTACTAAAAAAAAAAAAAAAGAATGTGGCTTAAGTACAGTTTTTTAATTGAGCTGCTGCATTTTTTGGTTGGGTTGTTTATTTCTTTTAAGTATCTTCTACATTTCTAAAAGGGGAGGAATGTCATAGAGTTATCTATGTTTGTCTGTTGCCATCTCCTGGTGAATGTTGGCTATAGCGTACTGGGGTTACTTTTTGGTTGGCCAACGATTTACGTGGTGTTGCGCACCTGAAGTTAAGTGTGTGAGTCTGTTCTGAAGTCTACAGTAAAGAGACGTACTTCATCACCTCGCCTGGTTATTGCCTCCAACTCAATATATTACAACAACATTGCTCCATGCGGACCTGGAGGGTCCACATGGAGCTGGAGGGGGCGTGGCCTCCAGGTCCGCCTGAATTTCGGGAGACTTTCGGGAGAAAATTTGTCCCGGGAGGTTTTCGGGAGAGGCGCTGAATTTCGGGAGTCTCCCGGAAAATCCAGGAGGGTTGGCAAGTATGGTTTAAGACCCCCTCGCCCCCCTCCGTCCGCCGGCACAACGCGACCTAATACGCATGTGCGGAAAATGCGCACGTCAGTCACCTCCAGTGTTGCTTTGTGTGCAAGTTCTTAAATGTAACTTATCTGAACAATATCCAGTGTTGTGGTATTTCAATGAACTGGAATCCAGTGTGCTGTGGGGCCCTATTGTAGTGAATCACACCTGAGCCATCATAAATTAATCAAGTCTATATTAGACATGTAAACAATGTGATAAAGAACTCTTTACATCAATCAATCTAGGGATCTAGATATCTGGTCAAGACACTCCTCACTCTTTTGCCTTCACCTTCATTTTTTTTTGGTGACTTTATATACTCTGGACCTAGACGTTGAGTCCGCGACATACATGGCGGACAATAACTGATACAGTCTGCTTTGCCAGTCCAAATGCAGTCGATGTTTTCCGTAGTCTTCCCACGACGGCCAGGTAATACAAAGCACACGCTACCTTTGTAATCACATCCACGGGAGCTCGCATTCTCGTTGACTCTTGTGGAGAATGCATATATGTTTAAAGGGGAACATTATCACAATTTCAGAAGGGTTAAAACCATTAAAAATCAGTTCCCAGTGGCTTATTATATTTTTCGAAGTTTTTTTCAAAATTTTACCCATCACGCAATATCCCTAAAAAAAGCTTCAACGTGCCTGATTTTAACCATCGTTATAAACACCCGTTCATTTTCCTGTGACGTCACATAGTGAAGCCAACACAAACAAACATGGCGGAAAGAACAGCAAGCTATAGCGACATTAGCTCGGATTCAGACTCGGATTTCAGCGGCTTAAGCGATTCAACAGATTACGCATGTATTGAAACGGATGGTTGTAGTGTGGAGGCAGGTAGCGAAAACGAAATTGAAGAAGAAACTGAAGCTATTGAGCCATATCGGTTTGAACCGTATGCGGGCGAAACCGACGAAAACGACACGACAGCCAGCGACACGGGAGAAAGCGAGGACGAATTCGGCGATCGCCTTCTAACCAACGATTGGTATGTGTTTGTTTGGCATTAAAGGAAACTAACAACTATGAACTAGGTTTGCAGCATATGAAATACATTTGGCAACAACATGCACTTTGAGAGTGCAGACAGCCCAATTTTCATCAATTAATATATTCTGTAGACATACCCTCATCCGCGCTCTTTTCCTGAAAACTGATCTGTCCAGTTTTGGAGTTGATGTCAGCAGGCCAGGGAAGCTAGGGTCGATATTTTTCTCTTGATCATCTTCGGTGACATAAGGGACGGTGTGAGCCAAGACATCCAGGGGGTTTAGCTCGCTCGTCTGCGGGAACAAACTGCCGCCATTGCTTGCCGTGCTACCGAGGCCCTTTGTCCCTGAATTGCTCACACACTCCGGCAGATTCAATGGGGGTCTGGCGGAAGATTTCTTTGACTTTATCGTTGGAAATGCATCTGCTTTGAGTGTCGCAGGATATCCACACATTCTTGCCATCTCTGTCGTAGCATAGCTTTCGTCGGTAAAGTGTGCGGAACAAACGTCCAATTTCTTGCCACTTTCGCATCTTTGGGCCACTGGTGCAACTTGAATCCGTCCCTGTTCGTGTTGTTACACCCTCCGACAACACACCGACGAGGCATGATGTCTCCAAGGTACGGAAAACAGTCCAAAAAGCGGAAAATAACAGAGCTGATTTGACTCGGTGTTTGAGAAAATGGCGGATTGCTTCCCGATGTGACGAATATTAGAAAGGCGTTTAATTCGCCAAAATTCACCCATTTAGAGTTCGGAAATCGGTAAAAAAAAAATATGGTCTTTTTTCTGCAACATCAAGGTATATATTGACGCTTACATAGGTCTGGTTATAATGTTCCCCTTTAAGAGTTCTTTCTTTATTCATGGTCATGTTTGAAATAGCTAGTATTTTTCCATTTACACTCTGTATACCGTATTTTCCGCACTATAAGGCGCACCGGATTATTAGCCGCACCTTCTATGAATTACATATTTCATAATTTTGTCCACCAATAAGCCGCCCCGGACTAAAAGCCGCGCCTACGCTGCGCTAAAGTGAATGTCAAAAAAACGCTGCGCTAAAGTGAATGTCAAAAAAACAGTCAGATAGTTCAGTCAAACTTTAATAATATATTGAAAACCAGCGTTCTAACAACTCTGTCCCAAAATGTACAAATGTGCAATCACAAACATAGTAAAATTCAAAATGGTGTAGAGCAATAGCAACATACCGGTAATGTTGCTCGAACGTTAATGTCACAACACACAACACACAAAATAAACATAGCGCTCACTTTCTGAAGTTATTCTTCATTCGTACCGGTAAATCCTTCGAATTCTTCGTCTTCGGTGTCCGAATTGAAAAGTTGCGCTAGCGTGGCTTCCAAAATGGCGGGCTCCGTCTCTTCGAAATCATCGGATTCAGTGTCGCTGTTGTTGTGCAGCAGTTCTGTGAATCCTGCCTTCCGGAAAGCTCGGACCACAGTTGTGACAGAAATATCTGCCCAGGCATTTACAATCCACTGGCAGATGTTGGCGTATCTTGTCCGGCGTTGTCTGCCCGTCTTAGTGAAGGTGTGTTCGCCTTCGGTCATCCATTTTTCCCACGCAGTTCGCAGTCGTGATTTGAATGCCCTGTTGACACCAATATCCAGCGGTTGGAGTTCTTTGGTTAATCCACCCGGAATGACGGCGAGTGTTGTATTTGTGTGCTTCACTTGTTTTTTGACACCATCTGTGATGTGGGCGCGCATAGAGTCATATATCAACATGGACGGAGCAGCGTGAAAAAAGCCACCCGGCCGCTTCGCGTAAACTTCCCTTAACCACTCGCTCATCTTTTCTTCATCCATCCATCCCTTCGAGTTAGCTTTTATGATGACGCCGGCTGGAAAGGTCTCTTTTGGCAAGGTCTTCCTTTTGAATATCACCATGAGTGGAAGTTAGCATGGCAAGCTAGAACCACAGTGAAGGATGACTTCTCATTCCCTGTGGAGCGAATATTCACCGTACGTGCTCCCGTTCCACAGTGCGGTTCAGTTGCTGTGAAATACGGTAGTAATCCGTGTGCGGATGGAGAGATTGCGTCTTTTTATGACCCGGATCGTTTAGTAGGAGCCATTTTGTGGTCTTTACAGATGTAAACAGGAAATGAAACGTACGGTGATATCCGCGCGTTTTTTCTTCTTCTTCCGGGGGCGGGTGAAGCGCTTCCTGTTCTATGGGGGCGGGTGAAGCGCTTCCTGTTCTATGGGGGCGGGTGCTTTCCTTGGCGGTTGCTTGCGTAGAAGAAGAAGCGCTTCCTGTTCTACCGGGAAAAAAGATGGCGGCTGTTTACCGAAGTTGCGAGACCGAAACTTTATGAAAATGAATCGTAATAAAGCGCACCGGGTTATTAGGCGCACTGTCAGCTTTTGAGAAAAATTGTGGTTTTTAGGTGCGCCTTATAGTGCGGAAAATACGGTACTTGTCTCTCTTTGTCTGCAGATGTCTGTGGAGTGTCTTGAGGGGTTGGAATGTGGTAGCTGGAGTACTCCCTTCTTATCTTATCTGTATCAGAACAAAAAGGATGCATTCCTTTCTGGGGCGGGGGGGGGACTGTTTGCGTATTCAATATGTTGGCTATGCCCGTTTGAACGGGAGACCACTTCGAGATGTCGATATGAAAGGACAATTGGACTGGTCTCCTAAAGCTTTAGTAAAACTTGATAATATTCCTATTCTGTGTTGACGGTCCTTCTTACTCAGAATATATGTCATCGAAAGAACTTGGGATTGACCGGTGATTTAAATTCCCTGAGACTGGTCAGACGCAACACTCTCCTTCGACAAATGGACAAAGTTTTTCGCTAAGTAGAATCACAGCTGACCTGGACATTGGAAAGTTCTCTTGCCGTCTGAGAAGTGTTGTATCCCAAATAGCTGCAATGGCTTTTTCTTCAGGTATTCATGTGTGATTTCCACAAGCGTCTGTACATGTAGAAGAATGAGAAACACGGGCATGTCTGGATGACTCGCCTTCATATTTCCAGTGGTTAGCTCCGAGTTACGAAACCGCTTTATTATGAAGCTGGCTGTGGCGCGTTCTTTGGGGGGCGGTCTTTCTGGCGTCTCTTCCTCTCCGAACTGAGTTTGTAAACGATCGATGAGTCCATACAAAGCTAAGTGCCGGAGATTCAAGAAATACACGGCACACTTACCAGTGTAAAAATTTGTCCGAGGAGGGGAACCTCCGGCACTAACCACGAACCATACTTGCCAACCTTGAGACCTCCGATTTCGGGAGGTGGGGGGTGGGGGCGTGGTCGGGGGTGGGGCGGGGCGTGGTTAAGAGGGGAGGAGTATATTGACAGCTAGAATTCACCAAGTCAAGTATTTTCATACATACATATATATATATATGTATATATATATATATATATACATATACATATATATATATATATATATATATATATATATATATATATGTATATATATATATATATATCTACATCCTGAAAATATGCAAACAAAACTGTGTTTAGATCATTGATACTTCAAACTTGCATAAATAAATATTAAGGAATATAACATTGCTTGGCTTCTGAGAGTTTCAAAATGTAATGAATAAAATGCTAAAGTTGTTGATAAACAAGCAATTATTTTAATAATTAAATATGGTCATTTTAAATTAATTATTATGATAATTTAAAATCAATTATTTCCAATATGTTTATTTTAATGTATAATTCTATGGCTGGATGTAATAAGGAGTCACAAAAAAATACAAATAAAAATACAATTAATTTTGATGTTTTTAGCAAAATATAGTAAAAATTTATTTTGTTTTTTTGTTTTTTTTAATTAATAAATCTATTTATTTGTAGGTAAAATAAACATAATAATACAATTTATCTCCAGTCTGGATGATTTAGTTCTTGTCACCCTGTTGTCCTCCCGTCATGAAAAAAGGCTGTCCTCACTCAGGTCCGCATGGAGCTGGAGGGGGCGTGGCTTCCAGCTCCGGCTGAAAATCGGGAGATTTTCGGGAGAATATTTGTCCCGGGAGGTTTTCGGGAGAGGCGCTGAAAATTCGGGAGGGTTGGCAAGTATGCCTTAAACGCTGGTTTAGTGTGGCTGAAACGGGGCTTAGGCTAAATAATTATTCGTTTAAGGGGTTAAACGACTTAGTGTAGACATGGCCTCAGATGAGCTCGTCGGGCAACACTTGATGTGTGATTAAACGCTTTACAAAGTCTAACCTTTACATTTGACATCTTTCCGTCAAGAGCAGCAAAACATTCCCCATCAAGTTTGACAACTTGCAACCACAATGGCCACTAAATCCTCATCAATCCTGGTTGTCGGCGGGCATAATAACGGGTGCAAAGCCCGGGCCTGATACTCATGAATCAGTCATCAGCAATTGGTTGACCTCGTGCATGACGGCTAGAGCCGCCGCTGCGCAGCTTGACGCCGGCTCGTATCTCAGCCCGACACGTCCTCGCCGGGCGCTATAAAGACAGCAGAGTGACAGCGATAACGTAATATGGCTGCTCCAGAGCTCCAAGCTGCACACGTGTCAACACTGCTCATGAAGTATTGACGGGGGGGGGGGGGGGGGGGGGGGGGGCGCGGGTCAGAGAAGAGAAATGCAATGACCACAAGGAAGGAAAGAGGGGGGGGGAAGCAATTCCCTGGTTTCTTCAGGATGGACACACTCCATCCAATTTGTCTCTGTGTGGTTCTCAAACATTGACCAGCTACAAATCCAATACAAAAAAACACACCATCCATTCTCCAACTCTATTCAATTAACCGCAGAGTCGAAAAGCATTGTGAGCTGTGCTACTCGGGTGTTGATGAGATACTCCAGCGTGTCACACCTGCCGTGCTGTTGTTGACAATCAACTGTCACACCTGCCGTGCTGTTGTTGACAATGGACTTAGTTGTAACAAGGCTGGCTGAGCACTTTTGTCCTTACCGCAACATTGGCTCGCTGGCTGTTCCTGTGTTGTCGAATAGTGTTTTTCAACCTTTTTAGAGCCAAGGCACATTTTTTTGCGTTGAAAAAAATCTGGGAGGTAGACCACCAGCAGAAATCATTAAAAAACGAAACTCAGTAGACAGTAAAAAGTCGTCGTCGCAATTGTTGGATGTGCCTTTAAGCCAGGGGTGCTCACACTTTTTCTGCAGGCGAGCTACTTTTCAATTGATCAAGTCGTGGGGATCTACCTCATTCATATATATAATTTATATTTACTTATTTATGAAATATATGTTTTTGTTAACAAGTTAAAGGTGTTTAATGATAATGCAAGCATGTTTAACACATATAGTTAATATTGTTAATAAATTAAAGGTGTTTAATGATAATACAAGCATGTTTAATACATATAGTTAATACTATTAATAAGTTAAAGGTGTTTAAAGATAATACAAGCATGTTTAACACATATAGGTAATATTGTTAACAAGTTAAAGGTGTTTAATGATAATACAAGCATGTTTAACACATATAGTTAATATTGTTAATAAGTTAAAGGTGTTTAAAGATAATGCAAGCATGTTTAACACATATAGTTAATATTGTTAACAAGTTAAAGGTGTTTAATGATAATACTAGTATGTTTAACACATATAGTTAATATTGTTAATAAGTTAAAGGTGTTTAAAGATAAAACAAGCATGTTTAACACATATAGTTAATATTGTTAACAAGTTAAGGTGTTTAAAGATAATACAGGCATGTTTAACACATATAGTTAATATTGTTAATAAGTTAAAGGTGGTTAAAGATTATACAAGCATGTTTAACACATATAGATTCCTTTCTTTCATGAAGACAAGAATATAAGTGTATTACCTGATTCTGATGACTTGCATTGATAGGAATCAGACAGTAGTGCTAAAAACGTCCGCATTTTCGAATGGAGGAGAAAAAAGTCCTCCTTTCTGTCCAATACCACATGAAAGTGGTTGCTTTTTGGCATCTTGTTTGTCCAGCTTCCGTACTCCTTTGTAAACGCTTTACAAGAAATACATTGTCGGCAAACTCCGTAGCTTGCTAGCTTGTGCACGCCAGCTTTCTGAGACTCTTGTTTTGTTAGCGCAACTGTGCAGTCGGTCTTTGGAGTTTTGACAACAGGTACGGCGCCAGAGTCTGTTGAAATAAAGTGTTTCTCGCCTTCCTGTCGGTAATTTTAATGAGCTGGCAGCAGCCAGCGTCATCTCAGAAGACCCTCGGGTGCCGTGAATGTCAAGTGACGAAAGTGACGTCATAGTGAAGATTTATGATCGCTCATTTTTAGGACTATTTTTTTAATGCCTGGCTGGTGATCGACTGACACACCCTCCGAGATCGACCGGTAGCTCGCGATCGACGTAATGAGCACCCCTGCTTTAAGCCATAACCAAGCATGCATCACTATAGCTCTTGTCTCAAAGTAGGTGTACTGTCACCACCTGTCACATCACGCCATGACTTATTTTGACTTTTTTTGCTGTTTTCCTGTGTGTAGTGTTTTAGTTCTTGTCTTGCGCTTCTACTTTGGTGGCTTTTTCTCTTTTTTTGGTATTTTCCTGTAGCAGTTTCATGTCTTCCTTTGAGCGATATTTCCCGCATCTACTTTGTTTTAGCAATCAAGAATATTTCAGTTTTTTTATCCTTCTTTGTGGGGACATTGTTGATTGTCATGTCCTGTTCGGATGTAGATTGTGAACGCCGTCTTTGCTCCACAGTAAGTCTTTGCTGTCGTCCAGCATTCTGTTTTTGTTTACTTTGTAGCCAGTTCAGTTTTAGTTTCGTTCTGCATAGCCTTCCTTAAGCTTCAATGCCTTTTCTTAGGGGCACTCACCTTTTGTTTATTTTTGGTTTAAGCATTAGACACCTTTTTTACCTGCACACGGCCTCCTGCTGTTTCCGACAACTACAACGCAATTAGCTACCTGCTGATATGGAAGAGTATTAGACGGTTACTCTGCCGAGCTCTAGACAGCACCGACACTCAACAACACATCATTTGCAGACTATAATTACTGGTTTGCAAAAAATATTTTTAACCCAAAGGGTGAAATTAGATAATCTCCCACGGCACACTAGACCATATCTCACATTGGTTGAAAAACACTGGTCTATTATGCTTGTTAATTAATGATCATGTAGTCAAAGAGAGCTAAATTTGTCACTTCTTTGCAGTTCTGGTTAAAAAAACAACAACCTGTGGTTATAATTACACTATATCTAGTATATGTTTAAAAAGCCAAATACAAATGTGTGGGCAAATACAACCACAGTGTATTTCACACTTAAATATTTACAATACAGGCCAGAAGTTTGGACACACCTTCTCCTCATTCAATGTGTTTTCTTTATTTTCATGACTATTTACATTGTAGATTGTCACTGAAGGCATCAAAACTATGAATGAACACATGTGGAGTTATGTACTTAACAAAAAAGGGTGAAATAACTGAAAACGTGTTTTAGATCCTAGTTTCTTCAAAATAGCCACCCTTGGCGCTGATTACTTTTTCGCACACTCTTGCCATTCTCTCGATGAGCTTCAAGAAGTCACCTGATATGGTTTTCACTTGACAGGTGTGCTTGAAGCTCATTTAGAGAATGCCAAGAGTGTGCGACAGTGCGCCTTATAACCCGGTGCGTCTAATGTGCGGAATAATTCTGGTTGTGCTTACCAACCTCGAAGCCATTTTATTTGGTACATGGTGAAATGATAAGTGCGACAAGTAGATGGCAGTCACGCATAAGAGATACGTGTAGACTGCAATATGACTCAAGTAAACACCAACATTTTATATGTTCCATTGAAAATATAGAACATTACACACGGTTCTCAAAAATCTATCAAAATGTTTTAGTATGACTTTGGTAATCTATGAAGCCGCACCGCTTGATGGATTGTACTGTGCTTCAACATAGGAGTATTATTATGGTGTGTGTATAAGGTAAGACATTATCTGGCGTTTTGTTTCGCAAAATTATGCAAAAGCAACTTGTCTTACCTTCTGGTACCTGCTGATCTGTATTTGGGATATGCATAAGTCCTGAAAATATGCGCGCGTCGGACGCCGTAGTTGATAAGCTTCTTCTTTTTCTCTATCTTCTTGTTATGGGACATTCATCCTCCGCTGTTGCCATTTCTAATATAAAGTAGTGTAAAGTTCTTACTTATATCTGTCAGTAAACTCGCCATGAAAGCGCTAAAACATACCGGTGTAGTGAGTTTACATTATTCACCCAAGGAACTTTAGTTATTAGAGAGTTCCGGTCGGACGTTTTTTCACGGGACACATTTCCGGCCTTGTTGTTGCACTTGTGAGCCACAAATGAGGAGATGCTGCTCCGTTATTGATTGAAGTAAAGTCTGAATGTCTTTAAAACAGTTAGCTCCATCTTTTGACACTTCTTCCACTCCCGTCCTTGCACGCTACACCGCTACAACAAAGATGACGGGGAGAAGATGCTGTCGAAGGTGAGCCACGTAAATAAGACCGCTCACAAAACGGCGCATTATGTGCCGTGAGATATTGTCTGGTGTACCTAATTGGGTTAAAAATATTTTTTTGCAAACCAGTATTTATAATCCGCAAATGTGCCGTTGTTGAGTGTCTGTGCTGTCTAGAGCTCGGCAGAGACGACAGCGGGAGGCAGCGTGCAGGTAAAAAGGTATCTAATGTTTAAACCAAAAATAAACAAAAGGCTACGAAAACGAAAAACAAAACGCTAAGAAAAGGCATTGAAGCTTAGGGATGGCTATGCAAAACAAAGCTAAAACTGAACTGGCTGCAAAGTAAACAAAATTAGAATGCTGGACAACAGCAAAGACTTACAGCGTGTGGAGCAGCAGACGGCGTCCACAAAGTACATACGTACAGGCATGACATGACAATCAACAACAAAATAGGAGTGCAAGACAAGAACTAAAACACTACACACAGGAAAACATCAAAAAACTCACAATAAGTCACGGCGTGATGTGACAGGTGGTGACAGTACACCTACTTTGAGACAAGAGCTATAATGATACATGGTTGGTTATGGTTTGAATTCATATCCAACAATTGCGAGAACAACTTTTTACTGTCAATATTGGCGGCTGAGTTTAATTTTTTTATGTTTTCTGCTGGTGGTGTGCCTCGAGATTTTTTCAATGAAAAAAATGTGCCTTGGCTCAGAAAAGGTTGAAAAACACTGATGTAGACCACAAGGAAGTCTTTTACATTTAGAAAAAATATATATAATAATATGACTCCTTTAATGCGCCCTATAATCCGGTGTGCCTTATATATGAAAAAAGATTGAAAATAGACCATTCATCGGGGGTGCGCCTTATAATCCGGTGCGCCCAATGGTCCGGAAAATAAGGTATACAGCTGTCAAATGATTAAAATATTTAATCACGATTAATCGCATTTTGTTCATAGTTAACTCAAAATTAATCGCAGATGGATATCATTTTTCATCATTAATACGTGTACCCTAGACAGATAATTTTCAAATGATAACCCCATGAACGGACAATTAAATTGCTTTATTGAACATGTGTTTTAAACATTATGCTTTTTACACAGTTCCTCACAAAAAGGACAAACACCATTTAGACAATTAAAAAAAATTGCCTGCTGTGTGTTGGTGTCTTTCCAGATGTAGAAATACAGGATTTGTATTCCTGCTTTAGGAGCACTTGCATTCAGAGGAGGAGCTACACCGTGTTTAGATACTAGTTTCATGCATTAATTAACACAAAAATTGAATTGTTATGATCATGCTTTGATTGTCAAAGATGTTTGGTAATATCCGTCAATCCATGTTCTACCGCTTGTGCCTTTTGGGGTCACGGGGGGCTGGATCCTATCCCAGCTTCCACTCCCGTCCTTGCACGCTACACCGCTACAACAAAGATGACGGGGAGAAGACGCTGTCTAAGGTGAGCCACGTAAATAAGACCGCTCACAAAACGGCGCATTACACCATTACATGTTATGTAGACCACAAGGAAGTCTTTTACATTTAGAAAAAAAATTATAATAATATGACTCCTTTAATGCGTCCTATAATCCGGTGTGCCTTATACATGAAAAAAGATTGAAAATAGACCATTCATTGGGGGTGCGCCTTATAATCCGGTGCGCCCTATGGTCCGGAAAATAAGGTATACAGCTGTCAAATGATTAAAATATTTAATCACGATTAATCGCATTTTGTTCATAGTTAACTCAAAATTAATCGCAGATGGAAATAATTTTTCATCATTAATAAGTGTACCCTAGACAGATAATTTTCAAGTGTTAACCCCATGAACGGACAATTAAATTGCTTTATTGAACATGTATTTTAAACATTATTCTTTTTACACAGTTCCTCACAAAAAGGACAAACACCATTTAGACAATTAAAAAAAATTGCCTGCTGTGTGTTGGTGTCTTTCCAGATGTAGAAATACAGGATTTGTATTCCTGCTTTAGGAGCACTTGCATTCAGAGGAGGAGCTACACCGTGTTTAGATACCAGTTTAATGCATTATTTAACACAAAATTTGAATTGTTATGATCATGCTTTGATTGTCAAAGATGTTTGGTAATATCCGTCAATCCATGTTCTACCGCTTGTGCCTTTTGGGGTCACGGGGGGCTGGATCCTATCCCAGCTTCCACCCCCGTCCTTGCACGCTACACCGCTACAACAAAGATGACGGGGGAGAAGACGCTGTCGAAGGTGAGCCACGTAAATAAGACCGCTCACAAAACGGCGCATTACACCATTACATGTTATGTAGACCACAAGGAAGTCTTTTACATTTAGAAAAAAAATTATAATAATATGACTCCTTTAATGCGCCCTATAATCCGGTGTGCCTTATATATGAAAAAAGATTGAAAATAGACCATTCATCGGGGGTGCGCTTTATAATCCGGTGCGCCCTATGGTCCGGAAAATAAGGTATACAGCTGTCAAATGATTAAAATATTTAATCACGATTAATCGCATTTTGTTCATAGTTAACTCAAAATTAATCGCAGATGGATATCATTTTTCATCATTAATAAGTGTACCCTAGACAGATAATTTTCAAATGTTAACCCCATGAATGGACAATTAAATTGCTTTATTGAACATGTGTTTTAAACATTATGCTTTTTACACAGTTCCTCACAAAAAGGACAAACACCATTTAGACAATTTTAAAAAATTGCCTGCTGTGTGTTGGTGTCTTTCCAGATGTAGAAATACAGGATTTGTATTCCTGCTTTAGGAGCACTTGCATTCAGAGGAGGAGCTACACCGTGTATAGATACCAGTTTCATGCATTATTTAACACAACATTTGAATTGTTATGATCATGCTTTGATTGTCAAAGATGTTTGGTAATATCCGTCCATCTATGTTCTACCGCTTGTCCCTTTTGGGGTCACGGGGGGCTGGATCCTATCCCAGCTTCCACACCCGTCCTTGCACGCTACACCGCTACAACAAAGATGACAGGGAGAAGACGCTGTCGAAGGTGAGCCACGTAAATAAGACCGCCCACAAAATGGCACATCCTTGAGCGACTGTCAGAAAGCAACTTGAAGATGATCTGTAAAACATCATCTATGCAACATTTTCATCAAAGAACCACCATTACATGTTATGTAGACCACAAGGAAGTCTTTTACATTTAGAAAAAAATAATAATATGACTCTTTTAATGCGCCCTATAATATGGTGCGCCTTATATATGAAAAAAGATCGCAAATAGTGCGCCTTATAACGCGGTGTGGTCCAGAAAATACGGTAATTGAGACTGAATCAACAGCGCCTCTGATGGTAGCAGCCAATAACTGCACCAAGCATATTTTCCTCAATTGCTTCAGGCCACATCCTCTTGGTTTGTTCGAAATGGCAACGCTTATCACACCATGTTGATTAACAAAAAGCTTCATTTTTTTCCCGGTCACACACCGCGAAATGCAAATAAATGTCCGTTGTCCTTGTCTCGCCGCGATGCATTGCGACACGGGCTTACGTGCTTGCAGTGTTTATTTTCTGAGGTCAAAGGGAAGCTATCACACTCTTCGGGAATGCACAATGGGATTGGTTTGTGTGCACAGTGTGCAGGTCTGCTGTTATTCTCCTCTACAGATTTGAGGACTCATCACATTTTTTCCGCACCCAAATAATACCAATAACAGTGTAACAGTATCTATGCTGACATAACGTAACCCACAGTGAGTGTTAGCAATTCCTAATCAGGGTTTCTTGTTGTCCAGGCAATCAAATATTCTTGAGCGGGATAAATGAATCACCTTTGTGACGCCCCACGTCGACGGGTTGACTCGCTCTCAGGGTTGGAACAGCAGTTCCGGTTCAAACTATATGCGCACAGTGCAAAGAGTTAATTATTTACATAAAAGATGAGAGAGTCTTTGCCCATACAAATGGAAAAAGCCATGACCAACACATTTTATGCATTTTATACATGGTTAAAGGGGAACATTATCACAATTTCAGAAGGGTTAAAACCATTAAAAATCAGTTCCCAGTGGCTTATTTTATTTTTCGACGTTTTTTTCAAAATTTTACCCATCACGCATACTGAATGAGACACCCAGAATGCACATGAATATAAATAATGTTGGATTTACAATATTAACTATGAACGATAAAACACTGAATATTGACAACATATGAACATCACTCTCTTTTACTTCTCACACCCCCTCTCCATCCACGATGGCGAAATATGAATGCGAAGGACAAAACAACACACATACAATCTGATATGATATCACTTTTCTTGTAGAACTTTGTTGTAAAAATCTCCTTCCGCGTCTGTCCCTGACACCCACATTTCAGGCCACTCTAGAAACACTCTGTGGAAACACTCCCCACCCACACTGCTTGGTGCCTCGTCTGAGCTGCTGTGACTTAGATCACCATAGTAGCTAATTAGATTACCATAGTAACTAATTAGATTACCATAGTAACTAATTAGATTACCATAGTAACTAGTATATCATGCAAAAGTGCAGATTCCAACCATTGAAATACTTTTTATAGTTGAAGACTTACGGTCATTAGAAAACATCACTGCACATCATAATGGCAGCTACACTTTCCATCTTAAAGATCTAAAAAAAATTATTTGGGAATGTCAGGCGGGCCAGATTGAAAAGCTTAACGGGCCGCATGTGTCCCCCGGGCCTTAAATTGCCCAGGTCTGATCTAAACAGAAATATAACAAGATTCTATCAATCGGCATCCTAATGACAGCAGACATTGCACAGTAAGTGATGTTTTATTATGTTTGATGTCTCTCATGAAGTCTGCACTGAGTAGTAATCAGTGATCTTGTTAAAAAAAAAATAAAGAAAGTGAACGTGATACGAAGATAGTCATTCACATCGACGTCCCACTGTGGTGAGTTTTCCCTGCCCTTATGTGGGCTCTGTACCGAGGATGTCGTTGTGGCTTGTGCAGCCCTTTGAGAAACTTCTGATTTAGGGCTATATAAATAAACATTGATTGATTGATTGATACGTTTTTTAAATTAATGTGCTATGTATGCTTAAAAATGTGGAAAATATGTAATATTAAAAGGGAACATTATCACAATTTCAGAAGGGTTAAAACCATTAAAAATCAGTTCCCAGTGGCTTATTTTATTTTTCGAAGTTTTTTTCAAAATTTTACCCGTCACGCAATATCCCTAAAAAAAGCTTCAAAGTGCCTGATTTTAACCATCGTTATATACACCCGTCCATTTTCCTGTGACGTCACATAGTGATGCCAACACAAACAAACATGGCGGATAGAATAGCAAGCTATAGCCACATTAGCTCGGATTCAGACTCGGATTTCAGCGGCTTAAGCGATTCAACAGATTACGTATGTATTGAAACGGATGGTTGTAGTGTGGAGGCAGGTAGCGAAAACGAAATTGAAGAAGAAACTGAAGCTATTGAGCCATATCGGTTTGAACCGTATGCAAGCGAAACCGACGAAAACGACACGACAGCCAGCGACACGGGAGAAAGCGAGGACGAATTCGGCGATCGCCTTCTAACCAACGATTGGTATGTGTTTGTTTGGTATCATTGGCGTTGCTAGGCCTATTTTAGGGGGGCTCAAGCCCCCCTAAAATATTCTTAAGCCCCCCTAAATAGTTTGGTGTAACTTTTTTTTTTTTTTTTTTTACAAATACATGCCGACATATTCATTATAAAGTGGCCCGAATATGAGGTTAAATAAATAATAATATAACCTGTCATTATTCACTCAGTTTCCCCTCACTTCATAGCATAAGGTAGAGAGCCCCTTTAGTGTGTCAGTATCCAATCCATTCCACTTGTTCATATAGAAAATGCCAACATCACTCAAAATCCAGTCCGCATTTTCTCTGCGACCTTGCTTGCGGTCCTGTAGGTGTATGAAGCACATTAGCACACAGCACTGCAGAACAAGAACGTGAACAGATGCAAAATGGACAAAAGAAACTTTTTCAAGAAAGTAAGTATTCATCACTGCTGGTAGTAAAATGTATTAGCTCCACTTTACACCAGGTCTGTGTTTGACAAAAAGTTACATTCCCACTCTAAAACAATGCTGCTACTTAGTTAGCTAGTTAGCCTGAAATGCATCATGAAGGTCCTGGTTATTTATAAAGTTAAATGTGCACTCTTTTTTTTACCATTTGCTATCTTTGGGGTTACTTCCTTCTGGAGCATCAGCTGTGTTTCTCACTTTACACATGGAGGAGAACAGGAGCTGAGCTCATTCACGTATGACTATCATCAGTAGATGATAATAATAAGCACTCCACAACCCCTATTGACCTGTAGGAGTCAGGGCAGAGGAGCACATAAAGTGAGAGGGGAGAGGCCTCTACTGGAAAGGTGAGTAGGAGAATAATGATACATATAAATAAATATTAAAACTTTTTTTTTTTAAATGGCTTATCGATAAGCCATTTGTTTTATTTATTTCTGGGTGGATCATGTTGACTATTGGTCCTCCTAATTGTCAATCATTCTGGTGATGTTACGTAAGGACATATATATATATATATACATAAGCATATATATATATATATATATAACTTATTTATATAATATATTGTATTTGTAATCTACTTTACATTTGATTCCAAATCTCAAAGTGCTACAGAATTACAACCATTGGCGTTGTTAGGCCTATTTTGGCGTTGTAATAGCCATTTGTTTTATTTTATATATATATATATATATATATATATATATATATATATATATTCCGCCCGATTGTAGCTGAGATAGGCTCCAGCGCCCCCCCGCAACCCCAAAGGGAATAAGCGGTAGAAAATGGATGGATATATATATATATATATATATATGTCCTTACGTAACATCACCAGAATGATTGACAATTAGGAGGACCAATAGTCAACATGATCCACAACATCCTCTATCCATCCATCCATTTTCTACCGCTTATTCCATTTGGGGTCGCGGGGGGAGCTGTAGCCTATCTCGTATACCTTTAAGTCTTTCATATATATATGTATATATATATATATATATATATATATATATATATATATATATATATATATATATATATATATATATATGTATGTATGTATGAAAGACTTAATATGTATTTATATATATATATATATATATATATATATATATATAAGAAAAACCCAGACACCATCTTTGTAGTCATTTTTCTCCTGCGTGGACTTCCGTCTTCCTTTACAATGAGTGAAGCTGCACGAAACCTTGTGTCTGCAATTGTAAATAATTTAGTTTTTAAGTTTTGTGTTTCTTGTAGAATCCATATAAAGTAATATACATTAGCCTATTGTTAAAATAATGAAAAAAACATCATTAAATATATTTGTTTTATTGTATTGTTACATTAATAGCTGTTGTATTGTAATAGGATGGCTTGTTAAACATTTCATAGGATTTTCAGAGGGAGGAAAAACCAAGACATTTAATATAAAATGTAAAATGAATAAATACATAAAAAGAAAAGAAATGGTTAAAAGCCATCGTCCCGGAGAGCATTTAATTTCGTCCCGTGCATTTTTTTTACCGTCCCCGGGACGACGGGACTACATTAATCTCAAGCCCTGGAAGTTACATTTTATTGTTTGCATTATTTGTTTCAGCATTGAAATTTGAAGATGGTCCCTCAGCTCTTTGACAGCTTTGGCTCTTTTTCAGATCAGCAGACAGACTCTAAGTCTTTCTTATTTACAGTATATATAAACGTTTCTCATTTTTATTCAGACTTCCACATATATTTAATTTCCTTAACGACTTGCCATAATATATATATATATATAAATATATTATATATAAGCCAAATTATCCCGATCCAGATATTACTTTAATTCAAATAATTAAGTAATATTTCCAGGGCTTGAATTTACAACCATTTTAGTCACATATGTGCCCAAAATGTAATCTGTGCAACTGCAAAATATTTGGGAACAAACAATTATTGTATCGTGAGCGAAAGTCGTGGCATTAGCCTCTATGTTGTGAAGTAATAACATAGAGGCTAATGCCATGACCTTCATTGTGTTTCAGTGTATCTTGAAGGATCATGCAAGTAATTGTTTCTTGTTGATGCTGTAAACAAAATGTCACTGTGCAAACCCATGTTTGTTGTTGTACTGAACACAGATTGAAAATAAACCGACTGAAATAATAATAATAACAATGAATAATTTCTAAGTCTTTGTTAGCCGTTTGTGAGGTTTTGTGCTTGTGCGCTACGTTCGCTCACATCCTGTGCATCTCCTGGGGGCTAAGCACCCCCCCTGTCCTTAAAAGCTAGTGACGCCCCTGTTTGGCATTAAAGGAAACTAACAACTATGAACTAGGTTTACAGCATATGAAATACATTTGGCAACAACATGCACTTTGAGAGTGCAGACAGCCCAATTTTCCTCAATTAATATATTCTGTAGACATACCCTCATCCGCGCTCTTTTCCTGAAAGCTGATCTGTCCATTTTTGGAGTTGATGTCAGCAGGCCAGGGAAGCTAGGGTCGATATTCTTCTCTTGATCATTTTCGGTGGCATAAGGGACGGTGTGAGCCAAGTCATCCTGGGGGTTTAGCTCGCTCGTCTGCGGGAACAAACTGCCGCCATTGCTTGCCGTGCTACCGAGGTCCTTTGTCCCTGAATTGCTCACACACTCCGGCAGATTCAATGGGGGTCTGGCGGCAGATTTCTTTGACTTTATCGTTGAAAACGCATCTACTTTGAATGTCGCAGGATATCCACACATTTTTGCCGTCTCTGTCGTAGCATAGCTTTCGTCGGTAAAGTGTGCGGAACAAACGTCCAATTTCTTGCCACTTTCACATCTTTGGGCCACTTGTGCAACTTGAATCCGTCCCTGTTCGTGTTGTTACACCCTCCGACAACACACCGACGAGGCATGATGTCTCCAAGGTACGGAAAACAGTCGAAAAAACGGAAAATAACAGCGCTGATTTGACTCGGTGTTTGTAATGCATACTTGCCAACCCTCCCGGATTTTCCGGGAGACTCCCGAAATTCAGCGCCTCTCCCGAAAACCTCCCGGGACAAATTTTCTCCCGAAAATCTCCCGAAATTCAGGCGGAGCTGGAAGCCACGCCCCCTCCAGCTCCATGCAGACCTGAGTGACGTCAGGTGCGCAACACCACGTAAATCGTTGGCCAACCAAAAAGTAACCCCAGTACGCTATAGCCAACATTCACCAGGAGATGGCAACAGACAAACATAGATCACTCTATTACATTATTCCCCTTTTAGAAATGTATAGAAGTTACTCAAAATAAATAAACAACCCAACCAAAAAATGCAGCAGCTCAATTAAAAAACTGTACTTAAGCCACATTCTTTTTTTTTTTTTTAGTACTGAACTCTTTACCCTCATTTGTAAAAAAAATAACCTGCTTATTATACAAACAGTATTTGTACACCTTTAACACAGATTGTTATACTGTCTTCAGAGATTCAGTTTTTTTGGTGGTACTCGAAACCTTTCTGGGTACCTGTGAAAGGGTGTTCAGCATGGTTATAAAAATAGTGACAGAGAATAGAACAAGGATGGACAATTCAACCCTTAACTTAACAATGAGTAGATGAGTGTTATGTGTGTGTATATGTGTAAATAAATGAACACTGAAATTCAAGTATTTATTTTATATTATATATATATATATATATATATATATTAAAATAAATATATATATAGCTAGAATTCACTGAAAGTCAAGTATTTCTTATATATATATATATATATATATGTATATATATATATATATATGAAATACTTGACTTGGTGAATTCTAGCTGTAAATATACTCCTCCTCTCTACCACGCCCCACCCACGCCCCCGCCCCACCCCGACCACACACCCCCACCCCCCGAAATCGGAGGTCTCAAGGTTGGCAAGTATGTTGTAATGTGTTTGAGAAAATGGCGGATTGCTTGCCGATGTGACGCCACGTTGTGACGTCATCGCTCCGAGAGCGAATAATAGAAAGGCGTTTAATTCGCCAAAATTCACCCATTTAGAGTTCGGAAATCGGTTAAAAAAATATATGGTCTTTTTTCTGCAACATCAAGGTATATATTGACGCTTACATAGGTCTGGTGATAATGTTCCCCTTTAAGGTTGTACAGTTTATAACGGCATCTCAGTGTGTCGTATTAAGAATAGTATTATTAACAGCCTAAACCCTAAACGGCTAATAAATACTGAGTGACCTTTGCATTTCATTTATATCGGCGGATATATTTCTACTTGATATTTCGATGATGCCGCGTGACGCATTCAACATTCCCACTCCCCAGTCACTTAGCCCACAAGGCACACACGCCCTTTAGCAGCAGGCAGGAAGAATGCTTCCAATAAAAAGGTGATTCCATCCTAAAAGACAAGCTGAAGATTCACTGCCAGACAACACATTTGCGGTTTATTGTCCTGGTTTTGTATGAGGAGATGACTCAAAACCGCTATAGAATAATGACAGCAAAGTCCTTCATACTAAAATATTAAAGATTCCATATTATTTTGTTTTTCACATATTTCAAATAAGTCTCGCAATACAGCGTTGGAGGTGCGCTGTCCAAATTTTAAACTCGATGCTGGAATTTTGACATTTTAAAGAGCTTTAAGTAAGAGCTATTGGTTTTGCTTTTATGTAGCTTTAATGATAATGAGCGGTCTTAATCACACCTGTCTCCGACAAATTGTCCGGGGCTCCAAGTAAGGGCTATGGTGCACTTAATCAACTTTTTACACATGCACTAACTCTAAATTAGGGGTGTCAAACTCATTTTAACTCAGGGGCCGCATGGAGGAAAAATCTGTGCACACGCGGGCCGGGCTATTAAAATCATGGCATTAAAACTAAAAAAAATAAAGACAACTTCAGATTGTTTTCTTTGTCTTACTTAGGCCAAAAATAGAGCAAACACATTCTGAAAATATTACAATAAAAATATACAAAACAAAAATACCGGCAGCGGTAAAGTGAATGAATGTTTATAACTGCATACATTTACATATGCATATAAATGTGCTTTCTTTTGTATTAGTTTTTTAAATGAATTAAGTAACATTTATGATAACCTTTTTGCAAAACAATGTAGAATGTGAGATATAACAGAATAATAATGCATACATTTAAAGTTAAAGTTAAAGTTAAAGTGCCAATGATTGTCACACACACACTAGGTGTGGCGAAATTATTCACTGCATTTGACCCATCACCCTTGATCACCCCCTGGGAGGTGAGGGGAGCAGTGAGCAGCAGCGGTGGCCGCGCCCGGGAATCATTTTGGTGATTCAACCCCCAATTCCAACCCTTGATGCTGAATGCCAAGCAGGGAGGTAATGGGTCCCATTTTTATAGTCTTTGGTATGACTCGGCCGGGGTTTTATCATTTGTTTTCAAAACGCTTACAAAAAATTGGGACCCCAAAAATTGACTGTGTTTTTATGACTTGATGGGGTCCCTGGGACCCCCATTTTGAACATCCCTAGCGCCAACACTGATGGAGTATTGGTGCGTGCAAAACAGCAGCAGGCGGCTGTGGCCTGCGGGCCGGTTCTAACTTTACAGCTGCCGGTATTTTTTTTTTGGTATATTTTTATTGTAATATTTTCAGAATGTGTTTGCTCTATTTTTGACCAAAGTAAGACAAAGAAAACAATCTGAAGTTGTCTTTATTTTTTTAGTTTTGATGCCATGATTTTAATAGCCCGGCCCGCGTGTGCACAGATTTTTCCTCCATGCAGCCCCTGAGCTAAAATGAGTTTGACACCCCTAATTTAGAGTTACTGCATGTGTAAAAAGTTGATTAAGTGCACCATAGCCCTTACTTGGAGCCCCAGACAATCAAATGTCATCTTGGGGGCCATAGATCATTCATTTGCGGGCCACATCCGGCCCGCGGTCCTTGACTTTGACACCACTGGTGTACAGTATATGGCAGGGGTGTCAAACTGGTCTTCGTTGAGGGCCGAGTCGCAGTTGTAGCTGCTCTCAGAGGGCCACATTTTATAGTGAATAATTTATGAATATAAAATGTATAACCTATTTGGAAAACAATATAGAATGTGAGATATAACAACAAAAAATTGGGACCCCAAAAATTTACTGTGTTTTTATGACTTGATGGGGTCCCTGGGACCCCATTTTGAATTTCCCTAGCGCCAACCCTGATGAAGTATTGGTGCGTGCAAAACAGCAGCAGGCGGCTGTGGCCTGCGGGCTGGTTCTATCACCAAAAATTATTCCCGGGCGCGGCGCCGCTGCTGCCCACTGCTCCCCTCACCTCCCAGGGGGTGATCAAGGGGATGGGTCAAATGCAGAGGACAAATTTCATTACACCTAGTGTGTGTGTGACAATCATTGGTACTTTAACTTAACTTTAACTTTACACATACAAACTATAGCACACAAAAAAGCACATTTAATTAAAAAAAACGTTATTATGGTCTTACCTTTACTTATAAATGAAGTCCATGCGCCGCTGTTGTGCTGGATTAATGCACCCCCTGACGGGAGTGTTATATCAACTAAAGCCCTCACTTAAACTTTCCACGTGCAAGATTGAATCTATTTAAAAAAGTGTAACCGAGGGTTTATAAATGTTGCCTATACTGTATGAAACTACAAAATAACAAACACGGAGGCTCCAGTTTACATGAGGACCACTTTATTTACGTTCTTTCAAAAACCTCCGCTCCACTCCGTGTCATCACTTCCGCTCTTAGCGCCTTCAAAATAAGAGCTCAAGGCATATACTGTATAACAGCACATAACAGGAACTTAACATCACAAAGAAGAATACCCATAAAATAGGTTACAAAAGTTATTTAATAAGAAGCCAAAAAGTGCAAGAACAATAATGTTCGTGTTGGAGGAGTTGTGAATTAGGTACACCTGCAGTCTGCAGGTGTACCTAATGTTGTGGCCCTGCAGTCATTCACAACTCCTCCAACACGAACATTATTGTTTTTGCACTTTTTGGCTTCTTATGAAATAACTTTTTTAAATAGATTCAATCTTGCACGTGGAAAGTTTAAGTGTGGGCTTTAGTTGATATAACACTCCAATCAGGGGGTGCAGGAGGCGGGATTACTGCGAGCCTCAGCCAGTGCGTCTTTTGCAGCCGTTTTATGATCGCTCAGCACAAGAAACACGTTACACACATACAGTTGTTGACAAAATACATTGTACATTATATACCTCAGCTAACTATGGAAATGTATAATATAATTCATATAGCAATACGGTCTCACTGCACAGCAGGCCAGCAGTTAGCAGAGTCCACAATCCATGGTGAGGCACAACGCAGTGACGTGCCTCAACTGGTTGCTGATCACCGCACCGTCTCTTCTCAGTATTTGAACGGCAAATGTGAAAATTCAGCGATTTTAAATAAAAAATAATCTAAAACTGGTGAAGTTAAATGGAAAATAAGTTTATAGTATAATCACTGGATACATATAACAATTTAATTAAAAAAAAAGTATTTTTACATTTTTTTTCTTTCCATGCACGTCACTGGTCTACAGGTAAAATTCCTTTCAAGATACACAGTAATAATTTTAAGCTTGTTTTAAACAAGGTTCAGCACATGTTTGAACACCCGCTTTTAGCTCCAAATTATGTGCAGGCCAGCATCAGCTTACTGATGTCACCTACAGAAACTGGAGGCAATTTCATACTGTGTAGTATGTGTTTTTCAATGCAGCTTTCTTCCGAATCATGATAATTCTGCCGGGAATTTGAAGGAATTGTCAAATGTGTCTGCCAGAAGCATTGTGGCAGGATGTAGCAACACAACTCAATAAGGGGTCAGCCTGCAGACATTTCCGAATGATGGCAATATGAGGAAAGTATAAACCTCTCCAGTCAAATTGACTCGCGCAAAATTGGACAGACTAAGCGAGAGGACTGATATTTGCCGAGATCATTTCAATTGTTCTGATTTTAGTTGCGTTTCGCTTGATTTTAAATACGTCGATGGAGATAGGGTGTGACGTTCATATGTTGTCAATATTCAGTGTTTTATCCTTCATAGTTAATGTAAATCCCACATTATTTCCTTTTTTTTTTCCCAAAAAATTATTTTTGTCAGTTTTCTTAATACAAACATATACACATATGTATGTATACCGGGGCGGTATAGCTCGGTTGGTAGAGCGGCCGTGCCAGCAACTTGAGGGTTCCAGGTTCGATCCCCGCTTCCGCCATCCTAGTCACTGCCGTTGTGTCCTTGGGCAAGACACTTTACCCACCTGCTCCCAGTGCCACCCACACTGGTTTAAATGTAACTTAGATATTGGGTTTCACTATGTAAAGCGCTTTGAGTCACTAGAGAAAAGCGCGATATAAATATAATTAACTAACTAACTAACTAACTTCACATATAATAAAGTAAATAAATAAAATGTGAAAATAAAAATAAACAAATACGTTTTTTTACACATATTATGACCTGTAAAAACTAAATACATACAAAGAGGTTTATATATATCAGTTGAATGTCCACTTTCATCAATTACATCAATTATGGGGTTGACTCCGGGTTTCAGGTATTCCAAGATATGGATGTCCCGATCCGATATTTGGATCGGATCGGCTGCCAATATTTGCAAAAAAATGCGTATCGGCAAGGCATGGGAAAATGCCGATCCAGATCCAGTTAAAAAAAAAAACTCCGGTCCGTGTTTTCCAACGCACCGATTTAAATAATACATTCCACTTTTCTGCTGCTCCCTAATTTCCGTTTCCCTCTCACAGACAGCAAGCGCACCTTCTTACACACGTCACATACTGTCACGTCATACGTCACATACGTATACGTCCTCCCCGAGCAGAGAGGTAGCAGCATGGCTAACGTTAGCTGTGATGCTAGCGCAGCCGTGTGACCAACGCTCCCTCTAAGGTGCGCGCCTGTGCAATCGCGCACTGTTTAAGCGTCCTGTGCGCATAGCAATTATATGCCACGCACAAAATCTAATAAAAAAATAAGCGCATAACAATTTTCGACACACCGACACGACAGAGAAAACAGTTTTCGTCATCATTGTTCAAATATTGTAACATCTGTCGAGACGCTTATCTCCATTCGGTGCCACACGTCCACACCATCAAAATGCCGAGGCAAAAATTTCCAGATCAACACCGTATGAAAAAATTACTGATTTTTTTAGTTGTGATTTCCTTCTCTGCATGAACGTTTAAAAGTAGCATATATTAATGCAGTATGAAGAAGAATGTTTTAATGTATACATGCAAGCCTTGAAAGAAAATTTTGAAAATCAAGACTACATCTCCTGCAAATGGGTGCATTTCTACCCTATATTTTAACTTTAGATTTATTCTCATATCAAACTCTTTTGGCTGTCTTTTTGACACTTACATCCGGCGCCCCCCTCCACACCCCGGATTATAAATAATGTAAATAATTCAATGTGATTATCTTGTGTGATGACTGTATTATGATGATAGTATATATCTGATCGTATATATCTGTATCATGAATCAATTTAAGTGGACCCCGACTTAAACAAGTTGAAAAACTTATTGGGGTGTTACCATTTGGTGGTCAATTGTACGGAATATGTACTTCACTGTGCAACCTACTAATAAAAGTCTCAATCAATCAATCAAAACACATAGAATCATCATACTGCTGTGATTATATGCATCAAGTGTTCATTCAAGGCTGAGGCAAAATATCGAGATATATATCGTGTATCGCAATATGGCCTTAAAATATCGCAATATTAAAAAAAGGCCATATCGCCCAGCCCTAGTTTCAATGATGCCATTTCTGTTTGTCATGTATAATTTTGTCTATTTTGTGTTTATCCTTGAATAAACAGGTCAGTTTCTTGTTACCAACCATTGTGTATTATTCAAACTCCCCTAATTCAGATGGCTAGTTGTTATCAAGAGTACTAAAACCCTTTTCAACATGATTCTGACAACTAAGTAAATGATAAATGATAAATGGGTTGTACTTGTATAGCGCTTTTCTACCTTCAAGGTACTCAAAGCGCTTTGACACTATTTCCACATTTACCCATTCACACACACATTCACACACTGATGGAGGGAGCTGCCATGCAAGGCGCTAACCAGCACCCATCAGGAGCAAGGGTGAAGTGTCTTGCTCAGGACACAACGGACATGACGAGGTTGGTACTAGGTGGGGATTGAACCAGGGACCCTCGGGTCGCGCATGGCCATTCTTCCACTGCGCCACGCCGTCCCTAGTAGGCTAAATAACTTTAAACTTTAATACATGCTCGGATAGGCCAGTATCGGTCAGTATCGGTATCGGTCAGTATCGGTATCGGATCGGAAGTGCAAAAACAATATCGGTATCGGATTGGAAGTTCAAAAACCTGGATCGGGACATCCCTATTCCAAGATAGGTCTCCACACATTTTAAGGCGGTCTGTCATAACGTTTTTAGCATTCAATGAGAAATGATTGTGAGATTTTGTATTAGTGTTCCTAAAAATCAGATATACCGGCCCACAGACACATTTTTTTCTCTAAATTTGGACCACTCCCCGGCCCCGAGTTAATATAATTGCCCAGGCCTGTGCAAGGATGCCCTTATGCTGAACGAAAAACTTTTACAGCTCCCACATCTGTATCCAAGACAGATAGTTGGCAGAGCCCCAGAAGAGAGGTTCTAGGACGTTCACTTGGGACATACATTACAGTTAGAATATCCTTAAAATGTCAATTCTGAATAATTGGTGGGCCTTTACGTTTGACAAAGCATTTATGTTTAGAAAGAAAGCAGATAGTACAAACTACAGTATGGCGATGTCTCGGTTTAAGTAGAGAAGAAAACAAGCTAAAATGCGAACTGGGACACATTTGCATTATAAGGAGCTCGCTGCGGTGCTCTGGGCCTGTGTTTGGAGTTCTCCTCAAGCATGACGAACCAGGACGACTCCACAATACACACCCCAGAGGTCCCACTTAAGGAACCACACGGTGCACATCGGGCTGTAATTTGTTTGTGGTACACTGCAAAAACTGAAACCTAAGTGAGATTAAATATCTCAAATAAGGGTGATATTTGCTTATTTTCTGTCTAATAAGATAATTCTTCTCACTAAGCAGATTTTATGTTAGAGTGTTTTACTTGTTTTAAGTGTTTTGGTCCTAAATGATCTCAGTAAGATATTACAGCTTGTTGCTGAGATTTGATGACCTATATTGAGTAAAACATGCTTGAAACTAGAATATCAAGTGTTGCAAAGCTGTGTCATCAACACTCACAAGTATAAAACTACTTTTTTAAAGTAATAATTTCTTATTTCAAGCATGAAAAAAAAAAATCATGATTTTGACACAATTGTGTCTCATAATTAAAATAGATGACAGCCAAATGGACTTTTGCGGTTTTATTTTCAATGAAACAATAGAAAACACATATAGTAGTACAGTTGGCACAGTACAGTAAACGGACTGTTAATATTTAAACATTTAACATGTGACATTTCAAACAATTTTGAACAGAAATAGTTCATGCACATTCAGGTAAATTCCTCAAAATTACAATAAAAAATGTTTTGGCCGGGGGCCGGGCTGTATATATGCGCACTAATTGACTGAAAGAGCACGCACTTGGCGCGATTATGTCATGTTATCGATGGAAAAATACATTTTCAGACAATATGATTTGCCTGAGCGGCTAGGAGACCCAGAGAGTAACAAGCGGTTGCCTTGTTGAATTCCCATTAAGAACAATAAATTAGTTTTTAGTATAAGAAATGTGATGCTGAGCGCATATCATTATGTCAAGATAATGGCACTAGCATTTACTTCATTTAAGAATATTTTTCAAAATATTGGGCAAAAAGGTCTCTTTTTTCTACCAAGAAAAGTGCACTTGTTATTAGTGAGAATATTCTTATTTTAAAGGGGAACATTATCACAATTTCAGAAGGGTTAAAACCATTAAAAATCAGTTCCCAGTGGCTTATTTTATTTTTCAAATTTTTTTTCAAAATTTTACCCATCAAGCAATATCTCTAAAAAAAGCTTCAAAGTGCCTGATTTTAACCACCGTTATAAACACCCGTCCATTTTCCTGTGACGTCACATAGTGATGCCAACACAAACAAACATGGCGCATAGAACAGCAAGCTATAGCGACATTAGCTCGGATTCAGACTCGGATTTCAGCGGCTTAAGCGATTCAACAGATTACGCATGTATTGAAACGGATGGTTGTAGTGTGGAGTCAGGTAGCGAAAACGAAATTGAAGAAGAAACTGAAGCTATTGAGCCATATCGGTTTGAACCGTATGCAAGCGGAACCGACGAAAACGACACGACAGCCAGCGACACGGGAGAAAGCGAGGACGAATTCGGCGATCGCCTTCTAACCAACGATTGGTATGTGTTTGTTTGGCATTAAAGGAAACTAACAACTATGAACTAGGTTTACAGCATATGAAATACATTTGGCAACAACATGCACTTTGAGAGTGCAGACAGCCCAATTTTCATCAATTAATATATTCTGTAGACATACCCTCATCCGCTCTCTTTTCCTGAAAGCTGATCTGTCCAGTTTTGGAGTTGATGTCAGCAGGCCAGGGAAGCTAGGGTCGATATTCTTCTCTTGATCATCTTCGGTGGCATAAGGGACGGTGTGAGCCAAGACATCCAGGGGGTTTAGCTCGCTCGTCTGCGGGAACAAACTGCCGCCATTGCTTGCCGTGCTACCGAGGTCTTTTGTCCCTGAATTGCTCACACACTCCGGCAGATTCAATGGGGGTCTGGCGGCAGATTTCTTTGACTTTATCGTTGGAAATGCATCTGCTTTGAGTGTCGCAGGATATCCACACATTCTTGCCATCTCTGTCGTAGCATAGCTTTCGTCGGTAAAGTGTGCGGAACAAACGTCCAATTTCTTGCCACTTTCGCATCTTTGGGCCACTGGTGCAACTTGAATCCGTCCCTGTTCGTGTTGTTACACCCTCCGACAACACACCGACGAGGCATGATGTCTCCAAGGTATGGAAAACAGTCGAAAAAACGGGAAAATAACAGAGCTGATTTGACTCGGTGTTTGAGAAAATGGCGGATTGCTTCCCGATGTGACCTCACGAATAATAGAAAGGCGTTTAATTCGCCAAAATTCACCCATTTAGAGTTCGAAAATCGGTTAAAAAAATATATGGTCTTTTTTCTGCAACATCAAGGTATATATTCACGCTTACATAGGTCTGGTGATAATGTTCCCCTTTAAAGGTATTTTTGGGTTCATTGAGGTTAGCTAATTTTACTTGTTTTGGAAAGTCTTGACAAGCTAAATTTTCTTGTTCTATTGGCAGATAATTTTGCTTAGTTCAAGTAAAATACCCCTAATTTAAAAAAAAAAATTCTTGTTTTTGAACACTGACTTTTTGCAGTGTACATCGTGGTTTCCACCACCTTGGTGCAGAACCTGAAATGTCGTCTTGGACGACAAATCACACACAAAAAAAAGGTACTAACTTAATATAAGTGTCCAGTAAAATTATGACTTTTTCACTTCCTGCTGATTTTATTTGAGAAACGGGTCACCTCCAAAATGATGAGGGCTATTAACATCATCACCGCCCCACTGCAACTAACATTAATACTTCCACTCAGGCTTGTAAACACAGGATGACCCGACATAAATATATAACACACAGACTTGGCTTAATTAGCAGGCTATTAAATGTTTCAGGAGTGAAGAGAAATGTATGTGGAGCAAGGATGCAGACACAAAAGGGAGGAGGGGAATGCTTGAAAAAAAAAAAAAAAAAAAAAAAAAAGTGTCACATCAAACAAAAGCCACACTGCTACTTAAAAAGGCGTCACTGTCACACGAGTCACAGTGAGAGAATAACGTGCATTACTTATAATAAATAAATGCACTATCTGTCAGCGTTGAGAATGGCGGTGGCAGAAGAAGAAGCGTTTTATTAGCATCAAATCAGTGATTCTTTTTCCTTATGAGCACTCACTCGCTCCGCCATCTTGAAGCTACACTTTGATTGATGAGTGTTTTCTTTGAGCGCAGACAGCCACCATATTCTTAATGACGGCTGGAACCCTCTTGAGGTGTCGTTACGCACGCGGGCCATTTTATTAGGTACAGGCGCACTTTTTCAAAATTAAGAAACTAGACTTTCTTGAAGGTAAGGGTCACTTTCCCCTTTAAGAAGGGCCAAAAGTTCTCAATATAGTTGATGTTTTGGTGAGGATAAGGAACATCTAAGTCAGGACGGATACCGAAATTAACACTTAAAAGTATAGATGTCCGATAATGGCTTTTTTGCCGATATCCGATATTGTCCAACTCTTAATTACCGATTCCGATATATACAGTCGTGGAATTAACACATTTTTATGCCTAATTTTGTTGTGAGGCCCCGCTGGATGCATTAAACAATGTAACAAGGTTTTCCCAAAATAAATCAACTCAAGTTATGGAAAAAAAAATGCCAACATGGCACTGCCATATTTATTATTGAAGTCACAAAGTGCATTATTTTTTTTTAACATGCCTCAAAACAGCAGCTTGGAAATTGGGACATGCTCTCCCTGAGAGAGCATGAGGAGGTTGAGGTGGGCGGGGTTTGGCGGGGCGGGATTTTAGGGGTAGGGGGTATCGGTGGGTGTATATTGTAGCGTCCCGGAAGAGTTAGTGCTGCAAGGGGTTCTGGGTATTTGTTCTGTTGTGTTACGGTGTGGATGTTCTCCCGAAATGTGTTTGTCATTCTTGTTTGGTGTGGGTTCACAGTGTGGCGCATATTTGTAGCAGTGTTAAAGTTGTTTATACGGCCACCCTCGGTGTGACCTGTATGGCTGTTGACCAAGTATGCTTGCATTCACTTGTGTGTGTGAAAAGCCGTAGGTATTATGTGATTGGGCCGGCATGCAGAGGCTTTAAGGTTTATTGGCGCTCTGTACTTCTCCCTACGTCCGAGTACACAGCGGCGTTTTAAAGTCATAAATTTTACTTTTTGAAACCGATACCGATAAGTTCCGATATTACATTTTAAAGCATTTATCGGCCGATAACATCGGCAGCCCGATATTATCAGACATCTCTACTTAAAAGCATTCAAGTCCTGCTTTAAAACTAATTTATATACTCCAGCTTAGGGCTGGGCGATATATCGATATACTCGATATACCGCGGGTTTGTCTCTGTGCGATACAGAAAATGACTATATCGCGAGTATTCGAGTATACGTTCTCACGCAGTTGCTTTTTGATGCGGGCATTACACTACAGGCTTTTCTCACTCTTTCTTGTCTCTCCTTCTCACAGAGAGATAAAACAAGCGCACCTTCTTACATACGTTATACGCCCTCATCGAGCTGAGAGGTAGCGGCTAGCTACCTACGGGTAACGTTAGCTGTGGCAGGTGGTGCGAGTGGTAATACGAGAGAGAGAAGGTGCGAATCTGGTAATAAATGGAGGAAGACGAATTAATTCCCCAAGAAAAACAGCAGGGGGTCCGTTGTCTGGCGGTGGTTCAGCTTCAAGCGGGAAGATGTTGAACAGACAACCGTAATATGGAAATGGATTTTATATATATATATATATATATATATATATATATATATATATATATATATATATATATATATATATATATATGAAAATATATATATATATATATATATATATATATATATATATATATATATATATATATGAAATACTTGACTTGGTGAATTCTAGCTGTAAATATACTCCTCCCCTCTTAACCACGCCCCCAACCACCCCCCCACCTCCCGAAATTGGAGGTCTCAAGGTTGGCAAGTATGACCAATAGCTTGTTTTAAAATGTCTCTGACAATCTTGCACTTTCTGTTTTGGAAATGACATGAATGTTTGTGCCACCGCTAAATAACTGTTTAATAAATACACTTTTGTTAAATTAACTTAGTTGTGATTTCCCTCTCTGCATGAAAGTTTAAAATGAGCATATATTAATGCAGTATGAACAATAATATTTTAATGTAGACACATAGAATCATCATAC
>NC_084579.2:9330532-9365532 GCF_033978685.3 Nerophis lumbriciformis | reverse complement strand
GCCCATTAATGCTGAAAGGTACATACAGGTTTTGGAGCAACATATGTTGCCATCCAAGCAACGTTACCATGGACGCCCCTGCTTATTTCAGCAAGACAATGCCAAGCCACGTGTTACATCAACGTGGCTTCATAGTAAAAGAGTGTGGGTACTAGACTGGCCTGCCTGTCGTCCTGACCTGTCTCCCATTGAAAATGTGTGGTGCATTATGAAGCCTAAAATACCACAACGGAGACCCCCGGACTGTTGAACAACTTAAGCTGTACATCAAGCAAGAATGGGAAAGAATTCCACCTGAGAAGCTACAAAAATGTGTGTCCTCAGTTCCCAAACGTTTACTGAGTGTTGTTAAAAGGAAAGGCCATGTAACACAGTGGTGAACATGCCCTTTCCCAACTACTTTGGCACGTGTTTCAGCCATGAAATTCTAAGTTAATTATTATTTGCAAAAAAAAAATTAAGTTGATGAGTTTGAACATCAAATATGTTGTCTTTGTAGTGCATTCAACTGAATATGGGTTGAAAAGGATTGGCAAATCATTGTATTCCGTTTATATTTACATCTAACACAATTTCCCAACTCATATGGAAACAGGGTTTGTATTTATGTGTATGCTTGCTTTTGTGCTCCTATTTTGTGTTTATCATATCGTGTTTTTGTGCTTGCCACCATGTTTCAGCATTCCATGCATATACTGACCTCTGGACCCCCTGCTAAAATCTTCTTCTAGCTTATCTGGGGGACCCTTTCACTTACCACCATCCTTAAATGGATATTCACTACTGTTGTAATCGTAATATGGTATTGTGAATAAACTTGAAACTTGAAACTTGAAACAAAAGGCAAGTTCTGCTAGGAAAAGGCACTGAAGCATAGGGATGGCTATGCAAAACAAAAGTAAAACTGAACTGGCTACAAAAGTAAACAAAAACAGAACGCTGGACGACAGCAAAAACTTACAGCGTGTGGAGCAGAGACGGCGTCCACAAAGTACATCCGTACATGACGTGACAATCAACAATGTCCCCACAAAGAAGGATAGCGTACGCACAACTTAAATAGTCTTGATTGCGAAAACAAAGCAAGTGCGGGCAATAGCACTCAAAGGAAGGCGTGAAGCTGCTACAGGAGAACACCAACAAAACAGGAAAAGCCACCAAAATAACAGCGCAAGACAGGAACTAAAGCACTACACACAGGAAACAACAACAAACTCAAACTAGGACACGACAACCTGGTGGAGTTTCATTTTGTAACCTTTTCTGCTGGTGGTGGGCCTCCGTATTTTTTTAAATGGCTCAGAAAAGGTTGAAAAACACTGGTCTAGAGCAGGGGTCGGCAACCTTTACCAGTCAAAGAGCCATTTTGACCAGTTTCACAAATTAAAGAAAACAACGGGAGCCACAAAATTATTTTGAAATTTAAAATGAAATAACACTGCAGACAAAGTTTTTTTTCTTGCTTTGTGCTATGTATAAACCAAGAGTCTCAGACACGCGGCCCACACCTTAATATGAAAATTGAATGTTAGTGCGGCCCGCGGGTTTTATATGAATGGCGCGTGACAGCGTCATACTTGTCAACCCTCCCGATGGTACAGCATTTAGCGCCCACTAAAATCAGCGTGCCGGCCCAGCCACACATTGTATGGGGCTTCTGCTTGCACACGTAAGTGACAGCAAGGCATACTTAGTCAACAACTACACAGGTTACACTGACGGTGGCTGTATAAAAAACTAACACTCTTACTAATAATGCGCCACACTGTGAACCCACATCAAAACAAGAATGACAAACACATTTCGGGAGAACATCCGCACCGTAACACAACATAAACACAACAGAACAAATACCCAGAATCCCATGCAGCCCTAACTCTTCACCTCAACCGATGCACAGAGGGGGGGTTGATGTGTGAGGGAGCAGGGTTGGGGTGGGGTTTGGTAGTAGCAGGGGTGTATAATGTAACTCGGAAGAGTCAGGGCTGAATGGGATTCTGGGTATTTGTTCTGCTGTGTTTATGTTGAGCCGCATCAGACTGATCAAAGAGCCGCATGCGGCTCCGGAGCCGCGGGTTGCCGACCCCTGGTCTAGAGGGATGTGTTTCAGACATGTGTCTACGAGAGTGAAGGGACAGGGAGGTGAAGAAAAAAAACGAGCGAGACGACGTCGCAGCACCCTCAGGACGTCGTCTTCTCGCCCTCTTTGTGAGCAGCTGTTGTCTGAGAGCCAGGAGGAGGCAGGCGGCACTGCGGCGCCCTGTCAACTTCCTTCGCCCCACACCGAAGCCCCTCTGTGCATGCAAAGCAGGAGCCAGCTGCCCTCTCTCCTTGACCACCTCTTCCCCCCTCCGTTTTATTTCGACGCGCAACATCATTTTCTCCTGCCGTCTTTATTCAAATCAATTTCAAGCCATCTAAGCGCGGCGTGCTCACGTACGGTCCCAGCACACAAACCCGGGAAGACAATATTGTGCAAAAGAGCAATTGAAGGACGCGTGAAAAAGGGAACCAATATTTTTTTTTTCCTGGTGTGGACAGATTGATGGAGTATGAACGAGCGCATCAATCTCAGCTGTTGTGGTATTTTCTCAGCTGTCTCTTAGAGGGCTTGGGATTCAGCTCAATCATTTTAAAAACGTGCACAGACCGGGGCTACTTTGCACAGTCAGGAAGCCAAAATACCAACAGGTACACAATACAGGTGTTATGGCAGCAGCTTATTAGGCACTGAATTTTTTATGCAGCGTCATCTTCACTGAAACAGATGGAATTGAGGGGAAATACACGGAGGGGGGGCCCAAACGACCTTGTTAAGGTACTGTCAGCCAACTGAACACCTGCATGATAACTCTTACATATAAAAAGGTCACAAAGTGTTGCAATTTGGATGAGTGTGACTTCAGTAGAAAGTCAAACTTTAAAACCTTCGATTATCACATTTAAAGGGGAACATTATCACAATTTCAGAGGGGTTAAAACCATTAAAAATCAGTTCCCAGTGGCTTATTTTAATTTTCGAAGTTTTTTTCAAAATTTTACCCATCACGCAATATCCCTAAAAAAAGCTTCAAAGTGCCTGATTTTAACCATCGTTATATAAACCCGTCCATTTTCCTGTGACGTCACACAGTGATGCCAACACAAACAAACATGGCGCATAGAACAGCAAGCTATAGCGACATTAGCTCGGATTCAGACTCGGATTTCAGCGGCTTAAGCGATTCAACAGATTAGGCATGTATTGAAACGGATGGTTGTAGTGTGGAGGCAGGTAGCCAAAACGAAATTGAAGAAGAAACTGAAGCTATTGAGCCATATCGGTTTGAACCGTATGCAAGCGAAACCGACGAAAACCACACGACAGCCAGCGACACGGGAGAAAGCGAGGACGAATTCGGCGATCGCCTTCTAACCAACGATTGGTATGTGTTTGTTTGGCATTAAAGGAAACTAACAACTATGAATTTGGTTTACAGCATATGAAATACATTTGGCAACAAGCTAGGGTCGATATTCTTCTCTTGATCATCTTCGGTGGCATAAGGGACGGTAGAAGCGGTGTGAGCCAAGACATCCAGGAGGTTTAGCTCGCTCGTCTGCAGGAACAAACTGCCGCCATTGCTTGCCGTGCTACCGAGGTCCTTTGTCCCTGAAGAGCTCACACACTCCGGCAGATTCAATGGGGGTCTGGCGGCAGATTTCTTTGACTTTATCGTTGGAAATGCATCTGCTTTGAGTGTCGCAGGTTATCCACACATTCTTGCCATCTCTGTCGTAGCATAGCTTTCATCGGTAAAGTGTGCGGAACAAACGACTGACCATTTCCTCGGCTTTCCCCACACCCTCGTATTTTGAACAAATTTCGTCTAATTTCTTGCAACTTTCGCATCTTTGGGCCACTGGTGCAACTTGATTCTGTCCCTGTTCGTGTTGTTACACCCTCCGACAACACACCGACGAAAGTGAGAAAATGGCGGATTACTTCCCGATGTGACGTCACGTTGTGACGTCATCGCTCCGAGAGCGGATAATAGAAAGGCGTTTAATTCGCCAAAATTCACCCATTTAGAGTTCGAAAATCGGTTAAAAAAATATATGGTCTTTTTTCTGCAACATCAAGGTATATATTGACGCTTACATAGGTCTGGTGATAATGTTCCCCTTTAAGTACTGATTTATGTACGTACGTACGTACATACATACATACATACATACATACAAGTACAGGCCAAACGTTAGGAGACACCTTCTCCTCATTCAATGGGTTTTCTTTATTTTCATGACTATTTACATTGTAGATTGTCACTGAAGGCATCAAAACTATGAATGAACACATGTGGAGTTATGTACTTAACAAAAAAAGATGAAATAACTGAAAACATGTTTTATATTCTAGTTTCTTTAAAATAGCCACCCTTTGCTCGGATTACTGTTGTGCACACTCTTGGCATTCTCTCGATGAGCTTCAAGAGGTAGTCACCTGACTTCACAGGTGTCATAGTTTTGATGCCTTCAGTGACAATCTGCAATGGAAATAGTCATGAAAATAAAGAAAACGCATTGAAATGAGAAGGTGTGTCCAAACTTTTGGCCTCTACTGTACATACATACAGACAGACAGACACAAATGTGTACGCATGCATATATGAAACACTATCTTTCAGAAGAGAGAGGAAAGTCTGCCATGTTAGAGTGTGATGTAATCATATACTACAAATTTACAGAAAATATTACAATTATTCAATACAAACTATTATAAAACCATAATTTTTTTTATCAGTGACTGACACATTTGTTGTTTCTGTATCTATCTGATGAAATATGAATTACAAATGTATATAATTTTAATCTCTTTCAGGAATTGGAATAGGGCTAGACGATATGCTGGAAACTGTTCCACAATAAGTGTTTTATATCGGTCAATATTAGAGATGTCCGATAATATCAGCAGTCCGATATTATCGGCCGATAAATGCTTTAAAATGTAATATGGCAAATGATCGGTATCTGTTTCAAAAAGTAAAATGTATGACTTTTTAAAACTCCGCTGTGTACACGGACGTAGGGAGAAGTACAGAGCGGCAATAAACCTTAAAGGCACTGCCTTGGCGTGCCGGCCCAATCACATAATATCTACGGCTTTTCACACACACAAGTGAATGCAATGCATACTTGGTCAACAGCCATACAGGTCACACTGAGGGTGGCCGTATAAACAACTTAAATACTGTTACAAATATGCGCCACACTGTGAACACACACCAAACAAGAATGACAAACACATTTCGGGAGAACATCCACACCGTAACACAACAAACACAACAGAACAAATACCCAGAACCCCTTGCAGCACTAACTCTTCCGGGACGCTATAATATACACCCCCCCGCAAACCCCTACACCCCCGCCCCCACCTTAACCCCGCCCACCTCAACCTCCTCATGCTCTCTCATGGAGAGCCTGTCCCAAATTCCAAGCTGCTGTTTTGAGGCATGTTGAAAAAAATAATGCACTTTGTGACTTCAATAATAAATATGGCAGTGCCATGTTGGCATTTTTTTCCATAACTTGAGTTGATTTATTTTGGAAAACCTTGTTATATTGTTTAATGCATCCAGCGGGGCATCACAACAAAATTAGGCATAATAATGTGTTAATTCCACGACTGTATATATCGGTATCGGTTGATATCGGAATCGGTAATTAAGAGTTGGACAATATCGGAATATCGGATATCGGCAAAAAAGGCATTATCGGACATCTCTAATCTTGGACATTTAAAAAAAAAAAAAAAAAGACAGATAATGCGTAATGTATTTAATATTTGTTTACTTATGGTATATGTATTTATTTTTTATTTATTCACTGTTCTGTTACAAACAGAACAGAGAAATGGGATAAAACTGCTATGATATGAAAAGTGGTAGAATTAAATAAGCTCTGCTTCTTCTTACTCCTTTTCGGATGTGCTGTAATGAAACAACTGGAAATATGTGATGCATTACATTGTATTTGTTTTGCATGCATGTTCAAAATAAACTGAACTTAACTAAATTAACATCTCGATTCGAATGTGAATCAATTTTTTGAGCACCCCTCATGTACTTTTGATATCGTGTACAATATATATTTTTTAAATGTAATCTTTGTACCGCATACTTGCCAACCTTGAGACCTCCGATTTCGGGAGGTGGAGGGTGGGGGCGAGGTTAAGAGGGGAGGAGTATATTGACAGCTAGAATTCACCAAGTCAGGTATTTCATACATATATACGTATATATATATCTACATCCTGAAAATATGCCATACTTGCCATATATATATATATATATATATATATATATAGATAGATATAGAGAGAGATACAGAGAGAGAGAGAGAGAGAGAGAGAGAGAGAAAGAGAGAGAGAGATCTACATCCTGAAAATATGCAAACAAAACTGTGTTTAGATAATTGATACTTCAAACTTGCATAAATAAATATTAAGGAATATAACATAACTTGGCTTCTGAGAGTTTCAAAATGTAATGAATAAAATGCTAAAGTTGTTGATAAACAAGCAATTATTTTAATAATTAAATATGGTCATTTTAAATGAATTATTATGATAATTTAAAATCAATTATTTCAAATGTTTATTTTAATGTATAATTCTATGGCTGGATGTAATAAGGAGTCACGAAAAAATACAAATAAAAATACGATTAATTTTGATGTTTTTAGAAAAATATAGTAAAAATGTATTTAGTTTTTTTTTTTTTTAATTAATAAATATATTTATTGTTAGGTAAAATAAACATAATAATACAATTTATCTCTAGTCTGGATGATTTAGTTCTTGTCACCCTGTTGTCCTCCCGTCATGAAAAAGGCTGTCCTCACTCAGGTCCACATGGAGCTGGAGGGGGCGTGGCTTCCAGCTCCGGCTGAAAATCGGGAGATTTTCGGGAGAATACTTGTCCCGGGAGGTTTTCGGGAGAGACGCTGAATTTCGGGAGTCTCCCGGAAAATTGGCAAGTATGTTGTACCGGTATTTCCTGCAGTATTTGCATATGTAGCTGCAGAATTTTTTTTTATCAATCAATCAATGTTTATTTATATAGCCCTAAATCACAAGTGTCTCAAAGGGCTGTTTATGAATAAAAAATTTTTTATATACAATACACAAGAAAACCCGTATTATTTAAACTCCAGTCAAAAAAGAGACCAAATGCCCCCACTACAAAAGGAAGAAACCATGTTCAGCAAATGGTCAGAAAAAGAGTAATAGGTAAAATGTTAGAATGAAAGACATTTGGAGTTTTATTATTTTGGTATATCATCATTAAAACTATTTTAATAGAATTTAAAATTTAAAACTATTCTAAAAAAAAAAGAAGAAAAAAAGGGGAATACGATCATTTTCTGGGGTCAAAAACTGAATTAAAATACTTCAAAGAGTCGCCAAGAAAGGGTTAAGATGACGCAACACTGCGTCTTCTTCAAGTTAAATATTCATCCGCTTCGTTTTGGGTCATTCTGTGAGTGGACTGCTAATAACGAGTGCTCTTCATACAGCATGTCTCTCTCTCTCACACACTCTCAAGTATTTAAAAACTTGTGTCCATGACACAAGAAGGCCAAAATAAAGCAGAAACAAAGGGAGAACACAGAAAGGTGCCAATAAAACATCACTTCAAGACTCAAAGTACCATACGGACACAGTTTTGAGACATTCTGGAACCCTAATGATGCCTTCACAGTTTCCCATTCGGAGGTGACAGCTGTTGGTTGAGGGCGGTGGCGGCGGCAACCGGCGGCGGCAACCGGCGGCTGCTTTGCAAAACATCTGTGAGCCAATCTGCGTTTTGTTTTTTATTTGATTAAGAGCTGCACGGTGCATTTATTATTTCTGACAGTCAAAGAAAAACATGATGCTAGCTGATTTTATCACGAGAACAATAAATGTATTAAAGCTTCCGTAAGGAAAACTGGTTTGAGATTCAGAGTATAAAGAAGTTTACTTTCATTTACTTTCAAATCACTGTGGTAGAGTAAATAAGGGTGATAAACGGGCAGTTTAAACATACAATAAAAAGGCCTCGATTTTTTACTTTTTGAGGTCAAGGCAAGTGTGGCCTTAAAAGAGGGCTCATATTTTAGGGCACCAAGGCAAGTTAGAAGGGCACCAGCATAAATATGTCATATAGGAATTAACTATACACAATAAAACATTAACAAAATGCTGTCACATGAATGTTTTTTTGAAATAATACCTTTGTGACATGGAAAAAAACACATGTAATAAAACCCCTGTGTTTACTTTTTGATATTAAAGTTTGGCTAATACAGATGAAGTCTAATAAACATGCTTTGTTCTTCTCTTGGTTCAGTACAACAGTTTGGCCAACAAAAATAAAGAGTGACACCTCTCACATCGAATACACAATCTTCACAGCCTTCGTTCAGTTCGATGAGATGACAAAACATTTGAGCTAGTATTGATGTTATTTCTGCTATTTTGGAATTCTTATTAATATCTGGGTTGGCCCTGCTATAAGGTGGCGACTTGTCCAGGGTGTACCCGCTTTCCGCCCGAATGCAGCCGAGATAGGCTCCAGCACCCCCCGCGACCCCGTAAGGGACAAGCGGTAGAAAATGGATGGAAATTAATATTGATACTGTTGTTGATATCATTCATTTTTGTTTGACTACTTTTGGATTGTTTTGTGTCATGTTTGTGTGTTCTCTCAATTGCTATACTGAATGGAATTAGACTTGTATTATTATGGTATTATTGTGTATTCTTGTTTTGGCTTGATTAATAACAAAATAAAAAATAAATACAAAAAAGAGAGAGAAAAAAAAAAAGAACACTGATACAGTTTACAGTTAAATAAAGGAGTGAACATCCCAGTAAACAAACTAAAGAATTTATAAACAAGTTGTGACAACGTTGCATATTTCCTCACCTCATTAACTCTCTGTCACAGCAGCTGACGGACGCTGTATTGAGAAAATAAAAGCAACATCAAATAGTTTTCTCCTTCGCTGTATACTTTTAGTGTGGGGACAAGTGCGTCCGTCTCCAATATTGTCCACACCTGTCTCCATCTAAACACAGCAGTGCGCTCTTGAACGCACGCCGGGAAGCGAGGAAAAATGACGTTAAAACCAAGCGCTTGGTGTAGCTTGTCCGCCATGATTATCAAGCCAAATGACGCTGACCTAGTGTTGTCTAAAATGCATTAATGAATGACGGGGTTTCGGTAATTAGAAAATTAGAATTTTATCGCAAATTATCATTATACCGTTTGTTACATTAACAAGTAAAAAGTCGAGGGCGGTCACAGTATGTTCTTGCTGCGGATGTTGGTCAATTTTAGGGCATTACGGCAAATGACGAGGGCGGTCGCGGCTTTTGCCGCAGTTGCCGTGGTTAAATTCGAGCCCTGCAATAATGATAAACAAAGATCCAACCAATGACTGTACAGTGCATGCAAACCACTAACAAAACATGCCATGTTATTATTTTTGTTTGTTGGGGAAAGTGGTAGAAAATGGATGGATGGGGTTTGTAGCAAATTATTTTGAACGTATAAAAGGAAGTTAAGAAGTGAAACACTAAATTATTATGATTTCAAAAATAACAATTTTGCTTATTAGTCTAAAAAGGCAGTCCAACAATGACTCCAATCATATAACTTTCTGGATCTGGTTCCCGGGAGCCTTTTGGCCATGGAGACCAGCTGCTGGGTCTATGCCACACCAGAGTCCATTTGGAGAAACTGGAGGAGATGTGGAGGAAGAGGCAGGGCTGCGGATCTAGCGCTGAGCACCGGGACGGACAAGCTTCACAGTGTCTTGGCTGAATGAGCAGCAATCGGACACCTCGGTCTCCTTGGACGTATCCTCGCTCATCCATGCAGACTGGACACTGACCGAGAGTTGGTGGGCGGCTGAGGGTGCAGTCAGCTCTCTCGGTTGCTTTGTTGGGTCTGCTCCTATCTCTGGCCATGCTCCCCCCACCCCAACAGACGATGGCGTGGAACACCACAGAGCATTCTTGCCAACCTTGAGACCTCCGAATTCAGGAGATTGGGGGGGAGGGTTGTTAAGGTGGGCGGGGCCGGGGGGCGGGGTTAAGGGGGAGGAGTATATTTATAGCTAGAATTCACTGAAATTCAAGTATTTCTTATAAATATATATATAAAATAAATACTTGACTTTCAGTGTTCAGTGAATTATAGTTTTATATATATATATATATATATATATATATATATATATATAAATCAAAGAAATACTTGAATTTCAGTGTTCAGTACACATAACACTCCTCTACTCATTGTTGTATTTGAAAGTGCAATGCTTTGCAGCCAGTAGCACAGCATTTGAAGGAGCATAGGTATGGGCAGCATCTGGGAAATTTAATTTGCAGAAGAGGAGTGAGTTTAGGGTTGAATTGTCCATTCTCGTTCTATTCTGTCACTCTTCGTCACCATGACTGTCTCTTCTTCTTTGTCTCCTTCTTGTTGTGTGTGCACTTGTGCACTCTCCAAAAGCCGTAGATGTTATAACGTGACTGGGCCGGCACGCTGTTTATATGAAGGAAAAGCGGATGTGACGACAGGCTGTCCTCACTCAGGTCCGCACGGATCTGGAGGGGGCGTGCCTTAAGTCCGGCTGGAAATCGGGAGAAATTCGGGAGAATGGTTGTCCCGGGGAGAGGCACTGAAATTCGGGAGTCTCCCGGAAAATTCGGGAGGGTTGGCAAGTATGCCGCAGAGGCCACCACAGTGTATGGTTTTTTTTGTGTTTTTTTTGTTTTACTTTTGTGGCTGTGTGTAGAAGTGGCTGGTTGCATCAGCTCTGTTCTTTTAATGTATTTAATGTCCTTTTGTGTTCTTTGATGTTTCCCTCTTACCTGTTTATGTGCGTTATGGCTATGAGGTTTTTTTCTTCTTGCTTGGGCCCAGGCTTAGACTGACATTTTTTTTTCTCACATTTACCTGTTTCTCACCTTTTTTGTAAGGGGCGCCGGAAGTTGGCAGACCCGTCAGCGATCCTGTTCTGTCTCCCTGTAATGCTTGTCTGCTCTTGAATGAGATTGTGCTGAAAATCTTAATTTCCCCTCGGGGATTATTAAAGTATTTCTGATTCTGAACTTGTATGTCACAAGCGCAGCACAGTGTTTGCAATTTACCATAAATTCTAACAGTGGGAGAAGTGTCCAGGCTGGTCCAACAACATTACATTTAGCTAACACAAGTGACCCACGTTTACTACAGCAACAATTACAGGTGTTTTCTGTTTAATTGCTATTACTACAAACCCCGTTTCCAGTAGAGTTGGGAAAGTGTGTAAATATAAACGAAATACAATGATTTGCAAATCATTTTCAACCCATATTCAGTTGAATATGCAACAAAGACAACATATTTGATGTTCAAACTGATAAACTTTTTTTTTTGTGCAAATAATCAATAACTTTAGAATTTGATGCCAGCAACACGTGACAAAGAAGTTGGGAAAGGTGGCAATAAATACTGATAAAGTTGAGGAATGCTCATCAAACACTTATTTGAAACATCCCACATGTGAACAGGCAAATTGGGAACAGGTGGGTGCCATGATTGGGTATAAAAGTAGATTCCATGAAATGCTCAGTCATTCACAAACAAGGATGGGGCGAGGGTCACCACTTTGTCAACAAATGCGTGAGCAAATTGTTGAACAGTTTAAGAAAAACCTTTCTCAACCAGCTATTGCAAGGAATTTCGGGATTTCACCATCTACGGTCCGTAATATCATCAAAGGGTTCAGAGAATCTAAAGAAATCACTGCACGTAAGCAGCTAAGCCTGTGACCTTCGATCCCTTAGGTTGTACTGCATCAACAAGCGACACCAGTGTGTAAAGGATATCACCACATGGTCTCAGGAACACTTCAGAAACCCACTGACAGTAACTACAATTGGTCGCTACATCTGTAAGTGCAAGTTAAAACTCTCCTATGCAAGGCTAAAACTGTTTATCAACAACACCCAGAAACGCCGTCGGCTTCGCTGGGCCTGAGCTCATCGAAGATGGACTGATACAAAGTGGAAAAGTGTTCTGTGGTCTGACGAGTCCACATTTCAAATTGTTTTTGGAAACTGTGGACGTCGTGTCCTCCGGACCAAAGAGGAAAAGAACCATCCGGATTGTTATAGGCGCAAAGTTGAAAAGCCAGCATCTGTGATGGTATGGGGGTGTAATAGTGCCCAAGGCATGGGTAACTTACACATCTGTGAAGGCGCCATTAATGCTGAAAGGTACATACAGGTTTTGGAGCAACATATGTTGCCATGTTACCATGGACGCCCATGCTTATTTCAGCAAGACAATGCCAAGCCACGTGTTACATCAACGTGGCTTCATAGTAAAAGAGTGCGGGTACTAGACTGGCCTGCCTGTAGTCCAGACCCGTCTCCCATTGAAAATGTGTGGCGCATTATGAAGCCTAAAATACCACAACGGAGACCCCCGGACTGTTGAACAACTTAAGCTGTACATCAAGCAAGAATGGGAAAGAATTCCACCTGAGAAGCATCAAAAATGTGTCTCCTCATTTCCCAAACGTTTACTGAGTGTTGTTAAAAGGAAAGGCCATGTAACACAGTGGTGAACATGCCCTTTCCCAACTACTTTGGCACGTGTTGCAGCCATGAAATTCTAAGTTAATTATTATTTGCAAAAAAAAAAAAAAGTTTATGAGTTTGAACATCAAATATCTTGTCTTTGTAGTGCATTCAATTGAATATGGGTTGAAAAGGATTTGCAAATCATTGTATTCCGTTTATATTTACATCCAACACAATTTCCCAACTCATATAGAAACGGGGTTTGTACTTTTGGTTCACTCTGCCATTGAAATGAGTTGCGCACACTTTTTACATATGGCTCCTTTAAAAGACAGTGGATCATATAGAACACAAATTATCCACAAGCCAATGTCAGATAAGCCTTTACACATAATAGAAGCTACACTTTCATGGACAAACGTCACACATACAACATTTCAAGCAGCATTTGTTTAAGTGTAACCACCTAAGAAGTTAAACAACAGTGTGTTAATACTACTTGGTGAAATACTACCACCATGTGGCTTATGGAAACATAACCATCAAGTCCCTCCTTGGGTCGTCTTTTTAAAAGGCACCGTTGGAGCATGTTGCACAATATTCACACATTAAAGTTCACGCCCAGATCAACAGAAAGAATTTTGCCACAGGGCCAGGAAGAGAAGCTCTGGTTACATAATAAAAACACAACATACCAAAACAACAGTGGCAGTCATTTTAGACTCAAATGTTAAGGTCTATACAGCAAAGTTAGCTCACTGGTGTTTTTAACGTGATTATCAGCAGCCAGTCAGCTTGTAAATGTTGAGGAAAAATGGGCACAGGCTGTTTTGCATTTAAATATTTTGAGTGTATTTGAATGAATAACAGTGAAGAAATAAAGGCGCCATGTTGTTATGTCCTGTTGGAGAGTGTCTCTGTTTGTGTTGACATACATTTTTACAACGTTACTAAAAACTACGTAAGGGAACATACACAAAAAAATATTACACTTTAGTTCATGTTACCTTATTTCTTCCTTTGTTGTCTTTATTGGCACAGTTTGCATGTCTTACTTCTGCACGGGGCTTCCTGGTTTCCCTTACTTCCGGGTAAATCAACCAATCAGTTTCCTTTCTGCCCCCTTTTCCACACACCTGTATCCATAGATATCTTATAAGTAGACGCAGCATCGAGCGCTACTGCCTACTGGCGCTGACGAGACGCGGGGCCGCCATCTTGGAGTGGTGATCCGCTCCACTCAGTGCAATTTATTTGGCAGGAGCAATGAACTGTCAACGCAATTTAATAAATTTTACCTCACTGAATACCAATGATTTTCACCTGCTTTTTTGTCATACGTGTAGCTATGATAAAGAACACATGTTTTGGCGTGTTTTATTATTCATAGTTTGCTTAACAGTAATAGAATATTCTTATATGCTATAAGTGACCAGACGTCCAAGATCAAAACTGTGAATATAATCCCAGAGAAGGGGGAAAAAAACGGTCAGCTATTTTTAAATTCAAGAAACAATATAATAAGGTTATATATACATGCGTATATCCTACATAAACAATGTATGAATACATTAGATATCTATATATCGTAGGGACCTATATAGACTGTATCTCTGTTGCTGCAGCAGCACAGAGTTTATTCTGTCTTGACACTTTGTATTGATATTTTGTATTACATTCTTCCCTTAAATGATAATGTTTACAGTGATTGTTTTATATGTATGTTAAAAATATGTATGGATAAAAGCGTCTGCCAAATACTTAAACATAAACATATACAAACACCTGAAAGTCTTTTATATCAGCTGAAACCACCAATCTGTTTCACTGGATTCAGAATAAAACCAAATTATGTCTTACCTAGCAATGTTAGTATTTGAATATTGTTACTTGAAGACTTATTCCTGGTTACAATTATACTGTTAAGAAAGTATTGTCTTATACTTTGTATTTTATTATATATTACCTATATCCCCTACACAATCTGGACTGTGGTCCTAACTTTTACCCCTGTTGGCTTTTACAAGCTTTAGCTTCATAATTTATTTCAACTTTATGTTATTCAAGTATAACATTTTTAAATGTAATTAATTTAATTGCCAAGCAATTATATTATAGTCATACTCTTGTTTGCAAGTGGCTACAATTTCAGTACTATTGAAGATCTTTGCTCCTTCTCAACTCTGTGGTAATATTCTTTTCACAAAATACAACCAATAGTACGTTAATGTTAAATCTTACTTGTGAATAGTAATCCTCCGATTCCTATTTTCAACAGTCCGCTCATTTGAGCAGGAAAACGCTGAACACCATCTTTGTTTTCTACCTGTCAACTGTCAGATTAGGCCAGTGGTTCTTAACCTGGGTTCGATCGAACCCTAGGGGTTCGGTGAGTCGGCCTTAGGGGTTCCGCGGAGCCTCCGCCACGGAGGTAAAGACACATCCGACTTATCGTGTAAATAAAAACGTCTCCCTAACAGCGTATTATGGATACCCCCAAACAATGTTCCCTCCAATTTTCCATCTGATTAGCAGGTTGTTTGATTGATCGATTGAAACTTCTACTAGCAGATTGCAAAGGAAGAGAATACATTATATGAAACAGTACAGTTTACACAGTACAGTACATATTCCGTACAATTGACCACTAAATGGTAACACCCGAATAAGTTTTTCAACTTGTTTAAGTCAGGGTCCACGTTAATCAATTCATGGTAATGTGTGTAAGGTGTGTAATTTGTTGTGAGTTCATGCACTGTGTTGGTTTTGTTCTTTGAACAAGATGATGTTCACGCACAGTTCATTTTGTGCACCAGTAAAAAACATATAACTTTTTCTTGAATTGAAAAAACATTTTATTTTTTACTAAAGAAGGGTTCGGTGAATGCGCATATGAAACTGGTGGGGTTCGGTATCTCCTACAACAGTGGTTCTCAACCTTTTTTCAGTGATGTACCCCCTGTGAACATTTTTTTAATTCAAGTACCCCCTAATCAGAGGAAAGCAGTTTTGGTTGAAAAAAAGAGATAACGAAGTAAAATACAGCACTATGTCATCAGTTTCTGATTTATTAAATTGTATAACAGTGCAAAATATTGCTCATTTGTAGTGGTCTTTCTTGGACTATTTGGAAAAAAAGATATAAAAATAACTAAAAACTTGATGAAAAAAAACAAGTGATTCAATTAGTGAAGTGAATTACATTTATATAGTGCTTTTTCTCAAGTGACTCAAAGCGCTTTTCATTGTGAAACCTAATATCTAAGTTACATTTAAACCAGGGTGGGTGGAACTGGGAGCAGTTGGGTAAAGTGTCTTTCCCAAGGACACAACGGCAGTGACTAGGATGGCGGAAGCGGTGATCGAACCTGCAACCCTCAAGTTGCTGGCACGGCCGCTCTACCAACCGAGCTATACCGTCCCAATAAATAAAAAACTATTTCTACACATAGAAGTAATCATCAATTTAAAGTGCCCTCTTTGGGGATAGTAATAGAAATCCATCTGGATTCATGAACTTAATTCTAAACATTTATTTTGTTGAAGTATTATTCAATAAATATATTTATAAAGGATTTTTGAATTGTTGCTATTTTTAGAATATTTAAAAAAAATCTCACGTACTCCTTGGCATACCTTCAAGTACCCCAAGGGGTACGCGTACCCCCAGGGCCGGCCCGTGGCATAGGCCGTATAGGCAAATGCTAAGGGCGCCGTCCATCAGGGGGCGCCACGCCAGTGCCACAAATGTTGGAGGAAAAAAAAAAAGAAAAAAAAAGTTGGTACTATTATTTCTAAATACAAAAAATAATCCCACGTTAATTAAAATGCAAAGTAAAGCCTATTTAATAGAAATATTATTTGTTACAACATTACGCCCCCCCCCCCTCCTCCCCCCGCACGGTGCGCCCCCTCCCTTCCCGTATCATGACTCTTTTTGGACGTCACCACATCAAAAAATCAACACAAGATGTCAAAACGGCCAAAACTGTCAGGTGCCCAGGGAAGAAAAAAGAGAAAAGAAGAGGAGCAGAAACGGGAAAAGACAGAGGTAGCAGTTGGGTAACGTTAGCCTACATGAAATTATTTGTCTGTTACAGAATGTGATAGTAACCTGGCTTTTTAGCATTAAGCTAATGTTACATGATTCGGCAATTGCTAATCAATAAATAGCTAGTTCTGTTTTAACGTCGGGTTAATATTGTGGAGGGGGCTAAATTGTTATGGAAAATAATAATGTAACGTTAGGTAATTACAGTACTCCCACCTTACATTCCTCAGGGACATTTGTATTAGATCTTTTAAGCAGGTGTTTTTTGTTTACATTGTTATTGCCTTCTGGTTAGCTAATGTTTGCCCTGCAGATAATAGTCACTTTTCCACCCCTTTATATATTAGGTATAGTTGTAAGTAAAAAAAAAAAAGGTCAAAGACAAAGCTATTCGGGTTCTTGTGAGTATATACACTTCACTGCCGATGTGGGGGGGCGCCACCTAAAATCTTGCCTAGGGCGCCAGATTGGTTAGGGCCGGGCCTGGTAAAGACCCACTGGTTTAGGCTGCTCGCCCGCTCCTCATCACCACTTCAAGATGGCGGCCGAATTTCCCGCGTCACAGCAGCCAATGCTGCGTCTACTTATAAGATGTCTATGCCTGTATCTAATTAGCTCATTGGTTCATGTTCAGACTTGGATTAGTTCTTGCTTGCCTGTGGGGTTTATCTTTAAAAAAAACAACACACACACCTAACAGAGACGTTAACAATAAATACAAATTTAAAAAATTACTTTTTTTGTTTAATTGGAAAAGTAGTAAAATATGGGACCAATAAAAACAAGTAGGTTGAGTTTGAGTCGATATTTATTTGGCTGAATTCTGCCAAAAAGACAAGACATAAATCAAATACAAGGCATGGCGTGTCACAAAGATTTAAACGCTTTGGAATGAAAATCGATATAACGACTGGGTGAAGCCTGGCTCCGTGACGTCACCGGCCTTGATTGCGGAAGTAATGTGTTGGCTCTCCGCGGGGATGAAGGCTGCATGTGGCGGTGTGTGTGTGTCAACTGCTCGGATGCGTTTCACGACGTCTGAGCTTCGCTTCTTTTCGCCTCCTTTGCTCAGTAGTTGACTCGTCCTTCTACCCACCTACCTGTCCCCGCCAGCGGACCGGCCCACCAAGGACTTTTTTCCCCCCTTTAAAGATGGGTGTGTGGCACTCTGTACCTGGCCCGCCAGAATACAGACAACTGGCGGAAAAGACGGGCTGTGAGTATGCTAACAAACATTAAATATTGTTTGTTTACGTGTAAATAATGTTACTGTGTGGGAAACTTGATGAATTGTGTTGAAATTACAACGATATGTTGCATTGACTTCATGGCCACTTCATTAGGTACAACTGCACACTACAATAACACTAAAAAACAAAATAATTCGATTTTCATATCAATTTCCATATTTTTTGGCATCTTTTGTAATTACAGTGGGTGGCCAAAATATAACAACAAAGCTCTCAGTGCAGTTCCACCCTGCTAAGCACAAGAATAAACACTATTCGACTATAACGCAGGGCTATTTGGTATGTTTACTAGTCCAGGGGTTGTCCAAACTACGGCCCGCGAGCCAAGTGCAGTTCGCAGGCGTCTCCAATTTGGCCCGCGAGACGTCATGAGTTTATTTATAGAAAGGAATCTGGCCTGCGAAGTGTTTCCTGTGGTGTACCGTATTTTTCGGAGTATAAGTCGCACCGGAGTATAAGTCGCACCTGCCGAAAATGTATAATAAAGAAGGAAAAAAACATATACAGGTAAAAGCCAGTAAATTAGAATATTTTGAAAAACTTGATTTATTTCAGTAATTGCATTCAAAAGGTGTAACTTGTACATTATATTTATTCATTGCACACAGACTGATGCATTCAAATGTTTATTTCATTTAATTTTGATGATTTGAAGTGGCAACAAATGAAAATCCAAAATTCCGTGTGTCACAAAATTAGAATATTACTTAAGGCTAATACAAAAAAGGGATTTTTAGAAATGTTGGCCAACTGAAAAGTATGAAAATGAAAAATATGAGCATGTACAATACTCAATACTTGGTTGGAGCTCCTTTTGCCTCAATTATTGCGTTAATGCGGCGTGGCATGGAGTCGATGAGTTTCTGGCACTGCTCAGGTGTTATGAGAGCCCAGGTTGCTCTGATAGTGGCCTTCAACTCTTCTGCGTTTTTGGGTCTGGCATTCTGCATCTTCCTTTTCACAATACCCCACAGATTTTCTATGGGGCTAAGGTCAGGGGAGTTGGCGGGCCAATTTAGAACAGAAATACCATGGTCCGTAAACCAGGCACGGGTAGATTTTGCGCTGTGTGCAGGCGCCAAGTCCTGTTGGAACTTGAAATCTCCATCTCCATAGAGCAGGTCAGCAGCAGGAAGCATGAAGTGCTCTAAAACTTGCTGGTAGACGGCTGCGTTGACCCTGGATCTCAGGAAACAGAGTGGACCGACACCAGCAGATGACATGGCACCCCAAACCATCACCCAACCATGCAAATTTTGCATTTCCTTTGGAAACCGAGGTCCCAGAGTCTGGAGGAAGACAGGAGAGGCACAGGATCCACGTTGCCTGAAGTCTAGTGTAAAGTTTCCACCATCAGTGATGGTTTGGGGTGCCATGTCATGACATTTGTAAAGTTACAAAAGATTTAAAGTCAGTATTATTTGCGGACGATACAACTGCATTTTGTTCAGGAGAGAACACACAGAAGATAATACAAATAATAACAGAAGAAATGAACAAATTAAAAGGATGGTTTGACAAAAACAGACTATGTTTGAATCTCAGTAAAACTAAAATAATGCTATTTGGTAATAGTAAGTCAAACAAAAATACAAATAGATTAGAAATTGAAAGAGTAAATGAAACCACATTTCTAGATATAATGATTGATGATAAATTGAACTGGAAATCTCATGTAAAAAATATACAACAAAGTAGCAATAAACACGTCAATAATGAATAAAGCAAAACATGTTCTAGACCAAAAATCACTTCATATTCTCTACTGCTCGCTAGTGTTACCATATCTCAGTTATTGTGTAGAAATATGGGGAAATAATTACAAAAGTACACTTCATTCATTAACGGTGTTACAAAAAAGATCAGTTAGAATAATACATCATGTTGGATATAGAGAACATACAAACCCTTTATTTATTGAATCAAAAATACTGAAATTCCACAACATAGTGAATTTGCAAACAGCTAAAATTATACACAAAGCAAAGTATAACCTGCTACTCAAGAATATACAACAATTCTTCTGAAAAAAAGAGGAGAAATATAATCTTAGAGAAAAATGTAATTTAAAACAAAACAAAAGGGTTGTTTCTTTCTGATCAGTTAGAATAATACATCATGTTGGATATAGAGAACATACAAACCCTTTATTTATCGAATCAAAAATACTGAAATTCCACAACATAGTGAATTTGCAAACAGCTAAAATTATACACAAAGCAAACTATAACCTGCTACTCAAGAATATACAACAATTCTTCTGAAAAAAAAGAGGAGAAATATAATCTTAGAGAAAAATGTAATTTAAAACAAAACAAAAGACCCTAACCCTAACCCATCCATTTTCTACCGCTTATTCCCTTCGGGGTCGCGGGGGGCGCTGGAGCCTATCTCAGCTACAATCGGGCGGAAGGCGGGGTACACCCTGGACAAGTCGCCACCTCATCACAGTGCCAACACAGATAGACAGACAACATTCACACTCACATTCACACACTAGGGCCAATTTAGTGTTGCCAATCAACCTATCCCCAGGTGCTTGTCTTTGGAGGTGGGAGGAAGCCGGAGTACCCGGAGGGAACCCACGCAGTCACGGGGAGGACATGCAAACTCCACACAGAAAGATCCCGAGGCCGGGATTGAACCCAGGACTACTCAGGACCTTCGTATTGTGAGGCAGACTATGGCGTCACATTAGTGCCGAAAATCCGAGCGCATAAAAACTGTTATCGCGCGCTGATTCTCCACTTCGTGTGCGCGCGCGACACCATTTTGCGCGCGCGCGGTGCCTTTTTGCGCGCTCTCTGTGTACTCCTGGCATCTCTCCTCGCGCTGTCATGTTTCTTTTTGGCACTTTGGGGGCGGGTATGCTTAGACGGCCCCTTCTTTCTGATTGGTCAGGCGAAAAATGCTGAAAAATGCTCAGAGCCAATCAGAAGTATAGCAGGGCGGGTCATCGTCAATATGTATCAAGATTTACGGCGGAAGAAGTGGATAAAAAAATGTTGCGCGCTGATGAAGGTTATTTCATACCAAATAAACACAATACAGGGTAATACAAAATGTGACCCAAATAAATAATAAGACAACAAACACCATAATCACATCTTTCAGCCAGAACTGGTCCACCAGCAATAACATCCAACCATAACATTATTTTATATTTTCACTTCTTCTTGAACATTTGTTTTCTAATTTATGGAATTTCTTTTGATTCAGCCATAAAATTAATGAAATAATGTTAGAATTTTGTTTTTAAAATGTTAAAAATAGCTTTTAATAATGTATTCTGAAACAGTTTAAAATAATCAGAGAACTGACTAACACTGACCCTACACAACTATGTTGCACAATTAAGTCATTTTTTTTTAAAGCGAAAGAGGTAATTTCAACAGGTACAGCATCCTATGTCATATTTACATGTAATAAGATTTGTAACAAGGCAAACCGTTTGTAAATTGGTCGAAAATCGATCAAGTTATGGTAATTTAATTAGTACATGTACCATTGACATCAATGTAATGATTGAGGCCAGATGTCCGAGGTAAGATGGCTACAACGTTGCTACGCTGGAGAATGATTGGTCATATGAAAAATGCTCACAGCCAATCAGAAAGGAGGGGCCGTCTAAGCATACCCGCCCCCAAAGTGCCAAAAAGAAACATGACAGCGCGAGGAGAGATGCCAGGAGTACACAGAGAGCGCGCAGAAAGGCGTCGCGCGCGCGCACAAAGTGGAGAATCAGCGCGCGATAACAGTTTTTATGTGCTCGGATTTTTGGCACTAATGTGACGCCATAGCAGACGCACTAACCCTTCTCCCACCGTGCTTTTTAACCCAATTAGGTAAAATGACAATATCTCACGACACACTAGTGAAAAACACTGTACTAGGACAAAGCATGGTCTTACAACCGGGCAAACATTGTAGGTCATAGTGAACTTATTAGTGACTATTCTGCGTTAACCACCACTTGTATTTAAAGGGATGGCGTAATTGTTTATAATCCTGTATTTTACAGTTTGTCTTTTTTTGTAGGTATGTTTGACATCTTTTAGCCCCCACTCTCAATAAAACAAGTTAATGAATAAACACAAGTCAAAGGTCTTTAACATCAACATGGAGTAGAAGCAGAGTCATATAGTGTTGCAGCTAATGAAGAGGCCATGATGCTTTAGTGATCAATAATTCATATCGCAGGGTAAAAGCGGTGTAAATTACTTCTCCATGTTCCAGTAAATAAAACATTAGACGCCGGACAATTCCACCTGTAGCGGACATGGACACAAACGAAAAGTGTTTTACATGCGATTTGAATATATTTCTTAAATGTGCTTTGCAGTCAGCTGCGAGCAGATAGGAGTTCTGCATAAAAGATTCAAGCAGTTGAGCCACGACGAAGACACCCTGAGGTACTTTTATTCTTTTGTTCTTATTTATTCTGCTGCTCATTGTTTTCATGCTGCTAGAAACCTGCCTGACAGGCTTCTGGTATCAATGTATCGTTTGACAATACAGAAGCTGCAGCAAGGTCTTATGGGTAATAGGGATGTATCGATCCAGGTTTTTGCACTTCCGATCCGATACCGATACTGACCGATACCGATACTGACCGATACCGATACTGACCAATAATGGCCTATCCGAGCATGTATTAAAGTTTAAAGTTATTTAGCCTACTTAGTTGTCAGAATCATGTTGAAAAGGGTTTTAGTACTCTTGATAACAACTAGCCAGCTGAATTAGGGGAGTTTGAATAATACACAATAGTTGGTAACAAGAAACTGACCTGTTTATTCAAGGATAAACACAAAATAGACAAAATTATACATGACAAACAGAAATGGCATCATTGAACTAGGGCTGGGCGATATGGCCTTTTTTTAATATTGCGATATTTTAAGGCCATATTGCGATACACAATATATATCTCGATATTTTGCCTTAGCCTTGAATGAACACTTGATGCATATAATCACATCAGTATGATGATTCTATGTGTTTTGATTGATTGAGACTTTTATTAGTAGCTTGCACAGTGAAGTACATATTCCATACAATTGACCACTAAATGGTAACACCCCAATAAGTTTTTCAACTTGTTTAAGTCGGGGTCCACTTAAATTGATTCATGATACAGATATATACTATCGGATATATACTATCATCATAATACAGTCATCACACAAGATAATCACATTGAATTATTTACATTATTTATAATCCAGGGTGTGGAGGGGGGCGCCGGATGTAAGTGTCAAAAAGACAGCCAAAAGAGTTTATATGAGAATAAATCTAAAGTTAAAATATAGGGTAAAAATGCACCCATTTGCAGGAAATGTAGTCTTGATTTTCAAAATGTTCTTTCAAGGCTTGCATGTCTACATTAAAACATTCTTCTTCATACTGCATTAATATATGCTACTTTTAAACTTTCATGCAGAGAAGAAAATCACAACTAAAAAAAATCACTATTTTTTTCATACGGTGTTGACGTGGAAATGTTTGCCTCGGCGATGGTGTGGACGTGTGGCACCGAATGGAGATAAGCGTCTCGACAGACCTTACAATATTTGAACAATGATGACGAAAACTGTTTTCTCTGTGGTGTCCGTGTGTCGAAAATTGTTATGCGCTTATTTTTTTATTTGATTTTGTGCGTGGCATAGATTTGCCGTTCGCAGAGGACGCTTAAAGCAGGCGCGCACCTTAGCGGCTGCGCTAGCATCACAGCTAACGTTAGCCATGCTGCTACCTCGCTCTCTGCTGGGAGAGGGCGTATACGTATGTGACGTATACGTATGTGACGTATACGTATGTGACGTATGACGTGACAGTATGTGACGTGTGTAAGAAGGTGCGCTCGCTGTCTGTAAGAGGGAGACACGGGAAAGAGTGAGAAGAGCCTGTCGTGTAATGCCAGCTGCTAAAAGCAACTGCGTTAGAATCCACAGACCTGTGGATGTGCTGAAGGTGTGCTGGAAAATGCGGAACGGAGCTTAGGGAACAGCAGAAAAGTGGAATGTATTATTTAAATCGGTGCGTTGGAAAACACGGATCTGGATCTGCATTTTCACATGCCTTGCCGATACGCATTTTTTTGCGAATATCGGCGGCCGATCCGATCCAAATATCGGATCGGGACATCCCTAATGGGTAATAAACGTGCCACTTATTGTTTTTTTTTCCGTTCCCCAGGAGGGAGCACTTCATGGCCATCCCAGATCTGGCGTGGAATCCCATCCGTCTGGAGATCATAGGGGCGTTCTTCGACAGGAGGTGCGGCCCTCACACCTAGCTAGTCGCTATCAGTTAGCATGGTTTACGACGTCCTCCATTTGTAGAAACTTTGTGCCAGCTGGAGACGGCACGGTGGACGAGATCCGCCTGGAGGAGTTTGTGGTCATCATGTCCCATTTCAAGCCGCCTTCGCTGAGCATGACGGACGAGGAGCGGGACAGCATCAGGAAGGAGAAACTGAGATGTGCGCTTAGCAACCCGTCGACTAATCAAAACGCTCCTGTTTGAATTCATTTTTTTTACAACTGTTTTTAAGTGTCTGCTGTGTTTCCGTCTGCAGTTTTATTCAACATGCACGACAACGACAACGACGGGATAATAACGCTGGAGGAATACAGACATGTGAGTGCTGGCATTTTGAAACTGTGTTTTTGTACCGTATAATCTGTTCCAGGGTCAAATTGACGTCGTCGTAAATATTTTATCATCAATCAATGTTTATTTATATAGCCCTAAATCACAAGTGTCTCAAAGGGCTGCACAAGCCACAACGACATCCTCGGTACAAAGCCCACATAAGGGCAAGGAAAAACTCACCCCAGTGGGACGTCGATGTGAATGACTATGAGAAACCTTGGAGAGGACCGCATATGTGGGTAACCCCCCCCCTCTAGGGGAGACCGAAAGCAATGGATGTCGAGTGGGTCTGACATAATATTGTGAGAGTCCAGTCCATAGTGGATCCAACATAATAGTAAGAGTCCAGTCCATAGTGGGGCCAGCAGGACACCATCCCGAGCGGAGACGGGTCAGCAGCGCAGAGATGTTCCCAGCCGATGCACAGGCGAGCGGTCCACCCCGGGTCCCGACTCTGGACAGCCAGCACTTCATCCATGGCCACCGGACCTGTGCCCCCCCCCCCCTCCACAAGGAAAAGGGGAGCAGAGGAGAAAAGAAAAGAAACGGCAGATCAACTGGTCTAACAGGGGGGCTATTTAAAGGCTAGAGTATACAAATGAGTTTTAAGATGGGACTTAAATGCTTCTACTGAGGTAGCATCTCTAATTGTTACCGGGAGGGCATTCCATAGTACTGGAGCCCGAATAGGAAACGCTCTATAGCCCGCAGACTTTTTTTGGCCTCTGGGAATCACTAATAAGCCGGAGTTCTTTGAAAGCAGATTTCTTGCCGGGACATATGGTACAATGCAATCGACAAGATAGGACGGAGCTAGACCGTGTAGTATTTTATACGTAAGTAGTAAAACCTTAAAGTCACATCTTAAGTGCACAGGAAGCCAGTGCAGGTGAGCCAGTATAGGCGTAATATGATCAAACTTTCTTGTTCTTGTCAAAAGTCTAGCAGCCGCATTTTGTACCAATTGTAGTCTTTTAATGCTAGACATAGGGAGACCCGAAAATAATACGTTACAGTAGTCGAGACGAGACGTAACGAACACATGAATAATGATCTCAGTGTCGCTAGTGGATAAAATAGAACGAATTTTAGCGATGTTACAGAGATGAAAGAAGGCCGTTTTAGTAACACTCTTAATGTGTGACTCAAAGGAGAGAGTTGGGTCGAAAATAATACCCAGATTCTTTACTGATTCGCCTTGTGTAATTGTTTGGTTGTCAAATGTTAAGGTGGTATTATTAAATAAATGTCGGTGTTTAGCAGGACCGATAATCAGCATTTCCGTTTTCTTGGCGTTGAGTTGCAAGAAGTTAGCGGACATCCATTGTTTAATTTCATTAAGACACGCCTCCAGCTGACTACAATCCGGCGTGTTGGTCAGCTTTAGGGGCATGTAGAGTTGACTGTCATCAGCATAACAATGAAAGCTAACACCGTATTTGCGTATGATGTTGCCTAGCGGCAGCATGTAAATACTAAAGAGTGCAGGGCCAAGAACCGAACCCTGAGGAACTCCGCACGTTACCTTAACATAGTCCGAGGTCACATTATTATGGGAGACGCATTGCATCCTGTCAGTAAGATAAGAGTTAAACCACGACAAAGCTAAGTCTGACATACCAATACGTGTTTTGATACGCTCTAATAAAATATTATGATCGACGGTATCGAAAGCAGCGCTAAGATCAAGAAGCAGCAACATAGATGACGCATCAGAATCCATCGTTAGCAGTAGATCATTAGTCATTTTTGCGAGGGCTGTCTCCGTAGAGTGATTTGCCCTGAAACCGGATTGAAAAGGTTCACAGAGATTGTTAGACACTAAGTGTTTTTACTTTCTTTATTTACTGTCTTTTGCTGTGTCAAACATTTTAGCTAGTATTGATGTTATTTGAACACTGATACATTTTGCAGTTAAATAAAGGAGTGAACATTCCAATAAAAAAACTAAAGATTTTATAAACAAGTTGTGACAACTGGAGATGTCCGATAATGGCTTTTTTGCCAATATCCGATATTGTCCAACTCTTAATTACCGATTCCGATATTAACCGATACCGATATATACAGTCGTGGAATTAACACATTATTATGCTGGATGCATTAAACCAGTGGTTCTCAACCTTTTTTCAGTGATGTACCCCCTGTGAACATTTTTTTAATTCAAGTACCCCCTAATCAGAGCAAAGCATTTTTGGTTGAAAAAAAGAGATAAAGAAGTAAAATACAGCACTCTGTCATCAGTTTCTGATTTATTAAATTGTATAACAGTGCAAAATATTGCTAATTTGTAGTGGTCTTTCTGGAAGTATTTGGGAAAAAAAGATAAAAATAACTAAAAACTTGTTGAAAAATAAACAAGTGATTCAATTATAAATAAAGATTTCTACACATAGAAGTAATCATCAACTTAAAGTGCCCTTTTTGGGGATTGCAATAGAGATCCATCTGGATTCATGAACTTAATTCTAAACATTTCTTTACAAAAAAGAAATCTTTAACATCAATATTTATGGAACATGTCCACAAAAAATCTAGCTGTCAACACTGAATACTGCATTGTTGCCTTACTTTTCACAGTTCTTTTTGACAGACATTTTAGTGCGGGTCAAACCATCATGGCATGGGGGAAACTCTGGGTTTATTGTAATGAATGGAATAGCCTACTTGATTTGATGTTCAGTTTATGAACTTACATTCATATTTTGTTGAAGTATCATTCAATAAATATATTTATAAAGGTTTTTTGAATTGTTGCTATTTTTAGAATATTTGAAAAAAATCTCACGTACGCCTTGGCATACCTTCAAGTACCCCCAGGGGTACGCATACCCCCATTTGAGAACCACTGCATTAAACAATGTAACAAGGTTTTCCAAAATAAATCAACTCAAGTTATGGAAAAAAATGCCAACATGGCACTGCCATATTTATTATTGAAGTCACAAAGTGCATTATTTTTTTAAACATGCCTCAAAACAGCAGCTTGGAATTTAGGACATGCTCTCCCTGAGAGAGCATGAGGAGGTTGAGGTGGGCGGGGTTGATGTGGGGGGGTAGGGGGTAGCGAGGGGTATATATTGTAGTGTCCCGAAAGAGTTAGTGCTGCAAGGGGTTTTGGGTATTTGTTCTGTTGTGTTACGGTGCGGGTGTTCTCCCGAAATGTGTTTGTCATTCTTGTTTGGTGTGGGTTCACAGTGTGGCGCATATTTGTAGCAGTGTTAAAGTTGTTTATACGGCCACCCTCAGTGTGACCTGTATGGCTTTTGATCAAGTATGCCTTGCATTCACTTGTGTGTGTGAAAAGCCGTAGATATTATGTGACCCCAATATTGTTGTCTGATTGGAAATCGGGAGAGATTTGGGAGATTGGTTGCCCCGGGAGATTTTCGAGAGGGGCACTGAAATTCGGGAGTCTCCCGGGAAGATCGGGAGGGTTGGCAAGTATGTCTGTCAATCAATCCTCTCCCTCTCCCTCACGAATGCGGCTGCGTGCGCACACCTTCACAATTTGTTTTGTTTTTAACCCCTTCTTAACCCTGGACGTACATTGAAAATACACACAACACTGACTCAAAATGCCGGACATTTGAGGCATTTAAGAAACCCCACCCGGACAGCCCTGCAAAAGAGGACATGTCCGGGTAAAAGAGGACGTATGGTCAGTCTAAATAAAGGTGTGAACATTCCAATAAACAAACTAAATATTTTATAAACAAGTTGTGACAATGTTCACGACACATCACCTGCTGCGTGTTTCCTCACCTCAGTCACAGCAGCTGATGGACGCTGTATTGAGAAAAGGAAAGCCAGATCAAATAGTTTTCTCCTCCGCTTTATACTTTTAGTGTGGGGACAAGTGTGTCTGTCTCCAATATTGTCCACACCTGTCTCCATCTAAACACAGCAGTGCGCTCTTAAACGCACGCCAGGAAGCGATGGAAAATGACGTTAAACCAAGCGCTTGGCTCCGTTTACTCATAGGGGAAATCTCCGAAGCAATGTCCGTAGAGTTTGTACACCATGATTTTCATGCCAAAACGACGCGCCTGACTTAGTTTTCAGAAAGTAAGCAGTGTTCCCTAAAATGCATCACTAATTGACGGTTTTTCCTGTAATTACAAAATTAGACTGAATTACTAACCATCGATTTATCATTATACCGTTTGTTACATCCCTAATATCCATACATACACACACATATGTACAATATACACATCTCTGATTTAAAAAGAAAAAAAGATTCCTGTTCTTGACTAGATTGATGAAGACATGATGAAGTGAATCGCAAGACAAAAAAGCTTGATGCACGGGTTAATGTTTTTGTTTCTGGCTGAACTAAGGTCTCACCTGATTGGCCGATGTGATGCATGATGCTGGCCTTTTTATTTTGCGTTTTTTTTTTTTTTTTTTTTGCATCTACCACAGGTGGTAGAGGAGCTTCTATCTCGCAGCGGGTCCATCGGCAAGGAAACGGCCGAAAGCATCGCAGAGGCCGCCATGTTGGAAGTGGCCGCTATATCGATGGGTCACATGGTACGTTCGCCAACCGTCGCCAGCTGCTTCTTTCTGAGCCGTTGTTAACTCACTTGTGGCCCTGCAGGAACCTGACGAGTTCTATGAGGGCATCACATTTGAGCACTTCCTCAAGGTGGGTCGCTAAAGTTCTTAAACATGCTTGCTTGGACTCGCAAACTTTTTACATCTCAAAAATATTTTTCTATGCACGCACAACCTCAAAATATTTTTGCCATGCAAGTACTACCAAAAAATATTTCATTAAGCAAGTACCACCCTAAGAAAGTATTTTGCTGTGCAAGTGCCACCTGAAAAATATTTATGCAGTGCAATGTGTTGCTACAGTATGCCAGAACTACTGAAAACATATTTTACTAAGCAAGTACCACCTTAAAAAAAAAATTTGCTATGCAAGTACCCTTGAAACATTTTTCCATGCACTCCCTAAAAAAAAGTATTTTTACATATCAAGTACCAACTTAAAAAAATATGTTGCTATACAAGTACCGCCTGAAACATATTTTCCATGCACTACCTGGAAAAGTATTTTACTAAGCAAATACCACCTTAAAAATATGTTGCTATACCAGTACTACCTAAATGTATTTTGCTTAGTATCACGGAAAAAACAATGCAAGTGCTACCAAAAAAAAACCAAGTTGCTATCTAAGTTAGGGATGTCCCGATCCGATATTTGGATCGGATCGGCTGCCGATATTTGCCAAAAATTGCGTATCGGCAAGGCATGGGACAATGCCGATCCGGATCCAGTTTAAAAAAAAAAACTCCGGTCCGTGTTTTCCAACGCACCGATTTAAATAATACATTCCACTTTTCTGCTGCTCCGTAATTTCCGTTCCGCATTTTCCAGCACACCTTCAACACATCCACAATTCTCACGCAGTTGCTTTTAGCTGCTGGCATTACACGACAGGCTCTTCTCACTCTTTCCTGTGTCTCCCTCTCACAGACAGCAAGTGCACCTTCTTACACACGTCACATACTGTCACGACATACGTCACATACTGTCACCTCATACGTCACATACGTATACGTCCTCCCCGAGCAGAGAGGTAGCAGCATGGCTAACGTTAGCTGTGATGCTAGTGCAGCCGTGCGAGCAACGCTCCCTCTAAGGTGCTCGCCTGTGCAATTGCGCACTGTTTAAGCGTCCTCTGCGCATAGCAAATCTATGCCACGCACAAAATCAAATAAAAAAATAAGCGCATAACAATTTTCGACACACGGACACAACAGAGACAACAGTTTTCGTCATCATTGTTCAAATATTGTGACGTCTGTCGAGACGTTTATCTCCATTCGGTGCCACACGCCCACACCATCAAAATGCACAGGCAAAAATTTCCACATCAACACCGTATGAAAAAATTTGTGATTTTTTTAGTTGTGATTTCCTTCTCTGCATGAAAGTTTAAAAGTAGCATATATTAATGCAGTATGAAGAAGAATGTTTTAATGTAGACATGCAAGCCTTGAAAGAACATTTTGAAAATCAAGACTACATTTCCTGCAAATGGGTGCATTTCTACCCTATATTTTAACTTTAGATTTATTCTCTTATCAAACTCTTTTGGCTGTCTTTTTGACACTTACATCCGGCGCCCCCCTCCACACCCTGGATTATAAATAATGTAAATAATTCAATGTGATTATCTTGTGTGATGACTGTATTATGATGATAGTATATATCTGATAGTATATATCTGTATCATGAATCAATTTAAGTGGACCCCGACTTAAACAAGTTGAAAAACGTATTCGGGTGTTACCATTTAGTGGTCAATTGTACGGAATATGTACTTCACTGTGCAACCTACTAATAAAAGTCTCAATCAATCAATCAATCAAAACACATAGAATCATCATACTGCTGTGATTATATGCATCAAGTGTTCATTCAAGGCTAAGGCAAAATATCGAGATATATATTGTGTATCGCAATATGGCCTTAAAATATCGCAATATTAAAAAAAGGCCATATCGCCCAGACCTAGTTTCAATGATGCCATTTCTGTTTGTCATGTATAATTTTGTCTATTTTGTGTTTATCCTTGAATAAACAGGTCAGTTTCTTGTTACCAACCATTGTGTATTATTCAAACTCCCCTAATTCAGCTGGCTAGTTGTTATCAAGAGTACTAAAACCCTTTTCAACATTATTCTGACAACTAAGTAGGCTAAATAACTTTAAACTTTAATACATGCTCGGATAGGTCAGTATCGGTATCGGTCAGTATCGGTATCGGATCGGAAATGCAAAAACAATATCGGATCGGATCGAAAGTGCAAAAACCTGGATCGGGACATCCCTAATCTAACTACCACTTGCAATATATTTTCCATGCACTATCTAAAAAAGTATTTTACTAAGCAAATACCATCTGAAAAAATGTGTTCCTACACTAGTAGTACTTAAAAATATTTTGATTAGTACAATGGAAAAAACTATGCAAGTACTACCTTAAAAAAGCAGGTTGCTGTGCAAGTACCACCTACAAATGTTTTGCTGTGCAAGTACCACCTAAAAAAGTATATTTGTCATGGAAGCAACATGTAGTGGTAAAAAGTATGTTAAGCAAGTACTACCTGGAAAACATATTATTGGCATTATTTTTGTCACGCAAGCACCACTTGAAAAAGTATTTTTGTCATGCAAGTAATATCTGGGGTAAAAAGTATGTTAAGCAAGTACTACCCGGAAAACATATTATTGGCACTATTTTTGTAACGCAAGCATCACTTGAAAAAGTATTTTTGTCATGCAAGTAATACCTGGGGGGAAAAGTATGTTATGCAAGTACCCTTGAAACATTTTTCCATGCACTCCCTAAAAAAAAGTATTTTTACATATCAAGTACCAACTTAAAAAAATATGTTGCTATGCAAGTACCGCCTGAAACATATTTTCCATGGACTACCTGGGAAAGTATTTTACTAAGCAAATACCACCTTAAAAATATGTTGCTATACCAGTACTACCTAAACATATATCTAAAAAAGTATTTTACTAAGCAAATACCATCTGAAAAAATGTGTTCCTACACTATTAGTACTTAAAAATATATTGATTAGTACTATGGAAAAACAATGCAAGTACTACCTTAAAAAAGCAGGTTGCTGTGCAAGTACCACCTAAAAAAGTATTTTTGTCATGGAAGTAACATGTAGGGGTAAAAAGTATGTTAAGCAAGTACTACCTGGAAAACATATTGGCACTATTTTTGTCACGCAAGCACCACTTGAAAACTTATTTTTGTCATGCAAGTAATACTTCGGGGGGGAAAGTATGTTATGCAAGTACTACAGTACCTGGGAAAAATATTTTGTCACTATTTTGTACCACCTGAAAATGCGTTACTATACCAGTACTGCTTAAAAACATTTTGCTAACCTTAAAAACAAAAATGTAACCAAGAAGTACCACCTGAACAAAATATGTTATGCAAGTGCCACCTGAAAAAGTATTCTTGTCATGCAGGTACCACACAAAATATATTTTGCTCAGCAAGTACCACCTGAAAAAATATGTTGCTCTGCAAGTACCGCCTGAAACATATTTTCCATGCACTACCTTAAAAAAGTATTTTACTAAGCAAGTACCACCGGAAAATGTAGTTCCTGTGCCAGTACTACTTAAAAATATTTTGATTAGCGCCACTGAAAAAAACAATGCAAGTACTACCTGGAAAAAAATATTTTACTAACTAAAATGTTTTTGCTACACCTGAAAAAGTATTTTTGTCAAGCAAGTACCACTTAAAAAATATGTTGCTAAGAAAATACTACTTGAATAAAACATTTGCCATGTAAGTACTACCTGGAAAAAATATGTTTGTAATGCTAGTACCAAGTGACCATGTGTTGCTATGCTAGTACTATCTGGGAAAAATATTTCGCAAAGCAAGGACTACCCAAAAATATTTTGTTTATCCAAGTACCCCTTCCAAAATATTTTGCCTAGCAAGTACAACTGTGCTTACCATCAAAGTTTAGCTTTTTGAATATTTGGCTCAGTTAAAAAAAATACGAATTTCTAAATATTTTTCAATTGTTTTGTTCTTTTGGGTAATACATTTGCATGATTGTGTTTCAAATATTCTTGTATTTAAACCTAAAAAACAAACAGTACCACTAGATAAAGTGGTATAGTGGTACTTGGACAGGCAATTGCTAATATTGCATAATATTCATTTGCTAATACAAGTGAGTGAGAGTGTGTCTCTAAACTTTTGTATACTCTACGTACATTTTCCAGCTGCTGAAAGACTTTGAGATTGAGGCGAAGATGAACGTCCGCTTTTTGAACATGGACACGACAAATCTATGCAAGTGACGTTTGTACGAATCCAATATTAAGTCATGACTGTATATACAGTACAGTATGCGTGCATTGAGCAGCACCGCTTTTGAGAAACTATGCAAATCCCTACACAATGCACACATTCTTCTTATGCAACAGCATTTGTATATAGTCCAAATGCAAGCCAATATGCAAGATGTGGGGATGCGGGTTTGACTTTGTATGCACATACTTTCAAAGGGTTATTGACAATGTTCCCTCTAAGGTGCACGCCTGTGCAATTGCGCACTGCTCAAGCGTCCTCTGCGCACGGCAAATATATACCACGCACAAAATCAAATTAAAAAATAAGCGCATAACAATTTTCGAGACGACACGGACACGACAGAGAAAACAGTTTTCGTCATCATTGTTGAAATATTGTAACGTCTGTCGACATGAGGACATGAATTCCATCGATCACTGTACTGAGCAAAACGCTTTATTGTTGGCCATAAACACATCACCAAAACATTAGTAAAAAAAATTATATCTAGCAAAACTGGTCATTTTCTGCAGTACAAACCAGACCAAAACCAACTTTGTTATATCAACAGCAGCCGCTTGCTCTTTCTCACTTGCGCCAACACATGCACATATGGCACTTAGCCAGTGATGCGTTCACAGCCACAAAAAAAGTCGGACAACTCCAACACCACACATAAAGTGTAATTCCAGGTCGTTACACTATGATTTACCAATCAAATGTATGCTTATTCTAGTGTCATTTATTAGGAATAGGGATGTCGATATTATATTATCGGCCGATAAATGTGTTAAAATGTAGTATCGGAAATTATCGGTATCGTTTTTTTTTTATTATCGGTATCGGTTTTTTTCGTTTTGTTTTGTTTTTTTATTAAATCAACATAAAAAACACAAGATACACTTACAATTAGTGCACCAACCCAAAAATCTCCCTCCCCATTTACACTCATTCACACAAAAGGGTTGTTTTTTTCTGTTATTAATATTCTGGTTCCTACATTATATATCAATACAGTCTGCAGGGATACAGTCCGTAAGCACACATGATTCTGCGTACTGCTGGTCTACTAATAGTACTAACCTTTAACAGTTAATTTGACTAATTTTCATTAATTATTAGTTTCTATGTAACTGTTTTTATATTGTTTTACTTTCTTTTTTATTCAAGAAAATGTTTTTAATTTATTTATCTTATTTTATAAAAAATTTTAAAAAGTACCTTATCTTCGACATACCTGGTTGTCCAAATTAGGCATAATAATGTGTTAATTCCACGACTGCATATATCGGTTGATATTGGTATCGGTAATTAAAGAGTTGTACAATATCGGAATATCGGATATCGGCAAAAAGCCATTATCGGACATCCCTAATTAGGAATCTTAATTTATAAATATTAATCATGAAATGGTGTTGGTATATTAAATAAATACTAATAAAAATATATTTTTTACAAACAGGAAGTTGCAGGAATGTACACATGATCCCCTGCTTACATCTCATTGTGCAACATGTGAATGTTTTAATGGGAACTAAATGCAATGTCTGAAAGGGGTACCAATTATTTCC
>NC_084579.2:9303032-9323032 GCF_033978685.3 Nerophis lumbriciformis | reverse complement strand
AAAATAAAATATTTTGTTTTACAAATTAATTTGAATACATTTGTATATTATTTATTTATTTTGGATACAGCAAATCAAAAATATTTTTCATAAACACAACTCAAAGAGAAAGAAAAATACTTAGATCAGAAAAATATATTGTATTATTTTTTTCTTTTTTTTGTCAGCAAAAATATTTTGTCATTGTTGGTTGAATACAAAAATATGCAGTTTAATTTATTGTAAATTACATTACTTAAAATAAAGTGTTTTGTTGATTACTTGGGGTAAAATACATTTTAATTTGATCGAAAATATTTTTCATAAACAACTCAAAGAGAAAGAAAAATACTTAGATCAGAAAAATATATTGTATTATTTTCTTGTAGTGAGCTTTTTTTTTTTTGTCAGCAAAAATATGTTGTCATTGTTGGTTGAATACAAAAATATGCAGTTTAATTTATTGTAAATTATATTACTTAAAATAAAGTGTTTTATTGATTACTTGGGGTAAAATACATTTTAATTTGATCGAAAATATTTTTCATAAACACAATTCAAAGAGAAAGAAAAATACTTAGATCAGAAAAATATATTGTATTATTTTTCCTGTAATGAACATTTTTTATTTTATTTATTTTTTTCAGCAAAAATATTTTGCCAGTGTTGGTTGATTACAAACATATTAAGTTTGAACTAATGTAAATTGTTTTAGTTAAATATTTTGTTGATTACTTGGGAGTAAAATACATTTAAGTTTAATTACAATTATTTATTACTTAATCATTTCGGACACAGCAAATCAAAAATATTTTTCATCAACACAATTTAATATTTTATATATATATATATATGCATATATGTGTGTGTATATGCATATATGTGTGTGTATATATATATATATGTATATAAATATATGTGTATATATATACATATATATATATATATATATATATATATATATATATATATATATATATATATATATATATATATATATATATATACATATATATATATAAAAGGGACAAACGGTAGAAAATGGATGGATATATATATTTTTTTTATTTTTTTTTTTATTATTTTTTTTTAAATCTTTAAATTGAAACATTTTTAAAATTTATTGTAAACTAATTAGCGTGTTCATTCTGATTAGATAAATTATTACTTTAATTACAGTTATAACATTGTTTTAATTCAAAATATATATATGTTTTGAAATAAACACAATATCATTATATATATATTTTTTTTTTCAGCAAAAATATGTTGCCAGTGTTGGTTGATTACAAACATATTAAGTTTGAACTAATGTAAATTGTTTTAGTTAAATATTTTGTTGATTACTTGGGAGTAAAATACATTTAAGTTTAATTACAATTATTTATCACTTAATCATTTCAGACACAGCAAATCAAAAATATTTTTCATCAACACAATTTAGTATTTTATATATATATATACATTAATATATATATATATATATATATATATATATGCATATATGTATATAAAAATGTGTGTATATATATATATATATATATATAAAAGGGACAAACGGTAGAAAATGGATGAATATATATATATATATATATATATATATATATATATATTTAATCTTTAAATTGAAACATTTTTAAAATTTATTGTAAACTAATTAGCGTGTTCATTCTGATTAGATAAATTATTACTTTAATTACAGTTATAACATTGTTTTAATTCAAAATATATATATGTTTTGAAATAAACACAATATCAAAAATACATATTAAAATATACAATGTTAAAAGCAAAAATATTTTCGCATTATTGTAATTTTATTTCTATACATTTGTCAGACATGTCATTGAGCATTTTGAAATGGATCCAAGCTACGGGACTATTAAATATTCCTCAACGTGCTGTACAAAGAGAAAATATTCAGTGTGAAATAAAAGCAGGATGAAGTAAAACTACTTACCGATACTGTCACTTAGTGGCCTTTTATGGGTATTGCTGGGAATGAATCATATGAGGAAAGAGCAAAATAATGACGTTGCATCGTGACCCTCCATCAGGCGTACCTAATGAAGTGACCAGTGAAACCCTACCAGCCCATGTGCCAAAATCAACGTTTTTTTTTGTTTTTTTCCCCCACCCGAGCCAGACGCAGCGTTGCCGTGTGACCGACTAGACAGAAGGTGCATCACCGTACGGCAGCTGGCGTCACACACCCAGCGTCTCGGCTGCTTCCTGATTATTTTTTTTTTACCATACGCAATAAAACACATGACAGCAAAAAAAAAAAAAGATGAAAAAAAAAATCTTGTTTTAGTTTTGTTTTATTGACATTTTCACGCTGCCGGGCATGCACATTATTGATGCAATAAGTACTTGTAATCACCCCGACATATTTAAGGTGCTTGCTCAGAATACATAAGAAAAATAAATATTAAATATGATAAATAGGCACTCACAGTCTCACAGGAAATTGCGTCTCCTTTGGCACACCTGGCTTCTCATGCTCCTCAGCTCCCTGCAGACGTTCAACAGGAAGTCCTTGTAGGTCTTCAACACCACGCAGCCGTAAACCTTCTGCTGGAAGGTGTTCTGCGCGGGCGGCAGGGAGGTGGGCGCCCCCGCCGGCCAGTCCTGGAGGTTGGGGAAAACCTCCCGGTAGAAGTTCCGCAGGAGCGCCTCCAGGCCCCGGCTGCGTCTCCCCACCGTGTCCAGCTGGACCAGAAGGCCGCTGTCGGGGCGCTGCAGGTCCGTCTGCTGCTCGTAGACCCGCCTCAGGTGAGAGGAGAAGGCCCGCAGGTGGCGGAGGATGCTCGCCGTCCTCTCCGAGGGCTCCAGGCCGGAGATGTTGGGCTCGGGGACGTCGGGGATGGACACCTTGCAGAAGAGGTGGGACATATCTCCTTGGGAGGCTCTCTGTGGGGAGGACATGCAGCCACACCTTTACCAAGGAGTCCACTAACCACACAGTCTCTTTATATATACAAAACCAGTCAAGTTGGCACGTTGTGTAGATGGTAAATAAAAACAGAATACAACTTATATTCAATTGAATAGACTGCAAAGACAAGATATTTGATGTTCCAACTGAGAAACTTCATTTTGTTTTTGCAAATAATCATAACTTAGTTTCTGGGTGTTGTTGATAAATGGCGTCGGCTTTGCATACAGTGTAAAAAACAAAAATCGTATTTTTATGGTTAATTTACTCTAAATTTCTACTGTAATTTTTTTTAAATAGTTTATAAAACTGTAGAATTGAAGACATTGTCTGTAAATAAACAATCCGCCTGTTATTTTAAAGGCCTACTGAAACCCACTACTACCGACCACGCAGTCTGATAGTTTATACATCAATGATGAAATCTTAACATTGCAACACATGCCAATAAGTGCAATTTTAAATTTCGCGCAAAATATCCTGCTGAAAACGTCTCGGTATGATGACGTCAGCGCGTGATTGTAGAGGACATTTTGGGACAGCACGGTGGCCAGCTATTAAGTCGTCTGTTTTCATCGCAAAATTCCACAGTATTCTGGACATCTGTGTTGGTGAATCTTTTGCAATTTGTTCAATGAACAATGGAGACAGGCAAAGAAGAAAGCTGTAGGTGGGACGCGGTGTATTGCGGCAACACAAACACAGCCGGTGTTTTATTGTTTACATTCCCGGAAGATGACAGTCAAGCTTTACCATTGGCCTGTGGAGAACTGGGACAACAGAGACTCTTACCAGGAGGACTTTGAGTTGGATGCGCAGACGCGGTACCGTGAGTACGCATGCAGCTGCGGCTTCCAAACATTTGATCGCTTGCCCGTACGTGCGTGCCGCTATGTGCATGTCTTTGGGGAAATATATGTGCTGTATGAACTTTGGGGAGGTGAACGGTACTTTGGGCTGTGGGATTGAGTGTGTTGTGCAGGTGTTTGAGTTGTATTGGCGGGTTATATGGACGGGAGGGGGGAGGTGTTTGTTATGCGGGATTAATTTGTGGCATATTAAATATAAGCCTGGTTGTGTTGTGGCTAATAGAGTATATATATATGTCTTGTGTTTATTTACTGTTTTAGTCATTCCCAGCTGAATATCAGGTCCCACCCGCCTCTCACAGCATCTTCCCTATCTGAATCGCTCCCACTGCCCTCTAGTCCTTCACTCTCACTTTCCTCATCCACAAATCATTCATCCTCGCTCAAATTAATGGGGAAATCGTCGCTTTCTCGGTCCGAAACGCTCTCGCTGCTGGTGGCCATGATTGTAAACAATGTGCGGATGTGAGGAGCTCCACAACCTGTGACGTCACGCTACTCGTCTGCTACTTCCGGTACAGGCAAGGCTTTTTTTATCAGCGACCAAAAGTTGCGAACTTTATCGTCGATGTTCTCTACTAAATCCTTTCAGCAAAAACATGGCAATATCGCGAAATGATCAAGTATGACACATAGAATGGACCTGCTATCCCCGTTTAAATAGGAAAATCGCATTTAAGTAGGCCTTTAATGTTCCAACTGAGAAACTTCATTTTGTTTTTGCGAATAATCATAACTTAGTTTCTGGGTGTTGTTGATAAATGGCGTTGGCTTTGCATACAGTGTAAAAAAAATCCTATTTTTATGGTTAATTTACTCTAAATTTCTACTGTAATTTTTTCTATTTTTTTTAAATAGTTTATAAAACTGTAGAATTGAAGACATTGTCTGTAAATAAACAATCCGCCTGTTATTTTACGTAATATGCCAGTAATGACAAACTATGTATATTTCTATTTTTTTTTACAGAAAAATACCAAATTAATAATACATAGTATTTTCTGTTTTCTTAAATTACTTTCAAATTCATGTAAAATTACAGTAATTATCTTTCATTAGATATGTAGCTTGTTATGTAAAAGTTTATGTCCATACTAACAATCTAATGTAGAATAAAGGTATTTTTCTGCAGAACTGTCACTTTATTAAAGGTGGTTGATCTTAATAATTTAGTAAAAATCTGTAAAATTTCGATATTTTTCCGCAAAACGTTTCATGAAAATTTCTATAAATATAATGTTTTTGATCATTATTTGGTTTACAATGTTTTACTTGAATTTTATGGTTTTCGTTTGGCAGCCGTAGCTGCCAGTAGATGACCGTTTTTCTACAGATTTTTTTTTTTACAGTGTAGTAGAGTTTTAACTTGCACTTTAAAAAAAAGTAATTTTTTACCATTTTTCCTTTTAAAAACACTTAGTAAACGTTTGGGAACTGAGGAGACCAATTTTTGAAGCTTTTCAGGTGGAATTCTTTGATTAGCTCGGGCGTTTCTGGGTGTTGTTGATAAAAGGCTTTGGCTTTGCATAGTAGAGTTTTAAATTGCACTTTTTAAAAAAAGTAATTTTTACCATTTTTCCTTTTAAAAACACTTAGTAAACGTTTGGGAACTGAGGAGACCAATTTTTGAAGCTTTTCAGGTGGAATTCTTTGATTAGCTCGGGCGTTTCTGGGTGTTGTTGATAAATGGCTTTGGCTTTGCATAGTAGAGTTTTAACTTGCACTTAAAAAAAAAGTCATTTTTACCATTTTTCCTTTTAAAAACACTTAGTAAACGTTTAGGAACTGAGGACACCAATTTTTGAAGCTTTTCAGGTGGAATTCTTTGATTAGCTCGGGCGTTTCTGGGTGTTGTTGATAAATGGCTTTGGCTTTGCATAGTAGAGTTTTAAATTGCACTTTTAAAAAAAAAAGTAATTTTTACCATTTTTCCTTTTAAAAACACTTAGTAAACGTTTGGGAACTGAGGAGACCAATTTTTGAAGCTTTTCAGGTGGAATTCTTTGATTAGCTCGGGCGTTTCTGGGTGTTGTTGATAAATGGCTTTGGCTTTGCACAGTAGAGTTTTGACTTGCACTTAAAAAAAAAGTATTTTTTACCATTTTTCCTTTTAAAAACACTTGGTAAACATTTGGGAACTGAGGAGACCAATTTGTTAAGCTTTTCAGGTGGAATCCTTTGATTAGCTCGGGCGTTTCTGGGTGTTGTTGATAAATGGCTTTTGCTTTGCATAGTAGAGTTTTAACTTGCACTTAAAAAAAAAAGTCATTTTTACCATTTTTCCTTTTAAAAACACTTAGTAAACGTTTGGGAACTGAGGAGACCCATTTTTGAAGCTTTTCAGGTGGAATCCTTTGATTAGCTCCGGCGTTTCTGGGTGTTGTTGATAAATGGCTTTGGCTTTGCATAGTAGAGTTTTAACTTGCACTTACAGATGCAGCGAGTTCAAGTTAAAGTACCAATGGTTGTCACACACACACTAGGTGTGGCAGCACGGTGCAACGGGGGTTAGTGCATGTGCCTCACAAAAGGTCGTGAGTTCAATCCCGGGCTCGGGATCTTTCTGTATGGAGTTTACATGTTCTCCCCGTGACTGCGTCTCCTCCCACCTCCAAAGACATGCACCTGGAGATAGGTTGATTGGCAACACTAAATTGGCCCTAGTGTGTGAATGTTGTCTGTCTATCTGTGTTGGCCCTGTGATGAGGTGGCGACTTGTCCAGGGTGTACCCCGCCTTCCGCCCGATTGCAACTGAGATAGGCTCCAGCACCCCCCGCGACCCCGAAAGGGACAAGCGGTAGAAAATGGATGGATGGATGGACACTAGCTGTGGTGGGTGAGGGGAGCAGTGAGCAGCAGCGGCGGCCAAGCCCAGGAATCATTTTTGGTGATTTAACCCCCAATTCCAACCCTTGATGCTGAGTGCCAAGCAGGGAGGTAATGGCTCCCATTTTTATAGTCTTTGGTATGACTCGGCCCGGGGTTTGAACTCACGACCTACCGATCTCAGGGCGGACACTCTAACCACTAGGCCACTGAGCAGTGGTTTTCTGGAGTGTTCCTGAGCCCATGTGGTGATATCCTTTACACACTGATATCGGGTTTTGATGCAGTACTGTCTGAGGGATCAAATGTCTGTAATATATATAATATTCGAACTGCTCCCACAGTGGAGTGTTTTAGGTCTCGTCTTGAGACCCACTTTTATTCTTTGGCTTTTAACACTACGTGAGTTGTGTGGTCCTCTGTTGTCCTCTGTGTTTTAAAATTTTGATTTCTATTTACTGTTTTAATTGGTTTTACCCTTTAAAATTGTTTTTAATCATATTTATTTTATATTGTTTTTAATTGTGTTTAATATTGTTGTGCAGCACTTTGGAAACATTTTGTTGTTTGAATGTGCTATATAAATAAAGTGGATTGGATTGGATAATATCATCGCTTGACTCCACTGTGTAGGATGGGAAGCGACATGAAGGCGTCGGTTCCTTTGATGTGTTGTAATCCACAGGAAGATTTTTGTCTTGACCCGAGATCTACAAAGATCTGACTCCCCTCCAGGCACCTTTTCTTTCTACTGTTTTGTAACCAAAGGCGATGGCTGTTTACGACCCCCGTCCCTTAGAAACAGCTGTTGCCATGTAATCAGGGAAAGTCCAAATAAAAGAGGAGGCGTACAATCTTTCGTCAGCGAGTGGGACACGTTTCTCCTCAATTGAGCTAAATTGAATTCTGTCTCTGTTTAATTCCTTGCTACTTGTCTTGTTTAATAAATGTCATCAGTGTTTGAACCTGACATCTTCAAGACTTACGGTCATTTGAAAACATCACTGCACATCATAATGGCAGCTGCACTTTCCATCTTAAAGATGTAAAAAAATAACGGGCCTTAATTTGCCCAGGTCGGCAATAGAGTCTATCAAAAGTTGCTCGGGCCGTAAGTACAAAAGAGTGTTTTTTTGTTGTTGCAACAATAAGATGACAAAATGAGGTATGAGTAAAGATACTCACGTATGTTTTGATGAGATCCACAGATTCCTTGTGGATGAGTCTGGTCAGTCTCAAGGTCCGCTGCACAGAACTTGCACACTGCTGGTCTCTGCTGCTGGACACTGTTGGGGACCGGATCAGGATCAGGAGCAGCAGCAGGAGGGCGAGCGGCGCTGGAAGGGAGCATCATGAGGTCTTTCAAAAAGCATTGATTGATTGAGACTTGTATTAGTAGATTGCACAGTTCAGTACAATTGACCACTAAATGATAACACCCCAATAAGTTTTTCAACTTCAATTCATGGTAGGGAGACTTACTTGATGCTGGCTTCTTCAGGCGTGTCCAAAGCATGCTACTCCTCGCATGTCCGCTCATTCTCCTCCAAATGCTCAGACTTGTCATAATCACACTACTTGAACTTTTTTTTTTTTTTTTAAGAGCCCAAACCGCGCATTGGTCATCGGAGGAAATGACGTGCACTTTATGAGGCAACCTAAATTTCCCAGAATTTCCTCTTCTTCTTCTTCTTCTTTTATGTGTAGATGTATTGAGAGGACGAGGGCAATGCCCATACATGCCCATGCTGAGGGGACATGTTCAGACCTGGCGCTCATGTTGGCCCCTAGGACCCCATTTTTATTTATTCAAACATCAAAAACTCAACATTTATGAGGGTAGTCATGCAATAATTTGAATTGGAAAAAAAAATACTTTACACACTTTTAACCTTTGACTTTAATGACTGAGGGGCTTCTGCTGCCACCTTGAGGGCCTCACAGGTTCTTGTCAACTCAACCAGCAGTTCTTAACCTTTTTGACCTCGGGGCCCAACTTTTCCACTCAAATCTTGACACTGAATTAGTAATTGTACTCTTGATTTTAATCATAATCAATAATGATATCTAACCTACCTACAGTTTGTAACCTTGTCAAATGATATGAAAGCATGTGTTAATCAGACTAATTACAAAAATACTGCATAATTAACTGCCGAAAGATTGGAAGGTTGTTGTTTCTAAGGATGTTTTGCAAAAACTATTCAAAGATCATCAATATGACAGACATGCTCTACCCTTTTTAAGGGCCTACTACAAAAATGCTAGTCAAAGATTGTCTATATGACAGGAGCGCGTTGCTGTTTCTAAGGATGTCCTGCAAAATCTATTCAAAGATCCTCTATATGACACACACTACTTTTTTTACGGGCCTACTACAAAAATGATAGTCAAAGATTGTCTATATGACAGGAGGGCTTTGTTGTTTCTAAGGATACACTGCAAAATCTATTCAAAGATCCTCTATATGACACACACTACTTTTTTTACGGGCCTACTACAAAAATGATAGTCAAAGATTGTCTATATGACAGGAGGGCTTTGTTGTTTCTAAAGATGTCCTGCAAAATCTATTCAAAGATCCTCTATATGACACACACTACTTTTTTTACGGGCCTACTACAAAAATGATAGTCAAAGATTGTCTATATGACAGGAGGGCTTTGTTGTTTCTAAGGATGTCCTGCAAAATCTATTCAAAGATCCTCTATATGACACACACTACTTTTTTTACGAGCCTACTACAAAAATGATAGTCAAAGATTGTCTATATGACAGGAGGGCTTTGTTGTTTCTAAGGATGTCCTGCAAAATCTATTCAAAGATCCTCTATATGACACACACTACTTTTTTTACGGGCCTACTACAAAAATGATAGTCAAAGATTGTCCAAATGACAGGAGGGCTTTGTTGTTTCTAAGGATACACTGCAAAATCTATTCAAAGATCCTCTATATGACACACACTACTTTTTTTACGGGCCTACTACAAAAATGATAGTCAAAGATTGTCTATATGACAGGAGGGCTTTGTTGTTTCTAAGGATGTCCTGCAAAATCTATTCAAAGATCCTCTATATGACACACACTACTTTTTTTACGGGCCTACTACAAAAATGATAGTCAAAGATTGTCTATATGACAGGAGGGCTTTGTTGTTTCTAAGATTGTATTGCAAAATGTATTCAAAGATCCTCTATTTGATAGACACTACTGTTTTTAAGGGCCTACTACAAAAATGCCAGTCAAAGATTGTCTACATAACTGGAGGGCTTTGTTGTTTCTAAGGATGTATTGCAAAAACTATTCAAAGATCCTCTATAGAACAGACACACTATTGCTTTTAAGGGCCTACTACAAAAATGATAGTCAAAGATTGTCTATGTGCCAGGAGCGCTTTGATGTTTCTAAGGATACACTGCAAAATCTATTCAAAGATCCTCTATATGACACACACTACTTTTTTACGGGCCTACTACAAAAATGATAGTCAAAGATTGTCTATATGACAGGAGGGCTTTGCTGTTTCTAAGGATATACTGCAAAATCTATTCAAAGATCCTCTATATGACACACACTACTTTTTTTACGGGCCTACTACAAAAATGATAGTCAAAGATTGTCTATATAACAGGAGGGCTTTGTTGTTGTTGTTGTTGTTATGGTTTTTTTTTTAATGTTTTTATTTATTTTTTGTCATAAAAAAATACAATCATGTGTGCTTACGGACTGTATCCCTGCAGACTGTATTGATATATATTGATATATAATGTATATATTGTGTTTTTTATGTTGATTTAATAAAAAATAAAAATAAAATTTTTATTTTATTTTTTTATTTCTTGTGCGGCCCGGTACCAATCGGTCTACGGAACGGTACCGGGCCGCGGCCCGGTGGTTGGGGACCACTGCTCTAAATGCCAGACACACTACTGTTTTAAGGGCCTACTACAAAAATGCCAGTCAAAGATTGTCTATATAACAGGAGGGCTTTGTTGTTGTTGTTATGGTATTTTTTTAAATGTTTAAATTTATTTTTTGTCATAAAATAATACAATCATGTGTGCTTACGGACTGTATCCCTGCAGACTGTATTGATATATATTGATATATAATGTATATATTGTGTTTTTTATGTTGATTTAATAACATTTATTTATTTATTTTTATTTATTTATTTTTTTTATTATTTCTTGTGCGGCCCGGTACCAATCGGTCCACGGAACGGTACCGGTCCGCGGCCCGGTGGTTGGGGACCACTGCTCTAAATGCCAGACACACTACTGTTTTAAGGGCCTACTACAAAAATGCCAGTCAAAGATTGTCTATATAACAGGAGGGCTTTGTTGTTGTTGTTATGGTATTTTTTTAAATTTTTAAATTTATTTTTAGTCATAATAAATACAATCATGTGTGCTTACGGACTGTATCCCTGCAGACTGTATTGATATATATTGATATATAATGTATATATTGTGTTTTTTATGTTGATTTAATAAAAGATAAAAAATACATTTATTTTTTTATTTTTTATTTTTTTATTTCTTGTGCGGCCCGGTACCAATCGGTCCACGGAACGGTACCTGGCCGCGGCCCGGTGGTTGGGGACCACTGCTCTAAATGCCAGACACACTACTGTTTTAAGGGCCTACTACAAAAATGCCAGTCAAAGATTGTCTATATAACAGGAGGGCTTTGTTGTTGTTGTTATGGTATTTTTTTAAATGTTTAAATTTATTTTTTGTCATAAAATAATACAATCATGTGTGCTTACGGACTGTATCCCTGCAGACTGTATTGATATATATTGATATATAATGTATATATTGTGTTTTTTATGTTGATTTAATAACATTTATTTATTTATTTTTATTTATTTATTTTTTTTATTATTTCTTGTGCGGCCCGGTACCAATCGGTCCACGGAACGGTACCGGTCCGCGGCCCGGTGGTTGGGGACCACTGCTCTAAATGCCAGACACACTACTGTTTTAAGGGCCTACTACAAAAATGCCAGTCAAAGATTGTCTATATAACAGGAGGGCTTTGTTGTTGTTGTTATGGTATTTTTTTAAATTTTTAAATTTATTTTTAGTCATAATAAATACAATCATGTGTGCTTACGGACTGTATCCCTGCAGACTGTATTGATATATATTGATATATAATGTATATATTGTGTTTTTTATGTTGATTTAATAAAAGATAAAAAATACATTTATTTTTTTATTTTTTATTTTTTTATTTCTTGTGCGGCCCGGTACCAATCGGTCCACGGAACGGTACCTGGCCGCGGCCCGGTGGTTGGGGACCACTGCTCTAAATGCCAGACACACTACTGTTTTAAGGGCCTACTACAAAAATGCCAGTCAAAGATTGTCTATATAACAGGAGGGCTTTGTTGTTGTTGTTATGGTATTTTTAAAAAATTTTAAATTTATTTTTTGTCATAAAAAAATACAATCATGTGTGCTTACGGACTGTATCCCTGCAGACTGTATTGATATATATTGATATATAATGTATATATTGTGTTTTTTATGTTGATTTAATAAAAAATAAAAATAACATTTTTATTTTATTTTTTATTTTTTTATTTCTTGTGCGGCCCGGTACCAATCGGTCCACGGAACGGTACCGGTCCGCGGCCCGGTGGTTGGGGACCACTGCTCTAAATGCCAGACACACTACTGTTTTAAGGGCCTACTACAAAAATGCCAGTCAAAGATTGTCTATATAACAGGAGGGCTTTGTTGTTGTTGTTATGGTATTTTTTTAAATGTTTAAATTTATTTTTTGTCATAAAATAATACAATCATGTGTGCTTACGGACTGTATCCCTGCAGACTGTATTGATATATATTGATATATAATGTATATATTGTGTTTTTTATGTTGATTTAATAACATTTATTTATTTATTTTTATTTATTTATTTTTTTTATTATTTCTTGTGCGGCCCGGTACCAATCGGTCCACGGAACGGTACCGGTCCGCGGCCCGGTGGTTGGGGACCACTGCTCTAAATGCCAGACACACTACTGTTTTAAGGGCCTACTACAAAAATGCCAGTCAAAGATTGTCTATATAACAGGAGGGCTTTGTTGTTGTTGTTATGGTATTTTTTTAAATTTTTAAATTTATTTTTAGTCATAATAAATACAATCATGTGTGCTTACGGACTGTATCCCTGCAGACTGTATTGATATATATTGATATATAATGTATATATTGTGTTTTTTATGTTGATTTAATAAAAGATAAAAAATACATTTATTTTTTTATTTTTTATTTTTTTATTTCTTGTGCGGCCCGGTACCAATCGGTCCACGGAACGGTACCTGGCCGCGGCCCGGTGGTTGGGGACCACTGCTCTAAATGCCAGACACACTACTGTTTTAAGGGCCTACTACAAAAATGCCAGTCAAAGATTGTCTATATAACAGGAGGGCTTTGTTGTTGTTGTTATGGTATTTTTAAAAAATTTTAAATTTATTTTTTGTCATAAAAAAATACAATCATGTGTGCTTACGGACTGTATCCCTGCAGACTGTATTGATATATATTGATATATAATGTATATATTGTGTTTTTTATGTTGATTTAATAAAAAATAAAAATAACATTTTTATTTTATTTTTTATTTTTTTATTTCTTGTGCGGCCCGGTACCAATCGGTCCACGGAACGGTACCGGTCCGCGGCCCGGTGGTTGGGGACCACTGCTCTAAATGCCAGACACACTACTGTTTTAAGGGCCTACTAGAAAAATGCAAGTCAAAGATTGTCTATATAACAGGAGAGCTTTGTTGTTGTTGTTATGGTATTTTTTTACATTTTTAAATTTATTTTTTGTCATAAAAAAATACAATCATGTGTGCTTACGGACTGTATCCCTGCAGACTGTATTGATATATATTGATATATAATGTATATATTGTGTTTTTTATGTTGATTTAATAAAAAATATATTTTTTTATTTTATTTTTATTTTTTTTATTTTTTTTTATTTCTTGTGCGGCCCGGTACCAATCGGTCCACGGAACGGTACCGGTCTGCGGCCCGGTGGTTGGGGACCACTGCTCTAAATGCCAGACACACTACTGTTTTAAGGGCCTACTACAAAAATGCTAGTCAAAGATTGTCTATATGACAGGAGGGCTTTGTTGTTGTTGTTGTTATGGTATTTTTTTTTTTTTTTTTTTTTTTTTTTTGTCATAAAGAAATACAATCATGTGTGCTTACGGACTGTATCCCTGCAGACTGTATTGATCTATATTGATATATAATGTATATATTGTGTTTTTTATGTTGATTTAATAAAAAAAAAAATATATATATATATATATATATATATATATATATATATTTTAATTTCTTGTGCGGCCCGGTACCAATCGGTCCACGGAACGGTACCGGTCCGCGGCCCGGTGGTTGGGGACCACTGCTCTAAATGCCAGACACACTACTGTTTTAAGAGCCTACTACAAAAATGCCAGTCAAAGATTGTCTATATAACAGGAGAGCTTTGTTGTTGTTGTTATGGTATTTTTTTAAATTTTTAAATTTATTTTTTGTCATAAAAAAATACAATCATGTGTGCTTACGGACTGTATCCCTGCAGACTGTATTGATATATATTGATATATAATGTATATATTGTGTTTTTTATGTTGATTTAATAAAAAAAAATATATATATATATTTTTTTATTTTTTTATTTTATATATTTTTTTATTTTTTTTATTTCTTGTGCGGCCCGGTACCAATCGGTCCACAGAACGGTACCGGTCCGCGGCCCGGTGGTTGGGGACCACTGCTCTAAATGCCAGACACACTACTGTTTTAAGAGCCTACTACAAAAATGCCAGTCAAAGATTGTCTATATAACAGGAGGGCTTTGTTGTTGTTGTTATGGTATTTTTTTAAATTTTTAAATTTTTAAATTTATTTTTAGTCATAAAAAATACAATCATGTGTGCTTACGGACTGTATCCCTGCAGACTGTATTGATATATATTGATATATAATGTATATATTGTGTTTTTTATGTTGATTTAATAAAAAATAAAAATAACATTTTTATTTTATTTTTTATTTTTTTATTTCTTGTGCGGCCCGGTACCAATCGGTCCTCGGAACGGTACCGGTCTGCGGCCCGGTGGTTGGGGACCACTGCTCTAAATGCCAGACACACAACTGTTTTAAGAGCCTACTACAAAAATGCCAGTCAAAGATTGTCTATATAACAGGAGGGCTTTGTTGATGTTGTTATGGGTTTGTTTTTTTGGGGGGGTTTTGTCATAAAGAAATACAATCATGCGTGCTTACGGACTGTATCCCTGCAGACTGTATTGATATATATTTATATGCAATGTATATATTGTGTTTTTTATGTTGATTTAATAAGAAATAAAAATAACATTTTTATTTTATTTTTTATTTTTTTATTTCTTGTGCGGCCCGGTACCAATCGGTCCACGGAACGGTACCGGTCCGCGGCCCGGTGGTTGGGGACCACTGCTCTAAATGCCAGACACACTACTGTTTTAAGAGCCTACTACAAAAATGCCAGTCAAAGATTGTCTATATAACAGGAGAGCTTTGTTGTTGTTGTTATGGTATTTTTTTAAATTTTTAAATTTATTTTTTGTCATAAAAAAATACAATCATGTGTGCTTACGGACTGTATCCCTGCAGACTGTATTGATATATATTGATATATAATGTATATATTGTGTTTTTTATGTTGATTTAATAAAAAAAAATATATATATATTTTTTTTTATTTTTTTATTTTATATATTTTTTAATTTTTTTAATTTCTTGTGCGGCCCGGTACCAATCGGTCCACAGAACGGTACCGGTCCGCGGCCCGGTGGTTGGGGACCACTGCTCTAAATGCCAGACACACTACTGTTTTAAGAGCCTACTACAAAAATGCCAGTCAAAGATTGTCTATATAACAGGAGGGCTTTGTTGTTGTTGTTATGGTATTTTTTTAAATTTTTAAATTTTTAAATTTATTTTTAGTCATAAAAAATACAATCATGTGTGCTTACGGACTGTATCCCTGCAGACTGTATTGATATATATTGATATATAATGTATATATTGTGTTTTTTATGTTGATTTAATAAAAAATAAAAATAACATTTTTATTTTATTTTTTATTTTTTTATTTCTTGTGCGGCCCGGTACCAATCGGTCCTCGGAACGGTACCGGTCTGCGGCCCGGTGGTTGGGGACCACTGCTCTAAATGCCAGACACACAACTGTTTTAAGAGCCTACTACAAAAATGCCAGTCAAAGATTGTCTATATAACAGGAGGGCTTTGTTGATGTTGTTATGGGTTTGTTTTTTTGGGGGGTTTTTGTCATAAAGAAATACAATCATGCGTGCTTACGGACTGTATCCCTGCAGACTGTATTGATATATATTTATATGCAATGTATATATTGTGTTTTTTATGTTGATTTAATAAGAAATAAAAATAACATTTTTATTTTATTTTTTATTTTTTTATTTCTTGTGCGGCCCGGTACCAATCGGTCCACGGAACGGTACCGGGCCGCGGCCCGGTGGTTGGGGACCACTGCTCTAAATGCCAGACACACTACTGTTTTAAGGGCCTACTACAAAAATGCCAGTCAAAGATTGTCTATATAACTTGTTGTTATGGTATTTTTTTTTTTTTTTTTTTTTTTTTTTGTCATAAAATAATACAATCATGGTTGCTTACGGACTGTATCCATGCAGACTGTATTGATATATATTGATATATAATGTATATATTGTGTTTTTTATGTTGATTTAATAAAAAATAAAAATAAAATTTTTATTTAATTTTTTTATTTCTTGTGCGGCCCGGTACCAATCGGTCCACGGAACGGTACCGGGCCGCGGCCCGGTGGTTGGGGACCACTGCTCTAAATGCCAGACACACTACTGTTTTAAGGGCCTACTACAAAAATGCCAGTCAAAGATTGTCTATATAACTTGTTGTTATGGTATTTTTTTTTTTTTTTTTTTTTTTTTTTTGTCATAAAATAATACAATCATGGTTGCTTACGGACTGTATCCATGCAGACTGTATTGATATATATTGATATATAATGTATATATTGTGTTTTTTATGTTGATTTAATAAAAAATAAAAATAAAATTTTTATTTAATTTTTTTATTTCTTGTGCGGCCCGGTACCAATCGGTCCACGGAACGGTACCGGGCCGCGGCCCGGTGGTTGGGGACCACTGCTCTAAATGCCAGACACACTACTGTTTTAAGGGCCTACTACAAAAATGCCAGTCAAAGATTGTCTATACAACAGGAGGGCTTTGTTGTTTCTGAGATTGTATTGCAAAAACTATTCAAAGATCCTCGACATGACAGACATGCTCTACTATTTTTAAGACCCTACTACAAAAATGCTAATCAAAGATCATCTAAATGACGTTGCTGTTTCTAAGGATGTACTGCAAAAAAAAACATCCTCAAAGATCCTCTAATATGACAGACACTCTCTATTGCTTTTAAGGCCTGTATAAAAATGACGTGAGCACTTTGCACAAGAAGCTGGCACAGGAAATGTGGCAACAGGTCCCAAGTGCGTAAAAGAGACGACGTCTCGCTCGGCCTGAAAGTCACGTCCGTGTCACACTCGCCTCCTCACGGTGGGCATTTGGAATGACGTGCATAAAACCAAGGCTTTTGCATCACGGAAATGACGAAAGGTCAAAGAGCGTTCCGGTCTATTTTAGGAAAAAGGGGAACTTGCCAGCAAAGTGGCCTTAGTGGGAGTGGGTGTGTGGGTGTGTGGGTGTGTGGGTGTGTGGAGGACCTGTGGTGACGGATCCACGGAAGACAAAGTCAACATTGACACCGAGTTGAAGGTTTTGGCTCTTGTATGGGACACTTCATTAGGTCATACTTGCCAACCTTGAGACCTCCGATTTCGGGAGGTGGGGGCGTGGTCGGGGGTGGGGCGGGGCGTGGTTGGGGGCGTGGTTAAGAGGGGAGGAGTATATTGACAGCTAGAATTCACCAAGTCAAGTATTTCATACATATATATATATATATATACACATACATACATACATATATATATATATATATCCTGAAAATACGCAAACAAAACTGTGTTTAGATAATTGATACTTCAAACTTGCATAAATAAATATTAAGGAATATAACATAACTTGGCTTCTGAGAGTTTCAAAATGTAATGAATAAAATGCTAAAGTTGTTGATAAACAAGCAATTATTTTAATAGTTAAATATGGTCATTTTAAATGAATTGTTATAATTTAAAATCAATTATTTCAAATATGTTCATTTTAATGTATAATTCTATGGCTGGATGTAATAAGGAGTCAGGAAGAAATACAAATAAAAATACAATTAATTTTTAGCAAAATATAGTAAAAAATGTATTTAGTTTTGTTTTTTTAAATTAATAAATATATTTATTTTTAGGTAAGATAAACATAATACAATTTATCTCTAGTCTGGATGATTTAGTTCTTGTCACCCTGTTGTCCTCCCGTCGTGAAAAAAGGCTGTCCTCACTCAGGTTGCAAGGAGCTGGAGGGGGCGTGGCTTCCAGCTCCGGCTGAAAATCGGGAGATTTTCGGGAGAATATTTGTCCCGGGAGGTTTTCGGGAGAGGTGCTGAATTTCGGGAGTCTCCCGGGAAATTCGGGAGGGTTGGCAAGTATGCATTAGGTACCCCTGCAGGAGCCATTTAGGTGGGCAAAGAGCTGCGGTCTATAATATAATAATGCATGAAAAGGTATTCAAATAGTTTGGTTTGAATATTAAAGGACATTTTTACAACTGTGGTGGAAGTTTCAGTTTAGGAGTACAACACTTTAGGGCTATATAAGTAAACATTGATTGATTGATTGATTGATTGATTGATTGATTGATTGAACACTTCATATTTTGTTCACCCTATTTACTTTAAAAAAAGTATTTTATTTGTTGATTTCATTTCATTTCATTTTGTCAGCGATCCTGTTCTGTCTCCCTGTAATGTTTGATCCTGTTCTGTCTCCCTGTAATGTTTGTCTGATCTTGAATGGGATTGTGCTGAAAATGTTCATTTCCCTTCGAGGATTAATAAAGTATTTCTGATTCTGATTGTGATTTATGAAAAAAATTAAAATTTAACTATTAAATGAACCGAAAATATGACTTATTTTATCTTTGTGAAAATATTAGACACAGTGTGTTGTCAAGCTGATGAGATGTGATGCAAGTGTAAGCCACTGTGACACTATTTTATTTAATAAATGTCTAATGATAATGTCAATGAGGGATTTTTAATCACTGCTATGTTGAAATTGTAACTAATATTGATACTGTTGTTGATTATATTCATTTTTGTTTCACTACTTTTGGATTGTTTTGTGTCATGTTTGTGTCTCCTCTCAATTGCTCTGTTTATTGCTATTCGGAATGTTACTGGGTCGGGTTTGGTTTTGGAATTGGATTGCATTATTTTGTTGGATTGATTAATTAAAATATAAATAAAAATAAATAAATACAAATTATTTTTTTTTTACTAATTAATAATCGTTATTCCCATTGGGTTGAGTTGTTTTCTTGCCCTTTGAGACATTTGTGATTAAGGGCTATATAAATAAACTTTGATTGATGGATTATTATTTTTATTTTTTTTTAAGATCTAGTGAAGTGAAGTGAATTATCTTTATATAGCGCTTTTTCTCTAGTGACTCAAAAGGGTTTTTCATAGTGGAACCCATTGTCCACATTTTAAGTGACATTTACACCAGTGTGTAAAAGTGTCTTGCCCAAGGACACAAGGACAGTGGCTGGGATGGCGGAAGTGGGAATCGGACCTGGAACCCTTAGGTTGCTGGCACGGCCGCTCTACCAATCGAGCCAAACCGCCCCATTTACATTTTATTTTTTTTAAATGTTCATTATACTTTTTATATTCATAATTAAAAATTAAATTTTTCACATTTTTATATTGAATCTAAAAGTTTATTAAAATCTAAATCGTAAAAAAAAATATTGTACATCATATTTTAAATATTGTATTTTTTTTTTTTTTGCCTTTTTTTTTTCTTTCAAAACCATATTCTACAGTTTTTTGGTCCTAAATTAAGCATTCCCCATTTACATTTTTTTTTTTTTTAATGTTCATTATACTTTTTATATTCATAATAAAAAATTACATTTTTCAAATTTTTATATTGAATCTAAAAGTTTATTAAAATCTAAATCGTAAAAAAAAAATTGTACATCATATTTGAAATATTGTATTTTTTTTTTTTTTGCCTTTTTTTTTCTTTCAAAACCATATTCTACAGTTTTTTGGTCCTAAATTAAGCATTTTCCATTTACATTTTTTTTTTTTT
>NC_084579.2:9073032-9298032 GCF_033978685.3 Nerophis lumbriciformis | reverse complement strand
TATATAGTAAAATATATATATATATATATATATATATATATGTATATATATATATGTATGTGTGGGAAAAAAATCACAAGACTATTTCATCTCTACAGGCCTGTTTCATGAGGGGGGGTACCCTCAATCATCAGGAGATTTTAATGGGAGCATTCGCATACCATGGTTTATATAGGGCACAGAGTGGGTGGGTACAGGCTGGCCTAGGGGCGTGGTGATTGGCTCATGTGTTACCTAGATGACATGAGCCAATCACCACGCCCCTAGGCCAGCCTGTACCCACCCACTCTGTGCCCTATATAAACCATGGTATGTGAATGCTCCCATTAAAATCTCCTGATGATTGAGGGTACCCCCCCTCATGAAACAGGCCTGTAGAGATTAAATAGTCTTGTGATTTTTTTCCCACACATACATATATTGCGCTCTACTACGGTATCGAGCACTATTTTTTGGATAACCTTATTAAGACTTATGTATATATATATATATATATATATATATATATATATATATATATATATATATAGTAAAATAAATATATATATATATATATATATATATATATATATGATAAAATAAATATTATATATATATATAAATATATATATATATATAGCTAGAATGAAGTGAAGTACTTTCTTATATACATATATATATATATATATATCAAGAGGGACAGAGACAGCGCACAGTGCATGTGGATCACATGTTACCATGGCGAGAAAACATGGAGAGACTGGAATGTAATAGAGTGATCTATGTTTGTCTGTTGCCATCTCCTGGTGAATGTTGGCTATAGCGTACTGGGGTTACTTTATGGTTGGCCAACGATTTACGTGGTGTTGCGCACCTGACGTCAAGTGTGTGAGTCTGTTCTGAAGTCTACAGTAAAGAGACGTACTTCGTCCCCTCGCCTGTTTATTGCCTCCAACTCAATATATTACAACAACATTGCTCCATGCGGACCTGGAGGGGGCGTGGCCTCCAGGTCCGCCTGAATTTCGGGAGATTTTCGGGAGAAAATGTGTCCCGGGAGGTTTTCGTGAGAGGCGCTGAATTTCGGGAGTCTCCCGGAAAATCCGGGAGAGTTGGCAAGTATGCCCACACCCCTAATCATTTGGTTGGGGAACTAAATTTTTTTTAAATTTGGTTTCATTTTATTGTAATTCCTATTTAATTTGGTGTCATTCTAATTCAAATGTCATATGTAATAATTTTATCGTTCGCTAATTTGACATTTATCTTAATTGTTTCCCTTTTCATTTTCTTATTTGATGTATCTGGTTAGTGTGTGTGTTAGTACCTAATAAATTTGACAAGTAAATGACTTCCGGGTCACTGGGGAGACACCAGTGCAGTAAAACCAACAAGCGTTACACGGACGCCGAACCACAAAGGAGCAAAAGTGCAGCGTCAGGAAGACAACATGTTTTGGTTTTCAACATAAAGTAGTTTTTATTTTGTGTTTTGAACCGCACAGGAAATGGTGACGAAGAGGGTTGTTTTAGGAAAGTCCCCTTTAGATTTCTACCTAAATACATTTCTCTATAAACTCACATCTTCCCGCACTATTGGCAAAGTTCTGAACTCCTGTGTAGCACTCAAGCAAGCCTTTTTATTATTCATATTATTATTATTATTATTATTATTCAATTTCAAGACACTGAAGGAGCCCCATAGCACTTTTGACGGAACCGTTGGCGTTCCACAAGGCTTGAATCGACACACACACACACTCACACACAAAAAGGCCTTACTGCATACGAGGAACGTTAGCATCATTAGCATCAGAAAGCTAGTGGAAAATGTACAAGGCTTTTAAAAATTCCACTTCAGAATGAGTTTCTATTGCCTTCAGAAATGACAGTCAAACATTATTTATTAATTATTATTATTTTAGAAGTGGGACCTTTCTCCCGCCCTGCAAGAAAAACACGACCATTATTCCAAGTTGTGGCTTGAAAATAAAAATAAAATAAAAAACATCCTTCAAGTCAAGACCAAAACATTTAAAGCAAAAATCTCCTTTAAATGAATTAAAAAAAAAAAAATGTTTTATAGGCTTTGACTGAGAGGGTTTGGGGGCGTCTAAATTTGTCACATGGTAGTTTTAAACACTTTTTTTTTTCTTCCAACAAAACAAAAACAAAAAAAACAATTGCATTCCCCCCTAAAGAGAAAACAACAACAAGGCTAAAAGTGGTGTTGAGTAAGAAATGAAGCACCAAACTATTATTCTTCCATTTGATCAAAAAAAATGGAAATTGTGCAACCTGTTCAATGAACACAATGGCAAAAATATCGGCGTCAATCTGACCATGAGGCGCTTTTTTTTTTTTAAATACAGACCCACTTTTTGTGTGACTAAGGTTGCAAAAGTTACAGTTAGAAACCCTCCATGGGAATATATGACATGTGGAAAATGTGCAAAACACTCCCTATTTTCTATATTGATATTAGTTTTCCTGCTTGTCTGCAAAAAAAAAATTCCAATATGTGTTTTATAAATGATTAAAAATGTTCACCAATTTTGTTGTTCTTCACATGCAATGACAATGAAATCCCGATCTATTCGACTCTATTCTAAATGACTCTATTGAAGAAAGTAGTACATTTTATTTTGTTGACCACTGACCGAATAAATAATAAACTAAACTAAATGTTGCGGATTACAAATAAAAGGTTTAAAATAAAGAAAGTAGAAACATGTGACCTCTCCCAGCCAATCAGAGAAGGTCACAATAATCACGAAAAAGGCTGTAATTCTCATGTCAATGAATAGAACATTTTAAGAAGTTATTTATAATGTATTATTAAAATGTAAATAAATCTTTATATTACAATTTGTATTTATTTTTTTAAATTAAATTAAATTAATTTGAATTAAATAGACAACCCAATCAGAGAAAGTCACAATAATCGCGAAGAAGGTTGTAATTCTCATTTCAATGAATGGAACATTTTAAAAAGTTATTTATAATGTATTATTAAAATGTAAATAAATCTTTATACTACAATTTGTATTTTTATTAAATTAAATTAAATTAATTTGAATTAAATAGACAACCCAATCAGAGAAAGTCACAATAAACGCGAAGAAGGTTGTAATTCTCATGTCAATGAATAGAACATTTTAAAAAGTTATTTATAATGTATTATTAAAATGTAAATAAATCTTTATATTACAATTTGTATTACATTTTTTACATTCAATTAATTTGAATTAAATAGACAACCCAAAATTAAAGAACATTTTATGATACAATATTTCTATACATTATAAATATTTTTTTTTTTTTTTTCAACATGTATTGTAGTTCTCAGAGGCCCAATTTTCTCTCATTGCAATTTATGACAATGAAACCGAAGGATTAATTGAATATCGTTATTATAAACGCAATTATGAGGATGAAAACGTGTCTAAACACGCACCCTGACTGTGTTGCCTGTGCTATTATTTTTCTGACAAAAACACCACATGGTGGCGCCGGTATTAAACCCTTCAAGTCGGATTGGCTTGAAATTTCTCACACAGCTACAAAAAAAAAAGAATGTGAGAAGTAAAGGGAAGTGACAAGCACATGTGTGGTTGAAAAACATGGCCGCAGTCAAGCAAAACATCTTAGCAACTGCTCACAAGTCATTAAGTATTTGTGTAATGATGATTCTCAAACTGTGGCACGTACACGCCAAAGAATCACTTGACTAAGGCGCAGTGTTTTATTTTCCTATATTCAAACACAGTGTGACTGTTCAAACTGTGTGTGTAATGTTACAATGGCCATAAATATTCAATATATCCATCCATCCATTTTCTTCCGTTTAGGACATAGTCTTCCCAACGTGTCCTGGGTCTTCCCTGTGGCCTCCTACCGGTCGGATGTGCCCTAAACACCTCCCGAGGGAGGCGTTCGGGTGGCATCCTGACCAGGTGCCCGAACCACCTCATCTGGCTCCTCTCCATGTGGAGGAGCAGCAGCTTTACTTTGAGTTCCTTCCGGATGACAGAGCTTCTCACCCTATCTCTAAGGGAGAGACCCGCCACCCGGCGGAGGAAACTCATTTCGCTCGCTTGTATCTGTGATCTTGTCCTTTCGGTCATAACCCAAAGCTCATGACCATAGGTGAGGATGGGAACGTAGATCGACCGGTAAATTGAGAGCTTTGCCTTCTGGCTCAGCTCCTTCTTCACCACAACGGATCGATACATCGTCCGCATTACTGAAGACGCCGCACCGATCCGCCTGTCGATCTCACGATCCACTTTTCCCCCACTCGTGAACAAGACTCCGAGGTACTTGAACTCCTCCACTTAGGGCAGGGTCTCCTCGCACTCTCTGAGCACTCCCCACAGGACTTCCCGAGGGACACGGTCGAATGCCTTCTCCAAGTCCACAAAACACATGTAGACTGGTTGGGCAAACTCCCATGCACCCTGGAGGACATGGGAGTTACACTTGTTAAATAATGTTTTTAATGAATACTTAGGCTTACTGTATTTTAATGTTGGTCATTATGATAGTACTTGGAGAAAAAAAGTTTGACAACCATTGGTCTTATTATTATTATAAAACAAAGGATTGTTTATTATATTTACACTAGCATGTCTACAAAGACATTTTGACCACAACCTATAGGGGGCGCCACTCATGTGATGAAATGAGCATAATAAAACTAGTGTGTTATTTCTCATGTATTCCCATTGGATATGTCCAAAACGTAATTTCACTTCTTATATGTCTTGTACATGTTAAGAATGGACAATAATAAAGCAACTTAAACTTGTCCTGGTAAATATTTCTCAAATTCTCTACTTTTCTGGAAACTTTTGCAACCCCAGTGAGCGCTAATAACCCCAAATACTCCAGTCTGCTGATACAATCTGACAGTCTTACACTTTCTCACAGCCGGGCGTCTGTCTCACTATTCTACGTTTCTAAAAAAAAAAAAAAAAAAAAAAAAAAATACAACAACAACAAAGCAAAGTTGTTTCTAAGCTGGGTCACGGGTCGACGGACCGGTGTCGGCATGTTCTCGCTATAGCGTCAAGTATACAAATATTCATATCAAAACAGCACAATTCTCACCATTTGTCATGTACAAGACCGCTGATTACATGGTTCACAAGTTGAAAACCGGGAGGGGAAAACGGTGGCAAACCCCGGGGGGGGGGGGGGGGGGGGGGGGGGGGGGAATCAAAACGTATGCAGCTGCGTAAGAAAGGCATTCGTGAACGTATATATAATATATGTATAGAGGGGTTTCCTTTTTTTTTTTTACATTTCCCACAATGCATTGCCGATATCCTTATAGAGGGGTTCAGATATTTCCCGGAAGTGGATGCCAGAATCCATTTAGAAGGGCGAGCGTCATCGTTCACGATAGTTACCGTATTTTTCGGCGTATAAGTCGCACCGGAGTATAAGTCGCACCTGCCGAAAATGCATAAAGAAGGAAAAAAACATATATAAGTCGCTTTTTTGGGGGAAATGTATTTGATAAAACCCAGCACCAAGAATAGACATTTGAAAGGCAATTTAAAATAAATAAAGAACAGTAAAAAACAGGCTGAATAAGTGTACGTTATATGAGGCATAAATAACCAACTGGTATGTTAACGTAACATATTATGGTAAGAGTCATTCAAATAACTATAACATATAGAACATGCTATACGTTTACCAAACAATCTGTCACTCCTAATCGCTAAATCCCATGAAATCTTATACGTCTAGTCTCTTACGTGAATGAGATAAATAATATTATTTGATATTTTACGGTAATGTGTTAATAAGTTCACACATAAGTCGCTCCTGAGTATAAGTCGCACCCCCGGCCAAACTATGAAAAAAACTGCGACTTATATTATAGTCCGAAAAATACGGTACACGAAATTAGTTAATTGATCAACCAAGCCCATTTTACACCTTGAATGACTTCCAAAATGATAAGCGTCAAGATAGCTATGACGGCTTTGTTTGTTGATGGGTTCGTGACGTGTATGTTTACCTGTATAAACCCAGTGGACATCGTGTCTTTAACCCTTGTGTGGTGTTCGGGTCTGTGGGACCCCTTTTCATTTTTTATTAAAAGAAAAATGATACAATTAATTCATTTTTCAAACTGAGACTCACTGACTTTGGCTCATTTTCTGTGACGAACATATATCAGAATACATATTTAATGACTACACACCATACACCCCCCCTACACATTTATATTACATGTCAGATGTCCGGGTCCACTGGACCCGGGGCTAATAGAAGTGTGGAAATTGATGTTCTGTGTACCACACACACACACACCCACACCCACAGCAGGCCTAGACAGGAGAAGGACAGAGTGTAGGTCCACAGAAGATCAGAGGGTCAAAATGTGCGAGAAAATGAGAGCAGACAGTGTTGACAAACAATGTTGCAACCTTGTGTGGTAATTAAAAAAATTATTTCCTTGAACAAATAAATAAATAAATAATCAATCAATATTGTTGTTTGTGGGTCTGATGGACCCGTTGCATTTTGTGGCTTTTTAATGCCTCACAATCAAACACTTTTATGTTAAAATACTGAACAGATGTTTACCTTATCCCAATAAACATGTTCAGTATTTTAACATAAAATGCAACGGGTCCATCAGACCCACAAACGCTGGCTGAGTAACAACAATATGAACGTTGCACGGAAAATGTATCTGCCAGTTTCTGCATCCCACAGGGATTCTTCTTTTGTGTTTCTGCACCTGCGGTTCCCACACAAGGTTGCAACATTGTTTGTCAACACTGTCTGCTCTCATTTTCTCGCACATTTGACCCTCTGATGTTTACCTTATCCCAATAAATAAATAATACTGATAAATGGGTTATACTTGTATAGCGCTTTTCTACCTTCAAGGTACTCAAAGCGCTTTGACAGTATTTCCACATTCACCCATTCACACACACATTCACACACTGATGGCGGGAGCTGCAGTGCAAGGCGCTAACCAGCAGCCATCAGGAGCAAGGGGTGAAGTGTCTTGCCCAAGGACACAACGGACGTGACTTGGGTGGTAGAAGGTGGGGATTGAACCCCAGTAAACAGCAACCCTCCGATTGCTGGCACGGCCACTCTACCAACTTCGCCACGCCGTCCAATAAACATCTGTTCAGTATTTTAACATAAAAGTGTTTGATTGTGAGGCACTAAAAGCCACAAAATTCAACGGCTCCATCAGACCCACAAATGCTGACTGAGTAACAACAATATGAACATTACACAAGGGTTAAGTCAGGCTAAACGCAGTGTTTTTCAATCACTGTGCCGCGGCACACTAGCGTACCGTGAAATATTGTTTGGTGTGCCGTGGGACATCATGTAGTTTCACCTAATTGGGTTTAAAATATTTTGTGCAAACCAGTATTTATAATCCGCAAATAATGTGCCGTTGTCGAGTGTCTGTACTGTCTAGAGCAGTGTTTTTCAACCTTTTTGGAGCCAAGGCACATTTTTGTTCACTGAAAAATGCGGAGGCACACCACCAGCAAAAAACATATAAAAATGTAAACTCGGTAGTTGATATTGACAGTAAAAAGTCATTGTTGCAATTGTTGGATATGAATTAAAACCATAACCAAGCATGCATCACTATAGCTCTTGTCTCAAAATAGGTGTACTGTCACCACCTGTCACATCACGCCGTGACTTATTTGGTGTTTTCCTGTGTGTAGTGTTTTAGTTCTTGTCTTGTGCTCCTATTTTGGTGGCTGTTCCTGTTTTGTTCGTATTTTCCTGCAGCAGTTTCATGTCTTCCTTTGAGCGCTATTCACCGCACCTGCTTTGTTTAAGCAAACAAGACTATTTCAGCTGTGCGGACGCTATCCTTCTTTGTGTGGAAATTGTTGATTGTCATGTCATGTACGGATGTACTTTGTGGACGCCGTCTGCTCCACACGCTGTAAGTCTTTGCTGTCGTCCAGCATTCTGTTTTTGTTTACTTTGTAGCCAGTTCAGTTTTAGTTTCCCTAAGCTTCAATGCCTTTTTTAGGGGCACTCGCCTTTTGTTTATTTTTTGGTTTAAGCATTAGACACGACGTTTACAAAGCAATTAGCTACCTGCTGCCACCTACTGATATGGAAGAGTATTACACGGTTACTCTGCCGAGCTCTAGACAACGGCACTTTATTTGCAGATTATAATTACTGGTTTGCATAAAATATTTTTAACCCAAATAGGTGAAATTAGATAATCTCCCACGGCACACCAGACTGTATCTCACATGGCACAGTGGTTGAAAAACACAGGTCTAAAGATCGGCATATCAGTAGGTGGCAGCAAGTAGCTAATTGCTTTGTAGATGTCGGGAACACGGTTTGTCGCGATCACAATATGCGGGAGGCAGCGTGCAGGTAAAAAGGGTATCTAACGCTTAAACCGAAAATAAACAAAAGGCGAGTGCCGCTAAGAAAAGGCATTGAAGCTAAAGGATGGCTATGCAAAATGAAACTAAAACTGAACTGGCTGCAAAGTAAACAAAAACAGAATGCTGGACGACAGCAAAGACTTACAGCGTGTGGAGCAGACGGCGTCCACAAAGTACAGCCGTACATGACATGACAATCAACACCAAAATAGGAGCGCAAGACAAGAACTAAAACACTACACAGAGGAAAACAGCAAAAAAAACTCAAAATAAGTCACAGCTTGATGCATACTTGCCAACCCTCCCGAATTTCCCGGGAGACTCCCGAAATTCAGCGCCTCTCCCGAAAACCTCCCGGGACAAATATTCTCCCGAAAATCTCCCGATTTTCAGCCGGAGCTGGAAGCCACGCTCCCTCCAGCTCCATGCGGACCTGAGTGAGGACAGCCTTTTTTCATGACGGGAGGACAACAGGGTGACAAGAACTAAATCATCCAGACTAGAGATAAATTGTATTATTATGTTTATTTTACCTAAAAATAAATATATTTATTAATTTAAAAAAAAAAAAAAAAATTTTTACTATATTTTGCTAAAAACATCAAAATTAATTTTATTTTTATTTTTATTTTTTCGTGACTCCTTATTACATCCAGCCATAGAATTATACATTAAAATAAACATATTTGAAATAATTGATTTTAAATTATCATAATAATTCATTTAAAATGACCATATTTAATTATTAAAATAATTGCTTGTTTATCAACAACTTTAGCATTTTATTCATTACACTTTAAAACTCTCAGAAGCCAAGTTATGTTATATTCCTTAATATTTATTTATGCAAGTTTGAAGTATCAATTATCTAAACAGTTTTGTTTGCATATTTTCAGGATGTAGATATCTATATCTATATCTATATATATCTATATATATATATATATATATATATATATGTATGAAATACTTGACTTGGTGAATTCTAGCTGTCAATATACTCCTCCCCTCTTAACGACGCCCCCAGCCACGCCCCACCCCACCCCCGACCACGCCCCACCTCCCGAAATCGGAGGTCTCAAGGTTGGCAAGTATGGCTTGATGTGACAGGTGGTGACAGTACACCTACTTTGAGACAAGAGTTATAGTGATGCATGGGTGGTTATGGTTTGAATTCATATCCAACAATTGCGAGAACGACTTTTTATCGTCAATGAGTTTCATTTTTTTATGTTTTCTGCTGGTGGTGTGCCTCTGGATTCTTTTCAATGAAAAAAATGTGCCTTAGCTCAGAAAAGGTTGAAAAACACTGCTCTACAGTATTGCAACGCATTGTGGGAAATGTAAACAAAGCGGAAGTTAGTGAAACGCTAATTGTCTGCGATTATTAATTCAACAATATTCATAATGCCGACGACGTGTGCCACTGTCAACTGTCACAGTCGAGGTGGAAGGAGTAAAACGAGCTTGTGTCGCCTTCCTAAGCGTATTTCTGGGCAAGCGGAAGCGGCTGAAAAGAATAGTTAATGGCATGGATCGCTACAATCAACCGAGATGTGACGTGCTGATGGACGTCGTTTGTTCGGACCATTTCCGGTAAAACAGAATATGAAAAACCAGCCCAACTTTGCATTAACTTGGTGTGCTTGGTCGAATAACTTTGATAGTAGTTTTATTGGTGAAAATAGTCTTATGCGGACTGCAGCCTCCACATAAAACAAAAGTGAAGCGACATGAGAACATTCTCTCAATGCTGCCTTACATGACATTAAATGTGTTATCCGTGATTATCCAGGGTGTCAAACTTCTGTCGGATCTTTTGACGACACTGTGTTTATACAGGTAAACATAAACGTCAGGAACCCATTCACAAACAGAGCTATCTTGCCTTTTATTTTGAAAGTCATTCCAGGTGTAAAATGGGTTGGGTTGAAAAAATTAAGTAGTCAATTTTCCACTGAAGAGTAATATAAATATTACGTGCAACTATCGTGAACGATGACGCTCGCCCTTCAAAATGGATATCGGCATCCACTTCCGGGAAAAATCTGAACCCCTCTATATACTTTATATTAGGGGTGTAACGGTGCGTTTATTCCAAGTAAGTACGGTTACCACACGGTACATATTAAGCGAGGGACAGGAAGTGTACAGGAAGTGCCTTAGGATATAGTCACGTGTCTAGTCCGGAAACAAATATAGTGCAACCAGTAGCGATAGCGCCAAGGAGAAATCAGAGCTCGAAAACCGATACTGTTGTACTTCCTGAAAAAGAAAGAATTAGATTTGATTTAAGATTTATTTTTCACTTTTGATAATTTTACAAGATGGAAGTCTAAAAAATTACGAGGAAAAAGTTATAGTTTTACATTTTAATTTTTACAAAAATTAAATTACATGAAAAAGGAATAACTTGATCAGAAAATGTTGGCGGAATATGAGGAAAAAAAGTGAAAAATAATTAGGTAAACAAGTTAAAATTGTGCAAGATGAAAGTCACATTTTTATGGGGAAAAAATTCACACTTTTTAAAAAAATTTATGAGGAAAAATAACGTACTTCCACGCTTTACTTAATGAAAACATATACTAACGTTTTCACTGGGGGAAAAAAGTCGGTATATAACCTAAAAAAAAAAAAAAAGAATTTGCAAGCAAGAAATTACAAGAAAAACGAAAAAACTTAATCCGAAAAAAAAAAAGTAGCTTTCTGGGAAATCAGTTGCAATTTTACAAAATGAAAGGACATTTTTGGGATCATACTTTCAATGCTATTGTTTTATATTTAATATTACCCCCAAAAATCTGAATTTTTACCATTTTTTGCAAAAAAGATGAAAGTTGTAATATTATGAGAATATAAGTCAGAAATATATTTATTTTTTCAAATTTGAGAATTGTATTTTAACCGAAGTGCGTGTGCATTTTCTATTGAAAAATAAATTTCTTGTAAAAATAAAGAAAATTGACAAGAAATTAATGCAATTTTACAAGATGAAAGTTGTAATATGAGAATAAAGACGCAATTTGATGAGAACAAAATTAAGGTATATTTATTTTTTAAATTACCTAGCAGTTTGCTGTTTTTCACGTTACAAAATCGTAAAGGCGAAATCTAACCTTAAAGCTGAGGTACGTGCCGAAGCGTGATTATGGCGTACTGTTCTGTTACACCCCTGATATAAATATATGTATATAAGTTAAACATGGCGCTTATGTTATTTTTTTCTTCTGCAACATAAAGAAAAAAAGAAGCTATGACCACTTTATTCACAAACAGCTAAGATCTCTGACAGATTCATGCGTCACAACCTGAATGTGTCCTTAATAAAGTGCATGCAATAAGAAGCGAGCGGAGATGTCGGCCAATCAATCATCGCGATGGACTGCAGTCACATTCTGAGCGTTAAATGCATGGAAAATTATAAAAAGGAGAACAAAGGGGGGAGGTGGGGACTGGGGGGGGATCAGCTTCTAATAATAAAAACACCACACTGGTGGTGGTGGTGGGGCGGGGGGGTCCGCAGCTCACATTCCACAATGTCCCTCCATGTCACACACACATTAATATGAACATGATGGGTTTCTATTTAAACATATCAAAGTGCCCATTTTACCAAAAAGTTTTCCTGAAGTATTCAATTCATACCAAAAAGGAGGGAGGCGGCGACGGAAAATTCCCAATAATCCATCCTCGCCGCTTGATTCCGCTTGTGTCACAAAAGCAGTTTCTCATCGGACGCCTCTGTCCCGAGACTATCTGGGAGAGAAGAAGAGCACAAAGTTATCCGGCCAAACAACAAACACTGGTGCTTAAAAAAAAAGGCCGCCGCCATGTTGGTCCGCTTTCATCTGTCGTCGTCTCTCGGGAAGTCCAGAGATCCCAGGCTGCCGAATCCCAGGCTTCTGCTCTCGCTGTCGAACGTAAGCGTCTCCCGGTCCTGACGCTCCAACAAGTGCTTGATCCTTTCCGAGCGGTCCTTCTGGAGGGCAGCCAGTTCCTCTTCAATCTGCAAAATCAAGACAAAAATAACACATTCAAAAAAATAGGGCTTGTTGTTTTTTTTTTGCAATACTGATAAATGCCAAAAGGGGGCTCTAACAAGCACCGGATGGGAAAACATGTATCCTGAATGGTCAGCATTCAGCTGCTTTATGGACCTCTGCGTGCGCTTTAAATTGATGCTACTCAGCTATTTGTGTCACGGCCAGGGCGCATTGGCATCTTGGCGCTCTGCTTGCTGCGTCACGCCCACATGCCGGCAAGGCTGTGGGCGATCAGCAATCCGCGCACCTGGACCTGATGAGAGGGAGCTGTATAAAGGACCGGTGGACCCAAGGATCCAGGCGGGAACTTAGTTTCTGAATGGTGTACCGTAAGCCGAAGCCTTATGCTCTCTCTCTCTGTTTCTCTCTGCGTTTTCCCTCCGTGTCTGACGTCCTTGTTTGTTCTCCCGCAGTGCCTTCCCGAGTCTCCCCGTTGCGATCTCTTGTCGTGGGGCATTAATTATTATGCCCTATCAAATCTGCCTAGTAGTGATGGGTTGATGAGGCGTCATGAAGCGTTTCGACACATTGCAAAACTGTATTGATACTGTGTCGATACTGTGTCACTAAATACTGACATCTGCTGGACATTAAAAATCCCTACAGGCAACCTATGGACCGACTCAACTGACACTGATTTTATGACCTAGTATATACAATAATATAAACTAAGTCATTGTATTTCATTTAGGATTATTTCTAGAGATAAATGCATTAAAATGTAATATCGGAAATTATCGGTATCGTTTTTTTAATTATCGGTATCGTTTTTTTTTTTTTTTTTTAAATCAACATAAAAAACACAAGATACACTTACAATTAGTGCACTAACCCAAAAAACCTCCCTCCCCCATTTGCACTCATTCACACAAAAGGGTTGTTTCTTTCTGTTATTAATATTGTGGTTCCTACATTATATATCAATATATATCAATACAGTCTGCAAGGGATACAGTCCGTAAGCACACATGATTGTGCGTGCTGCTGATCCACTAATAGTACTAACCTTTAACAGTTAATTTTACTCATTTTCATTAATTACTAGTTTCTATGTAACTGTTTTTATATTGTTTAACTCTTTTTTATTCAAGAAAATGTTTTTAATTTATTTAACTTATTTTATTTTATAAATTTTTTTTAAAAAGTACCTCATCTTCACCATACCTGGTTGTCCATATTAGGCATAATAATGTGGTAATTCCACGACTGTATATATTGGTTGATATCGGTATCGGTTGATATCGGCATCGGTAATTAAAGAGTTGGGCAATATCGGAATATTGGCAAAAAACCATTATCGGACATCCCTAATTATTTCATATTTTCATTTAAATAAAAATAGATTTTTTATCTTTTTTAGATATAGTCAATAAATAATGTGAACATGTATCATAACATGGAAATCTAAGATAACGTGTTGTGAATGAGGATGCTTGTGGACTGGGAATGTTTTTTTTTGTTTTTTTTTACACATTTTTATTTAAAAAAAAACAGTTTTTCCAACGTATTAAATTTTAGACGATTTCTCTTCTTAGTTATTATTTCTCCGGCTGACAGCATTGAGGAGGTGGATTTGTTAATGTACGACAATTCTGTCGTACAAATGAGACATTTAACCTGCAGAAAATATGAATAGTAAACTAAGAATCATTTTGAAGAGATTTTGAATTCTAATAGATCAAGCGGAAACTTTGAGAGAAGAGGATGAAACGACAAGGAAATTAACACAAATACATTTTTTTTCCGATATATGATCAAAATATTCCCACACGACGGAAATCTTTCTTTTTGCCTGAGGCTGCTCCATGATCTCCGACGACGATAAATTAGAAATGACCAACGACAGAAGTGCGACGATTCTGTTGGCAGCAGCATCTCGTTGACAGATGCGCTTCCTTATAAAAACAGATTGGCGCGCAGGCGTCAGTGCGACACAGTTCGCGTATCGGTCACGTGACCCAAACAGCTCATGATCGGTCACGTGACTTTCTAAAAGCGGTTTTTGCTCTATGAGCTCGACGCATGCGCCGATGCACCGGTGTTGCCGGACCCATCACTACTGCCTAGCAACATGTGACAGCACAAACATGGAACTTGAGGACGTAACAAAAAAGGATTATTACTGTCAGAAAATGTGTATGTAAATTATCAAAAAACTTTCCGTTCTCTGAGTTCCCAGTGAACAGATGAAAGCTGTCTTTGTTGCAACAAGCCGAAGGCTTGGAAAATTCCATTGTGTACAATGGGAGGAGACGGGAGGGGGGTTATCTATTGTGATCCAAGACTTGCCCAAGCTCGATCCAGGACCAGCCCAAGCCCGGGGCATCTTTGTTTTTTTGTGTTAATGTGACCGAAAACAATGGCTGTTTACATACCTCCCCATTCCTTTAGAAACAGCTGTTGTGTAAACAGGGAATATCCAAATAAAAGAGGAGACGTAAGCCTTTTTCCGTTAGAGCGTGGTGGGAGACTGTACAGTGAGTACAGTCGCCGCGTTTCTCCTCAAATTGAGCAAATTTAATTCTGTCTCTGTTTATTTCCTTGCTTCTTGTCTTGTTTAATAGATGTCATCGATGTTTGAACCTGACAATTACTATTTGGGTAATTCAAAATATATATTTCATTGACAATATTTCACTATGACTTTAATTTTGGTTCCTACCTTCTGCTCAAGGTGGGCCCTGCGTATGGAGACCTTCTGCTCCAGTTTCTGCTGCTCTCTCTCGTGTTGGGTCTCCATCTGTGACCTGGTCTTCCTCTGGTAGGCGTCCAGCAGCTCCATCTCCTGCTTCAGTTGCTGCTCCAGAGCCTGACTCTCCGTCTCCTGCTCGGCTTCCAATCTCATCTGGGCGAAAACAAAAAGCAGCGGTGACCCGTGGGATGAAATATGCTCACTCAGCTTTATTTCCTGGTTAGAACATTGCTGTACTGTACACAGAGACATGGCATGGCAAGCTAACAAAGACTCCTCCTACCGCTTGTGACGCCATCATCTCATTGATGCTCTGCTCGTACTGCTCCGCCAGCACCGCCAGCTTGCGGGTCTGCTCCTCCTTCAGCCCCTTGAGGATGCTCCTGTGGTCACCTTTGGGCGATACCTCCAGCTGATGGTTGCGAAGAGCTTTGTACTGCTTGTTCTGCACCTTGCAAGTGTCCTGGAACTGTTTCTTGATCTGCATCTCCAGCGTCTACGGAGAAACCAGCGGTCAAAGTCAAGGCCGGGTGTCAGTCGGCATCAGTCAGTGTTGAAATCAGGAGGCACCTTGAGGTCCCTGGGCTGCTGACGCTGCTCCATTGTGTGTTTCCGCTGCAGTTCCTGCTGCCGCCGGTTGTTGTACTCCTCCTGGTTGTCCAGCTCCGTTTGGTGCTGCAGACGCATGAGTTCCACGCGCAGTTTTTGCAGCATGTGCAGCTGCCTGTGCTCGAGGTCCTGGGTGCCCTCGTCCTGCCGGATTATCAGGGCGTGCTCCATCTCCTTCTGGGTCCTCTTCTTGTTCAGCTCCTGATGATAAACCATTAAGAGAAGAATTTAGATGTTTTAATGCTGGCTGACAGCTGATCGGCTCCTTGGACGGAGACTCACATGGTTCGTCTTCAAAGAACCCTGTCAGATTCTGACATGACGTGGACTATGGATTGTTGGTTTTCCCGAGATGCAAGTAAAGTTCGATCGGACATGGCTTGGAGGTAAATATATATTTATTTTTACACTAACAAAAGAACAAACAAAAGGCGCGCACAAAGGCGGAAGTACAAACTTGGCTAATGAAACAAAATACTAGCACAAAGGCAAAAACTATGGACATGAAATAAAACTCGCTAACTGTGACATGAACAAACAAAACTTACGTGACATGGCATGAAGCATAACTATGAACAGGCATGAATATCAGAAGTAGCAAGGGTACAGAAGTAAATAAATAATGTCGCCAGACAGACAGCCTGGCAACTGAAAGCTTAAATAATAGTGACATGATTAGTGAAAACAGGTGCGAGACTCAAAATGTGAAACAGGTGAAACTAATGGTTGCTATGGTGACAAAACAAGGGGGTGAAAAAGCAGGAACTAAGTGTCCAAAACCCAAACAGAACATAACTTCAACAAAACATGATCACAGACATGACAGATTCAGGAATAGGTACCGAAATCCGGTACCTTTTTCTTAGGCACCGACCAAATCCCACCGGTCCTACCGAGCGCCGATTCACGTAAAATCCTAAGGCAACATATAACGGTACCTGGGTTGCGCGTGGCTTCACACCCGGTTTCCGACTTTGCGCTTCAGCATTGGGCGATCACTCCAGCAGCACTGAGAGTGGACTCAGCCAAACTACCTCTAGGTCAGTGGTTCTTAACCGGGGTTCGATCGAACCCTAGGGGTTCGGCGAGTCGGCCTCAGGGGTTAGGCAGAGCCTCCGCCGCGGAGGTCAAGACACGCCCGACTCATCGTGTAAACAAAAACTTCTCCCTGTCGGCGTATTATGGATACCCCCAAACAATGTTCCCTCTAATTTTCCATCTGTGTGTGCAAACGTAAAAACTATTTGAGCATTCATGCGGAGCACATGTGAGCGACGTCAGACGTGCACATGCACTGTGGTCACACCTGCAGCACACCTGTCCCAAACCTGACTAAATAACAAGTTCAATGTTTTATTATTGTAATCAAATGACTGCAGCCATTTGCATGAGATTATTTTCTAATATAAGTGTTTTGGCCCAATTACAATGACTATAACATATTGTTTTTTATGAGCTGTGTACTAGTATTATATATCTGGGTAGGGGTCCTGCTTTGGAAATAATGTGTATCCCTTTCAGATATCACATTTAGTTCCCACTAAAACATTCACATGTTGCACAATGAGATGTAAACATGGGATTATGTGTACATTCCTGTAACTTTCCGTTTGTAAAATGTATCTTTATAAGTATTTCTTTAATATAATAACATCATTTTATGATTACGGTCCGGGTTCGGTGAAGGCGCATATGAAACTGGTGGGGTTCGGTACCTCCAACAAGGTTAAGAACCACTGCTCTAGATAATTTTGCAATTTTCAATTCCAAAAAAGAATCTGACTTAAAAAAAAATCGCTCAGACGCAAGTGAAGTAAGGCTCCACTTTTCCAAAAATGTGTAAGTTTGATGCTAATAGACATTTGCTTTGCTATTAGTATGCTACTGATTAGCATTAGCGATTTTACATGGCGATTTCAACACCTCCAAATGTGTAAATGAAAGGTAAACTAAGATGCACGTTACAATTTAACAGCTGGTGTCATAACTGCAATACTTACAGTATTAATACTTTTTAGAGCGCAACAAACGATTAGCTTAATCAAAAACCATAAACTATACACCTTTGGACTTGCAACTGTAATAAAACAAGACAAGCAGTTATGTTCCTCATATTTTTTTAAACGTTGTGATAAAAAAATATATTTTATTATCAAAAACAACTCATATTTATTAACACACACAAAAACATCGAAAACTGGTATCGTTGATTACAGATATCGATTCCCAGGTACTGGTAATTGGTACCGTATCGTTTCGAATGTGAACGGTACCCATCCCTACTTGTATTGTAGATCAAGTGTTTTTTGTTGTAGGTCTTTTAAGAAGTGAATATTAACAGCAGAGCTGAATATCTGTAAATGCTGTTTTAAGGGATCTACTGAAAATAATCCTTGGGTCTTCTGAACACAGAGTATCTTTGATAGGCATTTTTGCAGTGGATCTCTTAATATCAAAAGAGCATTCTGTGGTTAAGGTTCTACAGCAAAACATGAGTCAAAGATCCTCCATAAGGAGCGCTCTGCTTTGGGGATCTACTGCAAAAAACACTGAAGATCCCTTTTATATAAAGGGTATTTTTTCAGTAGGTTAAATTACATCCCTACAAACAGCAAAGTTCCTGACGTATAATGGATCTTTGACTGGTGTTTTGAAATTAGATCCCCAAAAAGAGCAGCTTCTGATATATAAAATACCTTCGACTATTGTTTTTTAATTAGATCCCTAAAAATAGCAAAGTTCCTGACATATAAAAGATCTTTGACTGGTATTTTGGTATTAGATCCTCAAAAAGAGCAGTTTTTGATATATACAATACCTTTGACTAGGGTTTTTGAAAAAGATCCCTACAAACGGCAAAGTTCCTGACATATTAAAGATCTTTGACTCTGATTTTTGTATTAGATCTCCAAAAACATCAGAGTTTCTGATATATAAAATACCTTTGACTAGGGTTTTTGTATTAGATCCCCCAAAAGAGCAACGTTTCTGATATAAAATACCTTTGACAAGTGTTTTTAAATTAGATCCCTACAAACAGCTAATTTTCTGACATATGAAAGACCTTTGACTAGGGCTTTTGTATGAGATCCCCAAAAACGGAAGAGTTTCTGATGTATAAAATACCTCTGACTGGGGTTTTTGAATTAGATCACAACAAAAAGCAAAGTTCCTGACATATAAAAGATCTTTGACTAGGGTTTTTTGTATTAGATCCGCAAAAAGAGCAGTTTCTGATACGGTATATAAAATACCTTTGACTAGGGTTTTTGTATTAGATCCCCCAAAACAGAAGTTTCTGATGTCCAAAATACCTTTGACTGGTGTTTTTGAATTAGATCCTTACAAACAGCAAAGTTCCTGACATATAAATGATCTTTGACTAGTGTTTTTGTATTAGATCCTCACGAAGAGCAGAGTTTTTGATATATAAAATACCTTTGACTAGGGTTTTTGTATTAGATCCCTACAAACAGCAACGTTCCTGACATATAAAAGACATTTGACTAGCGTTTTTGTATTAGAGCCCCAAAAACGGAAGAGTTTCTGATGTATAAAATACCTCTGACTGGGGTTTTTGAATTAGATCCCAACAAAAAGCAAAGTTCCTGACATATAAAAGATATTTGACTAGGGTTTTTGTACTAGATCCCCAAAAACGGAACACTTTCTGATACATAAAATACCTTTGACTAGGGGTTTTCAATTAGATCCCTACAAACAGCAAAGTTCCTGACATATAAATGATCTTTGACTAGTGTTTTTGTATTAGATCCTCACAAAGAGCAGAGTTTTTGATATATAAAATACCTTTGACTAGTGTTTTTGTATTAGATCCTACAAACAACAGAGTTACTGACATATAAAAGAACTTTGACTAGGGTTTTTGTACTAGATCCCCAAAAACGGAACACTTTCTGATATATAAAATACCTTTGACTAGGGTTTTTGTATTAGATCCCCAAAAAGAGCAGAGTTTTTGATATATAAAATACTTTTGACTAGGGGTTTTCAATTAGATTCCTACAAACAGCAAAGTTCCTGACATATAAATGATCTTTAACTAGTGTTTTTGTATTAGATCCTCACAAAGAGCAGAGTTTTTGATATATAAAATACCTTTGACTAGTGTTTTTGTATTAGATCCCTACAAACGACAGAGTTACTGACATATAAAAGAACTTTGACTAGGGTTTTTGTACTAGATTCCCAAAAACGGAACACTTTCTGATATATAAAATACCTTTGACTAGGGTTTTTGTATTAGATCCCCAAAAAGAGCAGAGTTTTTGATATATAAAATACTTTTGACTAGGGGTTTTCAATTAGATCCCTACAAACAGCAAAGTTCCTGACATATAAATGATCTTTGACTAGTGTTTTTGTATTAGATCCTCACAAAGAGCAGAGTTTTTGATATATAAAATACCTTTGACTAGTGTTTTTGTATTAGATCCGTACAAACGACAGAGCTACTAACATATAAAAGAACTTTGACTAGGGTTTTTGTACTAGATCCCCAAAAACGGAACACTTTCTGATATATAAAATACCTTTGACTAGGGTTTTTGTATTAGATCCCCAAAAAGAGCAGAGTTTTTGATATATAAAATACTTTTGACTAGGGGTTTTCAATTGGATCCCTACAAACAGCAAAGTTCCTGTCATATAAATGATCTTTGACTAGTGTTTTTGTATTAGATCCTCAAAAAGAGCAGAGTTTCTGATTAATAAAATACCTTTGACGAGAGTTTTTGTATTAGATCCCTACAAACGACAGAGGTACTGACATATAAAAGAACTTTGACTAGGGTTTTTGTACTAGATCCCCAAAAACGGAACACTTTCTGATATATAAAATACCTTTGACTAGGGTTTGTGTATTAGATCCCCAAAAAGAGCAGAGTTTTTGATATATAAAATACTTTTGACTAGGGGTTTTCAATTAGATCCCTACAAACAGCAAAGTTCCTGACATATAAAATACGGCATGGCGTAGTGGGTAGAGCAACCGTGCCAGAAACCTGAGGGTTGCAGGTTCGCTCCCCGCCTCTTACCATCCAAAAAATCGCTGCCGTTGTGTCCTTGGGCGGGACACTTCACCCTTTGCCCCCGGTGCCACTCACACCGGTGAATTGAATGATGAATGATAGGTGGTGGTCGGAGGGGCCGTTGGCGCAAATTGCAGCCACGCTTCCGTCAGTCTACCCCAGGGCAGCTGTGGCTATGAAAGTAGCTTACCACCACCATGTGTGAATAAATGATGGGTTCTACATGTAAAGCGACTTTGGGTACTTAGAAAAGCGCTATATAAATCCCAGTTATTATTACATTTGACTAGAGTTTTTGTATTAGATCCTCAAAAAGAGCAGAGTTTCTGATTAATAAAATACCTTTGACGAGAGTTTTTGTATTAGATCCCTACAAACAGCAACGTTCCTGACATATATAAGACATTTGACTAGCGTTTTTGTATTAGAGCCCCAAAAACGGAAGAGTTTCTGATGTATAAAATACCTTTGACTGGGGTTTTTGAATTATATCCCAACAAAAAGCAAAGTTCCTGACATATAAAAGATCTTTGACTAGGGTTTTTTGTATTAGATCTGCAAAAAGAGCAGTTTCTGTTAAGTAAAATACCTTTGACTAGTGTTTTTGTATTAGATCCCTACAAACGACAGAGTTACTGACATATAAAAAAAACTTTGACTAGGGTTTTTGTACTAGATCCCCAAAAACGGAACACTTTCTGATATATAAAATTCCTCTGACTAGGGTTTTTGTATTAGATCCCCCAAAAAAGCAGAGTTTTTGATATATAAAATACTTTTGATTAGGGGTTTTCAATTAGATCCCTACAAACAGCAAAGTTCCTGACATATAAATGATCTTTGACTAGTGTTTTTGTATTAGATCCTCACGAAGAGCAGAGTTTTTGATATATAAAATACCTTTGACTAGTGTTTTTGTATTAGATCCCTACAAACAACAGAGTTACTGACATATAAAAGAACTTTGACTAGGGTTTTTGTATTAGATCCCCAAAAAGAGCAGAGTTTTTGATATATAAAATACTTTTGACTAGGGGTTTTCAATTAGATCCCTACAAACAGCAAAGTTCCTGACGTATAAAATACCTTTGACTAGTTTTTGTATTAGATCCTCAAAAAGAGCAGAGTTTCTGATTAATAAAATACCTTTGACGAGAGTTTTTGTATTACATCCCTACAAACAACAGAGTTACTGACATATAAAAGAACTTTGACTAGGGTTTTTGTACTACGGTAGATCCCCAAAAACGGAACACTTTCTGATATATAAAATACCTTTGACTAGGGTTTTTGTATTAGATCCCCAAAAAGAGCAGAGTTTTTGATATATAAAATACTTTTGACTAGGGGTTTTCAATTAGATCCCTACAAACAGCAAAGTTCCTGACATATAAAATACCTTTGACTAGAGTTTTTGTATTAGATCCTCAAAAAGAGCAGAGTTTCTGATTAATAAAATACCTTTGACGAGAGTTTTTGTATGGACTCTCACAATATTATGTCAGACCCACTCGACATCCATTGCTTTCGGTCTCCCCTAGAGGGGGGGGGGGGGGGGGGGGGGGGTTACCCACAAATGCGGTCCTCTCCAAGGTTTCTCATAGTCATTCACATCGACGTCCCACTGGGGTGAGTTTTTCCTTGCCCTTATGTGGGCTTTGTACCGAGGATGTCGTTGTGGCTTGTGCAGCCCTTTGAGACACTTGTGATTTAGGGCTATATAAATAAACATTGATTGATTGATATTAGATCCCTACAAACAACAAAGTTCCTGACATATAAAAGACCTCTGACTTGCGTTTTTGTATCAGATCCTTCTAACCAGCAAAGCGTTCGCGACGTATGGAGGATCTTTGCCATGAGTAATGTTGACGTACAACACCTACCTCTCGCAGTTGCTCTTGTTCAAACTCCTGCTTCCTGACCAGACTGCGGCGTCTGAGCGCCCGGCAGCTGCGCTCGTAGACGAGCCTCTGCTGGGCCAGCAGGTGAGCTTCCTCCTCAGCCTGAGAGCGCTGTATTGTTTCTTTGTGCCTGGACAGACGCTCATGCTTCTCCTCCTTGGGTGTGCAAGGGTCCTCGCTCATTTCCTACATCATCATCATGGTCAGGGGGCGCAACAGAGACAAGAGAAAGTGAGGTTTGTATTCAGGTGTTGAAATTGTTTGGAGTCCATGTTTACTTCTTTGATCTTGTCCTTGCAGAGCCTGTACTCCTTCTTCTGGCTGTCCAAAAAAGATGTCAGTTCTTTCTTTTGCTGAGCAACAATCTGTTGCTGGATTCTCCTCTCCTCAGCCGCAACCGATTTCATCTGTGAGGAAGACATCACGTTGTCACTAGAGATGCCAATAAATGCTTTAAAAATGTAATATCGGAAATTATCGGTATCGGTTTAAAAAAATTAATGACTTTTTAAAACGCCGCTGTTCGCAGCGGAACATATCCGGTGAAACACGGACGTAGGCCATACTTGCCAGCCCACCCAATTTTCCCGGGAGACTCCCGAATTTCAGTGCCCCTCCCGAAAATCTCCCGGGGCAACAATTCTCCCGAATTCGTCCCGATTTCCACCCGGACAACAATGCCTTAAAGGCACTGCCTTTAGTGCCCTCTACAACCTGTCCTCACGTCCGCTTTTCCTCCATACAAACAGCGTGCCGGCCGAATCACATAATATATGCAGCTTTTACACACACATAAGTGAGTGCAAGGCTTACTTGGTCCACAGCCATACAGGTCACACTGAGGGTGGCTGTATAAACAACTTTAACACCGTTACAAATCTGCGCCACACTGTGAACCCACACCAAACAAGAATGACAAACATATTTCGGGAGAACATCCGCACTGTAACACAACATAAACACAACAGAACAAATACCCAGAACCCCTTGCCGCACTAACTCTTCCGGGACGCTACAATATACACCCCCAGCTACCACCAAACCCCGCCCCCCCAACCCCGCCCACTTCAACCTCGCCCCCCCCACCTCAAACCCGCCGCCCCCCCATCTCCCGAATTCGGAGGTCTCAAGGTTGGCAAGTATGCTCTGGTACAGTGGTCTCCAACCTTTTTGTAACTGCGGACCGGTCAACGCTTGAAAATTTGTCCCACGGACTGGAGGGGGTATGTTTTTTTTATTTTATTTTTTGTCATAAAATAATACAATCATGTGTGCTTACGGACTGTATCCCTTGCAGACTGTATTGATATATATTGATATATAATGTAGGAACCAGAAATATTAATAACAGAAAGAAACAACCCTTTTGTGTGAATGAGTGTGAATGAGTGTAAAATGGGGGAGGGTGGTTTTTTGGGTTGGTGCACTAATTGTAAGTGTATCTTGTGTTTTTTATGTTGATTTAATTAAAAAAAAACAATAAAACTTTTTATTTATTTTTTTATTTCTTGTGCCGCCCGGTACCAATCGATCCACGGACCGGTACCGGGTGGTTGGGGATCACTGCTCTAGTATACTCTGGACTGAAACTGTGTGCCTTCATTGTTTTTTGTAGCTGTTGTTTTGAGGCATGTTTAGAAAAATAAAAAATAATGCACTTAGTGAAAGTCAAAGTATAGTATTTCCCATAGTTGTAGTGGGTATCAGGATTATCTCAGGGAGAGCATGTCCCAAATTCCAAGCTGTTTTGAGGCATGTTAAAAAAAATAATGCACTTTGTGACTTCAATAATAAATATAGCAGTGCCATGTTGGCACATTTTTTTCCATAACTGGAGTTGAAGTTGTTCTCTTATTTTGGAAAACCTTGTTTTTGATTGATTGATTGAAACTGGTTCTCGCCCGGAAAAGGGTGGAGTGCCATCTCCGGGTTGGGGAGGAGATCTTGCCCCAAGTGGAGGAGTTCAAGTACCTCGGAGTCTTGTTCACGAGTGGGGGAAGAGTGGATCGTGAGATCGACAGGCGGATCGGTGCGGCGTCTTCAGTAATGCGGACGCTGTATCGATCCGTTGTGGTGAAGAAGGAGCTGAGCCGGAAGGCAAAGCTCTCAATTTACCGGTCGATCTACGTTCCCATCCTCACCTATGGTCATGAGCTTTGGGTTATGACCGAAAGGACAAGATCACGGGTACAAGCGGCCGAAATGAGTTTCCTCCGCCGGGTGGCGGGGCTCTCTCTTAGAGATAGGGTGAGAAGCTCTGCCATCCGGGAGGAGCTCAAAGTAAAGCCGCTGCTCCTCCACATCGAGAGGAGCCAGATGAGGTGGTTCGGGCATCTGGTCAGGATGCCACCCGAACGCCTCCCTAGGGAGGTGTTTAGGGCACGTCCGACCGGTAGGAGGCCACGGGGAAGACCCAGGACACGTTGGGAAGACTATGTCTCCCGGCTGGCCTGGGAACGCCTCGGGGTCCCACAGGAAGAGCTGGACGAAGTGGCTGGGGAGAGGGAAGTCTGGGCTTCCCTGCTTAGGCTGCTGCCCCCGCGCCCCGACCTCGGATAAGCGGAAGAAGATGGATGGATGGATGGATGGATTGAAACTTGTATTAGTAGATTGCACAGTACAGTACATATTCCGTACAATTGACCACTAAATGGTAACACCCCAATAAGTTTTTCAACTTGTTTAAGTCGGGGTCCACGTTAATCAATTCATGGTAAAGTTACATTGTTTAATGCATCCAGCGGGGCATCACAACAAAATTAGGCATAATAATGTGTTAATTCCGCGACTGTATATATCGGTATCAGTTGATATCGGAATCGGTAATTAAGAGTTGGACAATATCGGAATATCGGCAAAAAAGCCATTATCGGACATCTCTAATTGTCACCGAGCAGGACTCGGACTTCGTCCTCACCCCTCCCGCGGTTACCTCCTTGTCCGTCTGAGTGGCGTGGCGTTTGGCCAGCCTCTCCAGCTCAATGTAAGTGTTGTTCGTCTGCGTCTCCAGTTCCTTCTGCAGCCGAAGCCTGTGCTCGTCCATCTCGGCCTTCAGCCTGTTCTCCAAGGCGATCAGCTGCTTCTGGTGCTGCCGCCGCATGCGCTTGTACCCAGACATCTGCTCCCGCAGCTCAAAGTTCTGCTCATGCTCCTGGATCTACCTGATGACCTGCAACACCACACAAACAAGCACAGCCTTGGTCTTGCAGTCCTAGTCCCCTGACATGGATTCAGTCCTGCACATTAGGCGAGCAGTGAGACATCCAACAGGTCACACGTGTCAAACTCAAGGCTGGCCCGCCACATCATTTTATATGGCCCACAAACACCTGTAAATAATATGCGTCAAAAAAACCACCTTATATTTTTTTTTACATTTTCACAGAAAAAAAATGTTTAAACGGTATGAAATTGCATACATTTTAAACTTTAATAGTATACAATATTGCAACACATTTTTGGTCAAAATAAAAATAAAAACTTCTGCTTGACTACAAAGCAAGTTATCCATCTGTGCACTGTAAAAAGATAATAGATTCTACGGTAAAAACGGAGGTTCAAAGACACACACAACGTAATTAGACATTATTGTTGGTAGTAATGTCAAAAGAATTAGGGTAGTTTACACTTGCTTAAAAACAGGAAATGCATTAATTAACTTAAAATACCTTTCTCTAACTTTCTCTCATCACTTTTACCGGATGTCAACAAGTTTAGGCGCGCGACCAGCTGTATTGATTCTGACAGGCAATTTAGACACTCATTTGTTTGTTTTTAATTTTTTTCAAAATAAAGCAATGAGTAAGGTTTTTATGATATTTGAGCGAGTTTTCAAACTTATTACAGACAAAAGTACGTAAATAATATACCATATTTACTGTATAATCCTTCATGTAATACATTACTTAAATTTGTTTTCATGTAAAAACATGTTCATGGGGAGAAAAAAAGAAGGAAAAAAACTTATTTTGAAGGTGTGGCGGCAGTAATATTGTCGTAAATACATTTTAGGACATACTTGCCAACCCTCCCGGATTTTCCGGGAGACTCCCGAAATTCAGCGCCTCTCCCGAAAAGCTCCCGGGACAAATTTTCTCCCGAAAAACTCCCGAAATACAGGCGGACCTGAGTGACGTGTTGACAACACACAACAACAGTGTCTACCGTAAAGCAGTTCGTCTGCCGTAAACAGCAATGTTGTGACACTTTTAAACAGGACAATACTGCCATCTACTGTACATGCATATGTGACCCACCCATAATGTGTCACATTTTTGTGTTGATTTATTTATTTTATTTTGTGGTTTGAATTCGTTTTTGGAGCTGTCATTACACATTTATCAGTATTCACATTGGTCAGTAGGGGGCAGTAGGGCGTTTCTTCCCAATTGAATGCTATCGCCTGCAGACCGGAAGTGTCTTGTCATTCTGATGAGCACGACCAGTCTGTGAACAATTGAAACGTCCTGTGTGCTTTTTCCTCCTGTATAACAGGTTAGTTTTGGTGAATCAACTCACTGAATAATATCCATGTGATCTTTATAAGTTTAAGTACACATTCTGATGGTGGAGCCTAACTCTAAAGTGTTTGTGAGTTGTAGTTTTTAAATGAACACTGAAATTCAAGTATTTATTTTATTTATATATACAGTATATATATATATATATATATATATATATATATATATATATATATATATAGCTAGAATTCACTGAAAGTCAAGTATTTCTTATATATATATATATATATATATATATATATATATATATATATATATATATATATATATATATATATATATATATATATCTTAACCACGCCCCCGCCCCACCCCCGACCACGCCCCCACCCCCAGAAATCGGAGGTCTCAAGGTTGGCAAGTATGTTTTAGGATAAACATAAAAACGGAAGTTGAAAGACACACACAACGTAATTAGACATTATTGTCGGTAGTAATGTCCAAAGAATTAGGGTAGTTTACACTTGCTTGAACAGGAAATGCATTAATTAACTTAAAATACCTTTCTCTTTAACTTTCTCTCATCACTTTTGCCGGATGTCAACAAGTTTAGGGCGCGACCAGCTGCATTGATTCTGACAGGCAATTTAGACGGTCGTTTGTTTGTTTTTGTTTTTTCAAAATAAAGCAATGAGGAAGGTTTTATGATATTTGAGCGGGTTTTCAAACTTATTACAGACAGAAATACGTAAATAATATACCATATTTACTGTATAATCCTTCATATAATACATTACTTAAATTTGTTTTCATGTAAAAACATGTTCATGGGGAGAAAAAGAAGGAAAAAAATTATTTTGAAGGTGTGGCGGCAGTAATATTGTCGTACATACATTTTTAGGATAAACGTAAAAACGGAGGTTCAAAGACACACACAACGTAATTAGACATTATTGTCGGTAGTAATGTCCAAAGAATTAGGGTTGTTTACACTTGCTTGAAAAGGAAATGCATTAATTAACTTAAAATACCTTTCTCTTTAACTTTCTCATGTCAACAAGTTTAGGGCGTGACCAGCTGTATTGATTCTGACAGGCGATTTAGACGGTCGTTTGTTTGTTTTTGTATTTTCAAAATAAAGCAATGAGGAAGGTTTTATGACATTTGAGCGGGTTTTCAAACTTGTTATAGCCAAAAGTACGCAAATAATACACCATATTTACTGTATAATCCTTCATATAATACATTACTTAAAATTGTTTTCATGTTAAAAACATGTTTTCATGGGGCGGAAAAAGAACGAAAAAAATTATTTTGAAGGTGTAGCAGCAGTAATATTGTCGTAAATACATTTTTAGGATAAACGTAAAAACGGAGGTTCAAAGACACACACAATGTAATTAGACATTGTCGGTAGTAATGTCAAAAGAATTAGGGTAGTTTACACTTGCTTAAAAACAGGAAATGCATTAATTAACTTCAAATACCTTTCTCTCATCACTTTTACCGGATGTCAACAAGTTTAGGCGCGCGACCAGCTGTATTGATTCTGACAGGCAATTTAGACACTTGTTTGTTTTTCTTTTTTTCAAAATAAAGCAATGAGGAAGGTTTTATGATATTTGAGCGGCTTTTCAAATTTATTATAGACAAAAGTACGTAAATAATAGACTATATATACTAGATATTTATTCATATAATACATTACTTAAATTAATTTTCATGTTAAAAAAAATGTTTTCATGGGAAAAAAAAAAGAAGGAAAAAACTTATTTTGAAGGTGTGGCGGCAGTAATATTATTGTTTTAGGATAAACGTAAAAAAACATGGAAAATGTCCATCTTGTGGACAACAGAGCAGACAGAGAACAATAACAAACACGTTGGTGGTGTTTCTTTCTGTAATTATTACTGATATTAGTTAAGAATTGATTAAAACAGTACAGTAATTTTAAACAGTGAGCTCTGAGTATGTGCTTTTACTGCCATCTAGTGTGTCATTATGTGTGGTACAAAACAATCAATACATATTTGAAATGATGTATTTTTTTAAAGTTGAGGTTGCCAGAAACATTTAACATTGATAATGAGATAGGCCAGCGACCCCGAAAGGGACAAGCGGTAAAAAATGGATGGATGGATGGATGGATGGATGGAATAGATTATTGAAATCACAAGTTGAGTCAATGCTATTGAAAGAAACATTGGCTTCAAAACAGCTTTATGAAAAAGCTGCTGCAAATTCAGGCATTTTAAAAATGTCCATCAACCATCTTTATGATTAGCACATGGTTTCATATCATTTCATTTAAGTACATTGTATATAATTATTGAATATGATTAAAACCACAGGTAAGACCACTAATTTGGTGTTAATATTCGAGTGGGCGCGGGCTCCTCTGTAGTGGAAAAGTTGGGGCCCCTGAGGTCAATGAGGTTCAGAACCCCTGTTCTAAAGTACAAAACCCAAAACCAGGGAAGTTGTCATGTTGTGTAAATGGTAAATAAAAACAGAATACAATGATTTGCAAATCCCTTTTAACTTATATTCAATTGATTACACTGCAAAGACAAGATATTTAATGTTCCAACTGAGAAACTTTAATTTTTTTTGGCAAATAATCATTAACTTAGAATTTAATGGCAACAACACATTGCAAAAAAGTTGTCACAGGGGCATTTTTACTACTGTGTTACATGGCCTTTCCTTTTAACAACACTCAGTAAACATTTGGGAAGCTTTTCAGGTGTAATTCTGGACTTGTCAGCCCACAGAACACTTTTCCACTTTGCATAAGTCCATCTTAGATGAGGTCGGGCACAGCGAAGCCAGCAGCGTTTCTGGGTGTTGTTGATAATTGGCTTTGGTTTTGCATAGTAGAGTTTTAACTTGCACTTACAGATGTAGCGACCAACTGTAGTTACTGACAGTGGTTTTCTGAAGTGTTCCTGAGCCCATGTGGTGATATCCTTTACACACTGGTGTCGCTTTTTGACGCAGTTCCGCCTGAGGGATCCAAGGTCACGGGCATTCAATGTTGGTTTTCAGCCTTGCTGCTTACGTGCAGTGATTTCTCCAGATTCTCTGAACCTACTGATGATATTACGGACCGTAGATGGTGAAATCCCTAAATTCCTTGCAATAGCTGTTTGAGAAATGTTGTTCTTAAACAATTTGCTCACGCGTTTGTTGACAAAGTGGTGCCCCTCGCCCCACCCTTGTTTGTGAATGACTGAGCATTTCATTGAAGCTGCTTTTATACCCAATCATGGAACCCACCTGTTCCCAATTAGCCTGTTCACCTGTGGGATGTTCCGAATAAGTGTTTGATGAGCATTCCTCAACTTTCTCAGTCTTTTTTGCCACTTGTGCCAGCTTTTTTGAAACATGTTGCAGGCATCAACTTCTAAATGAGCATGCAAAAAAAGAAAGTTTCTCAGTTTGAACGTTAAATATCTTGTCTTTGCAGTCTATTCAATTGAATATAGGTTGGAAAGGATTTGCAAATCATTGTATTCTGTTTTTATTTACCATTTACACAACGTGCCAACTTCACTGGTTTTGGGTTTCGTAATTATTGAATATGATTAAAACCACGAGTAAGATTTCTATTTCGATGTTAATATTCGAGTGGGCGCGGGCGCCTCTGTAGTGGAAAAGTCAGGGGGCCCCTGAGGTCAAAATGGTTAAGAACTAGAGATGTCCGATAATATCGGACTGCCGATATTATCGGCCGATAAATGCTTTCAAATGTAATATCAGAAATTATCGGTATCGGTTTCAAAAAGAAAAATGTATGACTTTTTAAAACGCCGCTGTACGGAGTGGTACACGGACGTAGGGAGAAGTACAGAGCACCGATAAACCTTAAAGGCACTGGCTTTGTGTGCCGGCCCAATCACTTAACACCTACGGCTTTTCACATACACAAGTGAATGCAGGCATACTTGGTCAACAGCCATACAGGTCACACTAAGGGTGGCCGTATAAACGACTTTAACACTGTTACTAATATGCGCCACACTGTGAACCCACACCAAACAAAAATGACAAACACATTTTGGGAGAACATCTGCACCGTAACACAACAGAACAAGTGCCCAGAACCCCTTGCAGCAATGATAATAATGCACTTTGTGACTTCAATAATAAATATGGCAGTGCCATGTTGGCATTTTTTTCCATAACTTGAGTTGATTTATTTTGGAAAAACCTTGTTACATTGTTTAACGCATCCAGCGGGGCATCACAACAAAATTAGGCATAATAATGTATTAATTCCACGACTGTATATATCGGTATCGGTTGATATCGGAATCGGTAATTAAGAGTTGGACAATATCGGAATATCGGCAAAAAAGTCATTATCGGACATTTCTATTAAGAACCCCTGCTCTGAAGTACAAACCCTGTTTCCATATGAGTTGGGAAATTGTGTTAGATGTAATTATAAACGGAATACAATGATTTGCAAATCATTTTCAACCCATATTCAGTTGAATATGCTACAAAGTCAACATATTTGATGTTCAAACTGATAAACATTTTTTTTTTTTGCAAATAATCATTAACTTTAGAATTTGATGCCAGCAACACGTGACAAAGAAGTTGGGAAAGGTGGCAATAAATACTGATAAAGTTGAGGAATGCTCATCAAACACTTATTTGGAACATCCCACAGGTGTGCAGGCTAATTGGGAACAGGTGGGTGCCATGATTGGGTATAAAAAAAGCTTCCCAAAAAATGCTCGGTCTTTCACAAGAATGGATGGGGCGAGGTACACCCCTTTGTCCACAACTGCGTGAGCAAATAGTCAAACAGTTTAAGAACAACGTTTCTCAAAGCGCAATTGCAAGAAATTTAGGGATTTCAACATCTACGGTCCATAATATCATCAAAAAATTCAGAGAATCTGGAGAAATCACTCCACGTAAGCGGCATGGCCGGAAACCAACATTGAATGACCGTGACCTTCGATCCCTCAGACGGCACTGTATCAAAAACCGACATCAATCTCTAAAGGATATCACCACATGGACTCAGGAACACTTCAGAAAACCACTGTCACTAAATACAGTTGGTCGCTACATCTGTAAGTGCAAGTTAAAGCTCTACTATGCAAAGCGAAAGCCATTTATCAACAACATCCAGAAACGCCGCCGGCTTCTCTGGGCCCGAGATCATCTAAGATGGACTCATGCAAAGTGGAAAAGTGTTCTGTGGTCTGACGAGTCCACATTTCAAATTGTTTTTGGAAATATTCGATATTGTGTCATCTGGACCAAAGGGGAAGCGAACCACCCAGATTGTTATAGGCGCAAAGTTGAAAAGCCAGCATCTGTGATGGTATGGGGGTGTATTAGTGCCCAAGACATGGGTAACTTACACATCTGTGAAGGCACCATTAATGCTGAAAGGTACATACAGGTTTTGGAACAACATATGCTGCCATCTAAGCGCAGTCTTTTTCATGGACGCCCCTGCTTATTTCAGCAAGATAATGCCAAGCCACATTCAGCACGTGTTACAACAGCGTGGCTTCGTAAAAAAAGAGTGCGGGTACTTTCCTGGCCTGCCTGCAGTCCAGACCTGTCTCCCATCTAAAATGTGTGGAGCATTATGAAGCGTAAAATACGACAGCGGAGACCCCGGACTGTTGAACGACTGAAGCTCTACATAAAACAAGAATGGGAAAGAATTCCACTTTCAAAGCTTCAACAATTAGTTTCCTCAGTTCCCAAACGTTTATTGAGTGTTGTTAAAAGAAAAGGTGATGTAACACAGTGGTGAACATGCCCTTTCCCAACTACTTTGGTACGTGTTGCAGCCATGAAATTCTAAGTTAATTATTATTTGCAAAAAAAAAATAGTTTGAGTTTGAACTTTAAATATCTTGTCTTTGTAGTGCATTCAACTGAATATGGGTTGAAAAGGATTAGCAAATTATTGTATTCCGTTTATATTTACATCTAACACAATTTCCCAACTCATATGGAAACGGGGTTTGTATATCCGACTATGAGAAGATATGCTTTTCTTCAGTACAATTCATGTTTCCCCGCGACGAACCACGGCTCGCCAGTGGCGGCGGCACTCGTGCAGCCTCCGACCAGCACGATGACTCCATCTACACAGTCGCCAACTATTTCGACAATTATTGCCTGTGGCGACATTTCTACGACGATTGAGTAGGTTGGAAAAAAAAATAAAAATAAAATGCGAGGTGCAAAACTTTGTAGTGCCGCGGAACGTCGCATGAAAACGTCGGTGAGGGTCCGGGTATAGGTGCGAGTTCTTTTTTTTTTTTTACGCCTGGGGTCACGATGACAAACCAGGAAGTGGAAGGACGCAGGATTTGAACATGGGTGACGAATGCAATGGAAGGGAGCTGACAATAGGGGGAATCACATCCATTAACAGGTTCTGGTTGCCATGACTACAGATGGATGTAGTCATGGCATGGCGTGTGTGTGTGTGTGTGCCTCCCCCCTCCACGCACCCCCCCATTCCTCGCTTCCTCACCCCCTGCTGCCAACACACACACACACACACATTACATATTTTGTCATTTCTTGGATGCAATCAATGCGTGTGTGTGTGTGTGTGTGTGTGTGTGTGTACCAAAGATGCTGACGTGACGTTGACGGTGTGTTCGCGGGTCTTGCAGCAGCGTCGCCACCGGCTGTGGTGAGAAGTAGGCCGCAGCTCTGGCCCGCTGGAGTGCCCGTGCACGGCCTCATCCCTCACGCAAGCATGCTCCTGCAGGGGGAAGGAAAAGGAGCAGACCGCGGTGGGGCCCGACGCTTCTCAGGTCCTCTCGTATGGCCGCCGCCGCGAGTTCCCGGTGTCCCTGAATGCAGCACACGTCCAGCCTCACGCGCATCCTTTTTCTCTAGCTTCTGCCAGGCGTCCTTTTTTGTGGCCGTGAAAAGGGCATCGCCAAACAAAAACGCCAAAAAAAAAAAATTACAAAAAAAAAAAAAAAATAAAAATCTTGGTATAGCGTCCCCCCCCAAAAAAAAGAAACAAAAAGAAGAGGAGGAGGGTGGGAGGGAGGGAGGGGGGGTGGCAATTACGCAATGCCTACCATTGATAATGGGAGAAAGATGTGATGTAATTTACTGGCACTCTTGTGCTCCGAGAGACGCCGAAGAGGAGCGAGCCTCCTTCCCCCGCGTGACGATCCAGTGTGGCACCATGTCGAGGAGGCTGGCAATGGGATAAGGCACGTCCGAACATGCTGCTTCTTCTCCGGCTCCTTCCAAAATGTGTCCCCCGACGGTGCGTTTGTGAGCCACTCGGATGCGTGTCCTACATTTAGAGCGCACTTGGTCATGGTAGGTGGTTCTCTTGCCTCCTATTCATCGCTTCTTCCTTTTTTTTTTTTTTTGTGCCTGTCCCTCTTCTACACTCCCCCTTCCATTAAAGAGACACCGCAATACTACAAGCTCTGACGACACCTTCAGTTTACCGGCTGTTCAAATATTTTACTTTCACTATGCATAGTGTGCACTTCATTAGGTGCAGCCATGATACTGTAGCTCAGTGGTTTCAAACATACGGCCCGAGGGCCGGATCAAGCCCGCGGACATCTTTTACCCGGCCCGCGGGATGAGTTTGCGAAGGCAAGATGGATCACATCATGGAGAAGCTTGCTGAAAAGGAAAATTTAATATGAGAGCAGCCAGCATGGACGAATAGAACAGACAAGTCATTGTATTGTCTGTTCACGGAAAACAAACATCCTACCGCATACTTGCCAACCCTCCCGGATTTTCCGGGAGACTCCCGAAATTCAGCGCCTCTCCCGGGACAAATTATCTCCCGAAAATCTCCCGAAATTCAGGCGGACTCAGGTCCATGCGGACCTGAGTCCGCTTTCCCACAATATAAACGGTGTGCCTGCCCAATGACGTTATAACAAGTACAAGTACAACCCAACCCATAACTGTAGAATGATCAAGGGCGAGTTCTTGGTTTCTTATGTGGGTTTATTGTTAGGCAGTTTCATTAACGTCCTCCCAGCGCGGTAACAACACACAACAACAGCAGTCACGTTTTGGTCTACCGTAAAGCAGTTCGTCTGCCGTAAACAGCAATGTTGTGACAATCTTAAACAGGACAATACTGCCATCTAGTGCATTTGATGAAAGCACTTTTGTGCGTGCCACACAGCAATGCATCATCAGAGAGGGTGTTCAGCATGGTTAGAAAAATAGTGACAGAGAATAGAACAAGGATGGACAATTCAACCCTTAACTCAACAAGTATATGTGTAAATAAATGAACACTGAAATTCAAGTATTTCTTATATATATATATATATATATACACAATAAAATAAATATATATTTATAGCTAGAATTCACTGAAAGTGAAGTATTTCTTATATATATATATATATATGAATTCTAGCTGTAAATATACTCCTACCCTCTTAGCCACGCCCCCAACCACGAACCCCCCCCCCCCCCCCCCACACACACACACACACACACACACACACACACACACACACACACACACCTCCCGAAATCGGAGGTCTCAAGGTTGGCAAGTATGTCCTACCGTATTTTTCGGAGTATAAGTCACTCCGGAGTATAAGTCGCAACGGCCGAAAATGCATAATAAAGAAGGAAAAAAACTATGAAGTTCTCTTTACAACATACTTGCCAACCCTCCCGGATTTTCCGGGAGACTCCCGAAATTCAGCGCCTCTCCCGAAAACCTCCCGGGACAAATTTTCTCCCGAAAAACTCCCGAAATTCAGGCGGACCTGAGTGACGTGTTGACAACACACAACAACAGTGTCTACCGTAAAGCAGTTCGTCTGCCGTAAACAGCAATGTTGTGACACTTTTAAACAGGACAATACTGCCATCTACTGTACATGCATATGTGACCCACCCATAATGTGTCACATTTTTGTGTTGATTTATTTGTTTTATTTTGTGGTTTGAATTCGTTTTTGGAGCTGTCATTACACATTTATCAGTATTCACATTGGTCAGTAGGGGGCAGTAGGGCGTTTCTTCCCAATTGAATGCTATCACCTGCAGACCGGAAGTGTATTGTCATTCTGATGAGCACGACCAGTCTGTGAACAATTGAAACGTCCTGTGTGCTTTTTCCTCCTGTATAACAGGTTAGTTTTGGTGAATCAACTCACTGAATAATATCCATGTGATCTTTATAAGTTTAAGTACACATTCTGATGGTGGAGCCTAACTCTAAAGTGTTTGTGAGTTGTAGTTTGTAAATGAACACTGAAATTCAAGTATTCATTCTATGTATATATATATATATATATATATATATATATATATATATATATATATATATATATATATATATATATATATATATATATATATATATATGTATGTGTGGGGAAAAAAATCACAATTTTTTTTTCCCACACATACATATATTGCGCTCTACCACGGTATCGAGCACTATTTTTTGGATAATCTTATTCCAACCACGCCCCCGCCCACAACCCCCCACCTCCTGAAATCGGAGGTCTCAAGGTTGGCAAGTATGCTTTACAATGAGATAAAAGATTGTAAAAATATATTCCAATTGAAAAATATATATATAAAGACAGAACAATAAGATCATATGGACAGCCATAAGTGTTTACATTTTGCTTTATATTTATTATTTTACTTATTTTTTGCCTGGTTTTGTATTTGTTTTGTATCATCCCGTGAGGTGTATATTACTTTTTTTGTTTTTTGTTTGTTTTCATTATATTTGGATGTAATTGTTGGTTTATATGATATCCATTAAGTAAGACTATGTATTATGTTGAAGGGTGCAGGAAAATATAAGATTTTTCTTCATCCTTCTCCTTCTCAGGCATTGGTGTGTAAATGTATAATTGAATAATTGAGGTATAATTGTCTATCGATCAAAGATGCACATCAATGAAGGAGATAAATAAAAATGAAATGAAATATATATGTCGCACTGGAATATAAGTCGCATTTTTTGGGGACATTTATTTGATAAAAGCCAACACCAAGAATAGACATTTGAAAGGCAATTTAAAATAAATAAAGAATAGTGAACAACAGGCTGAATAAGTGTACGTTATATGAGGCATAAATAACCAACTGGTATGTTAACGTAACATATTATGGTAAGAGTCATTCAAATAACTATAACATATAGAACATGCTATACGTTTACCAAACAATCTGTCACTCCTAATCGCTAAATCCCATGAAATCTTATACGTCTAGTCTCTTACGTGAATGAGCTAAATAATATTATTTGATATTTTACGCTAATGTGTTAATAATTTCACACATAAGTCGCTCCTGCGTATAAGTCGCACCCCCGGCTAAACTATGAAAAAAACTGCGACTTATAGTCCGAAAAATACGGTAATCTACGATTTGACTCCCTCGACTGGCCTTGACGCTGTGAACAACAGGAACAGGCTGTTCTGAAAACACCCCCGAGGACACCTCAATGATGGACGTTTTTGACCTCCCTCCCTAAACATCGACACCTGGAGTCGAACGTTTGCTTGCATGCAGATCGGCCTCAGTCTATGAACATTACATCATCACACCCAAGACAATGGGCACATACACATACACACACACACACATCCTCCCCCACCCCACACCTTCACCACCGCTTGTTTCCCCTCCGGGTGATGGACGGCTGGCAGCGCTTCATAGCAGCAGTCGACCTCCAGGGCCCCAACTCCCCGCCCCTCTGTTGCGAGTTGTCGTGATTAAATGTAACGTGTTTATGTTTTTTTCCCACTCCAGACTACGCCCCCTTAGTAGCCCAGTCTAGATTGTATTTTTTTACTCATCTTCTTCCCCAGCGTTTTACCTTTTTCTTATCTTTTACGGGGCGCCTTTGGCGACCCATCAGCGTTCCTGTTCTGTAACCCTGTACACTGTTTGTTTGTCTAATCTTGAACGGGTTTGTGCTGAAAACATAGTTTCGTTGTACTTGTGCAATGACAATAAAGTCCTATTCTATCCTATCCTATAAAAATGAACCTGACATTTTTGAATGTTCTAAATGTGTCAATCAATGTTTATTTATATAGCCCTAAATCAGAAGTGTCTCAAAGGGCTGCACAAGCCACAACGACATCCTCGGTTCAGATCCCACATCAGGGCAAGGAAAAACTCAACCCAGTGGGATGACAATGTAGCAATATATTTATAGCAATACTTTGTATCTTTGTCGATGATGCTACATACACTATATTGCCGAAAGTATTTGGCCACCTGCCTTGACTCACATATGAACTTGAAGTGCCATCCCATTCCTAAACCATAGGGTTCAATATGATGTCGGTCCACCTTTTGCAGCTATTACAGCTTCAACTCTTCTGGGGAAGGCTGTCCACAAGGTTGCGGAGTGTGTTTGTAGGAATTTTCCACCATTCTTCCCAAAAGCGCATTGGTGAGGTCACATACTGATGTTGGTGGAGAAGGCCTGGCTCTCAGTCTCCGTTCTAATTCATCCCAAAGGTGTTCTATCGGGTTCAGGTCAGGACTCTGTGCAGACCAGTCAAGTTTCATTCACACCAGACTCTGTTATCCATGTCTTTATGGACCTTGCTTTGTGCACTGGTGCACAGTCATGCTGGAAGAGGGAGGGGCCCGCTCCAAACTGTTCCCACAAGGTTGGGAGCATGGAATTGTCAAAAATGTTTTGGTATCCTGGAGCATTCAAAGTTTCTTTCACCGCAAGTAAGGGGCCAGGTTTTCCGGGACATTTTTCCCATTCGAAATGAATTGTCTGTTTTTCAAACTTCCACAATTCCCACATTTTCAACCGATTCAAACCATTCCACCTTCAACACATTCCACTCATCCTGGACATTCAAACTATAATTTTTCCAAGTTAAGTTCCCAGAATTCCCTTTTTTTCTGGCGACTACTCCTTCCACATTTTCCAGACCACTTCAACCGTTCCACCATCAAAAGATTCCTCTTAATCAGGACAAAAAACAAAGTTGTTTTTTGAACTGGAAAAATTCCCGGTTTTCACGAAATTCCAGGAATTCCGTAATACTATTTCTCAATTAAAAATGTTACTACATCAACATTTCTCGACCGATTTGAAAAATTCCAACACCAACCATTTCAACTCATTTCGAAAATGCAAGTCTTTTACTAATTTTCCCAAAAATTCCCGCTTTTCCCGAAACTCCCAAATTTTCATGAAATTCCCATTGAAACAAATGGGACATTTTTCAAAGTTGCTACAATTAGTCATTTTGAAGTTCGACTTCAGTATTGGAGCATTCACGAGCAAATCCTTATCATTGTTATAGAATTTTTTCAATTTGTTTAATTTTTCTGAAATCATATAATTTTGTATCACATTTTAAAAAGCTAGATTTTGTTTAAATTTGTCAAATAATTTCACTTATGTTTTTCCCCCCATTGCATTTGTTTTAAATTTGCCAGATAATTGTACTTGTGATTTTTAAAAAATTTTTTATTTAATATCAGTCAGATATTATTTTAAATTCTAATTTACATTAGTTTGAATTTGTCAGATATATTTTTTAGATTTTTAAAATTTCACTTACATTTAAATTTGCCAAAAAATTGTATTTGTGATTTTTTTTTTAATGTTTATTTAACATAAGTCAGATATTTTTTCAGATGAATTTACATTGCTTTAAATTTGTCAGATGTTATTTTTGTAGATTTTTAAAACATCCGTTAAATTTAAATTTGTCAGATTTTGGGGTGGATTTAGATACATTTAAATAATATTATCTTTAACTCTGTCCAATTTTATTCTTATATTTAGATTAGTTAAATCTTTCAGACGTTGCTACAATAGAATTCCGTTTAATTTAAATTAAATGATTTTTTTTTCTTTGCATTTCGATTTGTTAAAATTAAAAAAAAAAAGTTTCTTCACGTTAGTTTAGTGGGCGGCGTGGCTTGTGTGGTAGAGCAACCTAAACTAGCAAATTGGGGGTTCCAGGTTCAATCCCCGCTTCAGCCATCTTAGTCACTGCCTTTGTGTCCTTGGGCAAGACACTTTACCCACCCACGCTGGTTTAAATGTAGCCTAAAGATGTAAATAACGGGTTTCACTATGTAAAGCGCTTTGAGTCTCTAGAGGAAAGCGCTATATGAAAAAACAAACAAACATATTTCATTAAAACTGTCAGATCTTTTTTCATCATTTAATTTTATCAGATTGAAAAATAAATTAAATTAGTTAAATGTTTTTCAGTTTTGTTATTCAGATTAATTTAATGTTATTCAGTTTTGTTATGTGTTATTCAGATTAATTTGACGTATTTCAGATAATTTAAATATAATTGTATTTTATTTTTTGATGGGGTGGCACATGCATGGGTCAAAGAAGGTTTTGGTGAGAATCTGGATAAAGATGCATGCACAATAATACATTAGTCACGATAGAACATCAATGGGCCTGTCCTCTGTCCACCACACGTGTGTTCATCGTCCTTCATGAACCAGGAAGTAGTCAGAAACAAACTAAAGTTTCGTTATCTGATAAATAAATCATAAAGTAATTTCACAGAATCACATAACAGGCCTTTTAGTGTCCAACTGTAATGAACTTTAATCTTTGTTTTGGCCCGGCGTTTACCACACATCATGTAGCACATCTTAAAGGAGAACTGCACTTTTTTGGGGAATTTCGCCTATCATTCACAATCCTTATGTAAGACAAGAAGACATATTTTTTTCTTTTTTATGCATTCTAGCTAGTAAATAAATATGATTAAAAGTCCACTTACAATGGAGCCTATGGCAGTCGCTCTATTCTGCCTATAAAAGCCCTTAAAAAAACATCCAAACACTTCCTTTAGTTTTATATGCACGCTTGTAATGTAGTAACAGGCACATTCATAATAACATTTCATATTTACATATTTTGCTCATTTTATGCATACGCTGTGCATTCATTTAAAAAAGCATTACAACGTTACCTTTTTTTTCCAACATCACTGATGATTACTCACTGCAGACTTCATGAGAGCCAACAAACATAATAAAACATCACTTACTGTACAATGTCTGCTGTCATTAGTATGCCGACTGATGGAATCTTGTTATATACCTGTTTGGATGAAGAACGACTCATAACCCATGCGAAGAAAAGGCAGGTGGAATCAAGCATAATTTTGTGTCATTTGTCATTTCCGGGTTTAAATTTGTTGTTAAAATGTACCAACTTGTAGGATTACGTCCTCATCCTTCTACTATCCAGGTGAGAGGCATGATTTATGATCTACAATAAATTTCCAAGGAGCAGGGAAGCGAGGAAACTGACCATTCGATGTTGTAAACATAGCAGCATAAACTGGTGATCACATTGCCGCTATAAATAGTTGGTCTGCATTAGCGCTTATAATAACAATATCACTAATACGTGGTTAATATTCAAGTAACGAAATGTACTGTATTTTTCGGAGTTTAAGTCGCACCGGCCGAAAATGCATAATAAAGAAGGAAAAAAACATATATAAGTCGCACTGAAGTATAAGTCGCATTTTTGGGGGAAATGTATTTGATAAAAGCCAACACCAAGAATAGACATTTGAAAGGCAATTTAAAATAAATAAAGAATAGTGAACAACAGGCTGAATAAGTGTACGTTATATGAGGCATAAATAACCAACTGGTATGTTAACGTAACATATTATGGTAAGAGTCATTCAAATAACTATAACATATAGAACATGCTATACGTTTACCAAACAATCTCTCACTCCTAGTCGCTAAATCTAATTAAATCTTATACGTCTAGTCTCTTATGTGAATGAGCTAAATAATATTATTTGATATTTTAGGGTAATGTGTTAATAATTTCACACATAAGTCGCTCCTGAGTATAAGTCGCACCCCCGGCCAAACTATGAAAAAAACTGCGACTTATAGTCCGAAAAATACGGTAAATGGGGTATTGTTGGTGGTTTTTGGATGGGTATTTATTGGATTTCGTGGACAAAATAGAGGAGTTAATTGGCTCCACTGTAAGCCAACTTTTATTTACGAGTTAGAATGCATTAAAAAAAAAAATCATCCGTCATGTCTTTCATAATGATTGTGAACGATAGGCAAAATTCCCCCAAAAGTGCAGTTTTTCTTTAAGAGACAATTTTTATTGACTCATTTATTTGGGTTTTATGGGCGGAAGACAGGACATCCCATTGTCTCTATTGTAAGAAGACTTTTATTTACATTTATTTAAAAGTTAGAACGCATAAAAATAAAATCCATCCGTCGTCATGTCCTTAATAATGATTGTGAACGATAGGCAGCATTCCCCAAAAAAGTGCAGTTCCCCTTTAAATTTATATAACATGCTATTACTTTTCATATCTGTTTGAGGACGATATACTGATAAAATAAGTGTAATCTGTAATAGTGAATTGTAATCCACAAGGGCCATTTTTTTAATGTGGCATTGACAAAACTGGAGTGTTAATACTGCAGGGAAGCTGTAATATGAGTTTTAGCAAATATTGTTGACATAGTTGATAGCACGGAGAGAAAATCCTGGTTAGAGGTCAGCATTTGTAAATGTGTCTATTGACTGTCTCCTGAAAAACACACACAAACATGCAAACAAGACAGAAAATAACTACAGGATTAAATAATAATAGTGTATAGTTATTACAATACTTTACCTTTTCTTTTTCCGGGAGTGGAGGACGAGTGTTGTTATGATTACAATCAGTGTCAAGGCACCAATGACTGAACCAGCGACAATGCCGGCAATATTACCTATAGAGGAAAAAAAACAAGTCAATTTTACACCATACCAGGAAGTGGGATCATTGCCTTAAAGGGGAACTGCCACTTTTAGGGAATTTTGCCTATCATTCACAAACATTATGAGAGACATGAAGATGGATGTTATTATGTAAAAAAACATTCAAACATCTCCATTAAGGTTTTATATACATTATTTAAGTATGTAATGTAGTAACGGGCACATTCATAATAATGAATTTAATGTTTACGTACAGTATGTTGATCATTTTAAGCATACGCAGCACATTCATTTCAAAAACACATCAAAACGTTGGCTTTTTTTTTCTTCTTCACGACTTTATTACAGACTGCAGACTTTATAAGTGTCAGCTTGCTGCGGGGTTCGTTCCCCCGGGATGCAGACGGAACACTCCGGACAGGACGTGCAGGTAGGAACATGGTTAATTTGTCGAAAGTCAAACAAGTACCAAAAACTGAAAACAAGCCAGAGGAAAAATGTGCCGATCGCACTCGAAGCTAAGGCTAACACTTAGCATAAGCAAGAAGACAAAGAATACTCACGTAACTGTAGCAAAAGCAAACAATGAAGCCAGGCCGACTGACCGGCAAAGGCAGGCTTAAATAATGCCTCTGATTAGCGCTCGGGGAAAAGGTGAGCGTCCCGAACACCAATCAGAGGCAGGTGAAAATAATAAGCAACCATGGCAACTAAAAGCAAACAAAGGTGCACAAAAACAGGAACTAAGGGAGTCCAAAACTAACAGAATATAACAAAAACATGATCCAGGCCACGGATCATGACAAGAAGAGCCAAGCGTTTTTTCATGTTGTCCTTGCCATTTTCGGATCCTAAATGACTCCCAAAGTGTACCAACTCGTCGCAATACCTACTCAGACGACTTCTGTCCAGGTGAGATGCATGATTAATGATCTGGAATATACTTACATGGAGCAAGGAAGCGAAGAAGCAGCAGACCACTCGATGATGTAAACATAGGGACACACGGAAGTGATCACGGCGCTGCTATAAATAGTTGGTCTGCGTTAGCACTTATAATAACAATATCACTATGTGGAGGGGGGCGTGGCCTACGGGTCTGTCGCAGAATGGGGTGTGCAAGGACCGGCCTCGAAGACAGCGACAGGTGAGTGGATGGCCCAGGTGGGCCTTGTTATCTAATCACTTGTCGCCTTTATTAGCAGCAGCCGGAACGAGACACATGATATGAGCAAATTAGAGGAGCTCATTGGCTCCACCGTAAGCGGACTTTTATTTACGAGTTAGAATGCACTAAAAAAAAAAAAAAATCCATCTGTCGTCATGACAATGATTGTGAACGATAGGCAAAATTCCCCCCAAAAAAGCAGTTCCCCTATAAGAGCCAATGTTTATTAACTCATTTAGTCATACTAAAGCTTACTTGATGGTGTGCAGCTGGTGTCCCCTCCCGACCAACGTCCGTCCCCCCGGCAGGTGCGCTCGGACGATCCTTCCAGCGTGTAGCCGTCATCGCAGGAAAGCCGCACTTTAGCCCCTCGCAAATAGGTAGTGCCTTCCTTTCTGCCGTTAAGTGGCGGTGCGAGCCAGCCGCAAGAAATAACTGCACATATTAAGGACACAAATATTGTTGCGAATATAAGACGGTACAACCAGTACGTATACGTCTTATACTGTAACCGGGGTAGCGAGATGTACGCACGCACTCGCTGACTTCCTCATGACTTTTACCTGGCTTTAAGTCCTCCACCAGAGAAATGTGACTCAGGAAAGATGTTTTGGAGGCATTTCCCATTTTTGGATCACGACCAACCAGAATGTCATACCTACAAAAAAAGACAATCTGTAAAATACAGGATTATAAACAATCCCTTTAAATACAAGTGGTGTTTGGAGTGGGGCGTGGCCTGCGGGCCTGCCGCGGAGCGGGGTGTGCAGGGACCGGCCTCGAAGACATCGACTGGTGAGTGGATGGCCCAGGTGGCCCTTGTTAACTAATCGCCTGTCGCCTTTATTAGCAGCAGCCGGCACGAGACACGGCAGTTGGAGTTGGAGTGGGAGCCAGAGTGAGAGAGAGACACGAACAGAGAGAAAGACATTTTGCTGGAAAGCACAAGCCTCTCCACATTTATGAAAATAAAACACTGTTGTACCCTGAAATCCGGGCTCTCGTGGCAGTGAATGGTGGTCTGAGGAACCCACGCGTCTATCCACAGTAACTCATTATAGCTAGCGGCTATCCACAGTAACTAATTATAGCGAACTAGCGGCTATCCACAGTAACTAATTATAGCTAGCTAGCGGCTATCCACAGTAACTAATTATAGCTAGCTAGCAGCTATCCACAGTAACTAATTATAGCTAACTAGCGGCTATCCACAGGAACTAATTATAGCTAGCTAGCGTCTATCCACAGTAACTAATTATAGCTAGCGGCTATCCACAGTAACTAATTATAGCTAACTAGCGGCTATCCACAGGAACTAATTAAAGCTAACTTGCGGCTATCCACAGGAACTAATTATAGCTAGTTAGCGTCTATCCACAGTAACTAATTATAGCTAGCGGCTATCCACAGTAACTAATTATAGCTAGTTAGCGTCTATCCACAGTTAGTAATTATAGCTAACGGCTATCCACAGTAACTAATTATAGCTAGCTAGCAGCTATCCACAGTAACTAATTATAGCTAGCGAGCAGCTATCCACAGTAACTAATTATACCTAGTGGTTATCCAGAGTAACTAATTTTAGCTCGCTAGCGGCTATCCACAGTAACTAATTATCATTGGTACTTTAACTTTAACTTTATAGTTAGCAGCTATCCACAGTAAGTAATTACAGCTAGCTAGCGGCTATCCATAGGAACTAATTACAGCTAGCGGCTATCCACAGTAACTAATTATAGCTAACTAGCGGCTATCCACAGTAACTAATTATAGCTAGCTAGCGGCTATCCACAGTAACTAATTATAGATAGCTCGCGGCTATCCACAGTAACTAATTATAGCTAACTAGCGGCTATCCACAGGAACTAATTATAGCTAGCTAGCATCTATCCACAGTAACTAATTATAGATAACTAGCCGCTATCCACAGTAACTAATTATAGCTAGCTAGCGGCTATCCACAGTAACTAATTATAGATAGCTAGCGGCTATCCACAGTAACTAATTATAGCTAACTAGCGGCTATCCACAGGAACTAATTATAGCTATCTAGCGTCTATCCACAGTAACTAATTATAGCTAGCGGCTATCCACAGTAACTAATTATAGCTAACTAGCGGCTATCCACAGTAACTAATTATAGCTAGCTAGCGGCTATCCACAGTAACTAATTATAGCTAACTAGCGTCTATCCACAGGAACTAATTATAGCTATCTAGCGTCTATCCACAGTAACTAATTATAGCTAGCGGCTATCCACAGTAACTAATTATAGCTAACTAGCGGCTAACCACAGGAACTAATTAAAGCTAACTTGCGGCTATCCACAGGAACTAATTATAGCTAGTTAGCATCTATCCACAGTAAATATTTATAGCTAGCGGCTATCTACAGTAACTAATTATAGCTAGTTAGCGTCTATCCACAGTAACTAATTATAGCTAGCGGCTATCCACAGTAACTACTTATAGCTAGCTAGCGGCTATCCACAGTAACTAATTATAGCTAGCTAGCAGCTTTCCACAGTAACTAATTATAGCTAGTGGTTATCCAGAGTAACTAATTATAGCACGCTAGCGGCTATCCACAGTAACTAATTATCATTGGTACTTTAACTTTATAGTTAGCGGCTATCCACAGTAAGTAATTACAGCTAGCTAGCGGCTATCCATAGGAACTAATTACAGCTAGCGGCTATCCACAGTAACTAATTATAGATAGCTCGCGGCTAGCCACAGTAACTAATTATAGCTAGCTAGCGTCTATCCACAGTAACTAATTATAGCTAACTAGCGGCTATCCACAGTAACTAATTATAGCTAGCTAGCGGCTATCCACAGTAACTAATTATAGATAGCTAGCGGCTATCCACAGGAACTAATTATAGCTAGCTAGCGTCTATCCACAGTAACTAATTATAGCTAACTAGCGGCTATCCACAGGAACTAATTATAGCTATCTAGCGTCTATCCATAGTAACTAATTATAGCTAGCGGCTATCCACAGTAACTAATTATAGCTAACTAGCGGCTATCCACAGGAACTAATTAAAGCTAACTTGCGGCTATCCACAGGAACTAATTAAAGCTAACTTGCGGCTATCCACAGGAACTAATTATAGCTAGCGGCTATCCACAGGAACTAATTAAAGCTAACTTGCGGCTATCCACAGGAACTAATTATAGCTAGTTAGCGTCTATCCACAGTAACTAATTATAGCTAGCGGCTATCCACAGTAACTAATTATAGCTAGTTAGCGTCTATCCACAGTAAGTAATTATAGCTAGCGGCTATCCACAGTAACTAATTATAGCTAGCTAGCAGCTATCCACAGTAACTAATTATAGCTAGTGGTTATCCAGAGTAACTAATTATAGCTCGCTAGCGGCTATCCACAGTAACTAATTATCATTGGTACTTTAAATTTAACTTTATAGTTAGCGGCTATCCACAGTAACTAATTATCATTGGTACTTTAACTTTAACTTTATAGTTAGCGGTTATCCACAGTAAGTAATTACAGCTAGCTAGCGGCTATCCATAGGAACTAATTACAGCTAGCTAGCGGCTATCCATAGTAACTAAATATAGCTAGCCAGCGGCTATCTACAGTAACTAATTACATCAAATCAGTGGCTATCCAGTTACTAACTTGTCCTCTTTGTGTTTTTTATTAACTTAGAAGCGTTTGTGTTTGCTCACCGACAGAACTGAGAACCATCTCCAGAGCAAATGTCAGAGGCCACGTTGTAGAGAGGATCGTCGGGACGCTCGGGGACGACAAACACAGGAACAAAATGGTGGTCGTGCCTGGGGGAATGGTAATAGGTGTCCAAAAGGTACTTGGAGTCATACGTAAACAAGGCGGATGTGTTGGACACAGCCCCTGAAAGAGAAAAAGACATCTTATGAATGCTTACCCACAATGCATAGCCCTCGACACTACTTTCATCGTGAAGTTCTTGAACGTCTTACAGCTGGCCCCGAAGTCAAACACCTCTTGTGGGTCATTGTAGTTTGCCAGCAGCTGACCGTTGTCGACAACGAGGTCGTCCGTGGCGTCGCCGTTCATGTTTCCCAACAATCCCTCCGTGGAGTTTCGGAATTCTTCGGGCAGGAGCACGGAAGCGGCGAGAGTTCCCTCTCTGAGCCGCACCTCCACGCCGGCGCCGCTGGGGAACATGACGGTCACGTTTGTAGCCACAGGAGAAAACACAAACACCCCTGGAAGAGATATTTGGAGAAAATAAAAGTGGTTTAGATCAAAATCCTGACTGGGCCTAACCCGCCTGCTGGCTTCATATCCAGCTAATCTTCATTCACAAATTACTGCGTTCAAATATGTTGCGGGTTTACATAACACAGAAGATTAACCTACAAAATAACATAGCATAATTAAAAAAAAAAAAAGTCCAAGTTGTTTTTTCTGCACCACCTTTTATGCAGAAAAAACATTCTTAACAACCTCTAAAAGCTTAGTGGCCACATGCGTGGACAGCACCTTTTAGCTCTTATTTCCAAAATTGTGTACACTACTGAATTGGGGTCTTATGGCCGTTTATGTGGACACTTATACTGCTATCTGGTGGTGTCAGAAGAGTATAACATACAATGGAATTTGGGGAAAAAAAGTGTAAAAAAAAGAATTAGCATGTCACTAAACATGAAGTACACGTTTGTGTACTTATGGACTAAGTACATCATATCAAAAGATGATTCTTAGTTTTTATTCTAATTAGGGTCCAATAAGCCCAAATAGCAAAGAGAAATAAAAAAAGCATGTAAAAAAACAGCTTGGGCCTTAAGAGGTTAAGTCAGCTTTCATAAGGCTAAGACTAGGCTAATACTAAGCTAATGCTAATGAACCAGCCGTCTATTCAACTACAAAAACACATTTATTTTCAGGTAATGGCTATTTTCCTGTTACTAAACTAATTTTAATAGGCATTTAAAGTAAAATGAAAAAAATCACACACACACTAGGTGGGGTGAAATTACCCTCTGCATTTGACCCATCCCCTTGTTCACCCCCTAGGAGGTGAGGGGAGCAGTGAGCAGCAGCAGTGGCCGCGCTCGGGAAACATTTTTGGTGATTTAACCCTTGATGCTGAGTGCCAAGCAGGGAGGTAATGGGTCCCATTTTTAGAGTCTTTGGTATGATTCGGCCGGGGTTTGAACTCACAACCTACCGATCTCAGGGCGGACGCTCTAACCACATGGCCAATGAGTAGGTTTTTTTGTTGTTGCTAATTATAATTAATTATGTTGTTAATCACATTCATTAGTCTAGAAAAGAACAAGTGTAATGCAGTACAAAGAAGTCCATGAAAAAATAAGAACAAAGAAGTACATGGAACAAGTAAAAAAAAGTATCTTAAAACCACTGTCTTAATGACATTATTATTATTATTGTTTTCATTTTAATCTCCTTTTTTTATTTCAAAAGAGGATGAGCAGGTTTTAATTGTTCTTCCATTGTAACATGTATTTTGAGTTAAATTGATGTTTTAATTGACTTCTTTCATATTTTTTTAAGTTTAGAAATTATTGACAATTCAATTCATTAATATTTTTACTTTAAAAAAATTAACCTGTTACTAAACTAATTTTAATGGGCATTTGTTGCTAATTATAATTACTTAATTATGTTGTTAAGTACAGTCATTAATGTAGAAAAGAACAATTGTAATGCAGTACAAAAAAGTACATGAAAAAAGTCAAATAAGAGCAAAGAAGTACATGGAACAAATAAAAAAAAAGTATCTTATTATTATTGTTTTTATATTAATTTCCTTTTTTATTTCAAAAGAGGATGAGCAGGTTTTAATTGTATTTTGAGAGGTATTTTGAGTTTAAATATTATTTTAATTGACCTCTTTCATATTTTTTTGATTTTAAAAATTATTAAAAGAAAACAAAAAAAATTAGGAAAAAAGTACAATTCAATTCATTAATACTTTTACTTAAAAAAAAAGGAATCTTTTAAAAATTGTATTAAATGTGTCATCTTTTGTGCATTTTGGAATTTAAGTTAAGTCTCACCATTGAGGTCCACAAATATGTTGCAGATTTACATAACACAGAAGGTTAACCAAACAAGATAACGGAGCATAAATTAAAAAAATATTTTTCTAAGTTGGTTTGTCTTCACCGCCTTGTCTGCATAAAAAACCTCCCTAAGTCAGCTTTCATAAGGCTAACGTTAGGCTAATACTAAGCTAATGCTAATGAACCAGCCTTCTATTCAACTACAAAAACACATTTATTTTCAGGGAATGGCTATTTACCTGTTACTAAACTAATTTTAATGGACATTTGTTGCTAATTATAATTACTTAATTATGTTGTTAAGTAGAGTCATTAATGTAGAAAAGAACAATTGTTATGCAGTACAAAAAAGTACATGAAAAAAGTCATAAGAGCAAAGAAGTACATGGAACAAGTCAAAAAAAGTATCTTATTATTATTGTTTTTATTTTAATTTCCTTTTTTTATTTCAAGAGAGGATGAGCAGGTTTTAATTGTATTTTGAGAGGTATTTTGAGTTAAATTCTTGTTTTAATTGACTTATTTCATATTTCTTTAAGTTTAGAAAGGAATGAAAAAAAAAAAAAAAAATAAGGAAAAAAGTACAATTCAATTAATTAATATTTTTACTATAAAAAATTTTTATATTTTAAAAAGTGTATCAAATGTGTCATTTCTTGGGCATTTTGGAATTTAAGTTAAGTCTCACCATTGAGGTCCACAAATATGTTGCAGATTTACATTAACACAGAAGATTAACCAAACAAGATTAACCAAACAACGAATTTTAATGGGCATTTGTTGCTAATTATAATTACTTAATTATGTTGTTAAGTACAGTCATTAATGTAGAAAAGAACAATTGTAATGTAATTGTATTTTGAGAGGTATTTTGAGTTAAATTGTTGTTTTAACTGACTTTTTTCATATTGTTTTAAGTTTAGAAATTATAGAAAAAAAAATATATATATAAGGGAAAAAAGTACAATTCAATTCATTAATATTTATTTTTTATTTTTTTAATTGTTTTGAATTGTATCAAATGTATCTTTTGTGCATTTTGGAATTGAAGTTAAGTCTCACCATTGAGGTCCATCCAGCTCTGCTCGTTGAACGAAAGACTTTTCTGATTTTGCAGCACCTGGAGGCGACTGTGACCAGGTGACAGTCGCACCTCGATGACATCGGAGGACGCCTCTTTCATGGCGACGGACGACAGTTTTGTCGCGTTGATGGCCGTCCCTGTGAACGAGGGTGCAGAATGGACACCAGGCTCCTTGCGAGCAAGACGGTTTGCAGCGGCCTCTGCTCACCGTTGACCGGCTCTGTTCTGCCTTGGACTGCCAGTCCTTTCCCGGCCGACGTCAACAATCTGTACTCGCCTTTGCCATTGAAGGAGTAGCGCAATCCGTCGAAAGTTATGAAGTGTGGATCTCCAAACACCACGGCTATGAGACGCATCTCGTGGTTAGTGTTGATCTGACACAGCGAGTGGATGATAGTGAAATAAATACCAGAGTTGGGAGGTTGGTAGCGCCGACAGTCGCTGGAGGGCCGGTGTTTGAAGTAATAGTGGCAGTTGTCGGACCACAGGCAGCAGTAGTAGAAGCTGAGGACGTCGTAGACCCAGTGGGACTGTCCAGGGACCTTTGGGGGCTTCCTGTAAGGAGGCGAACCCCAATCGTGGGCTCGGTCTGGCGTGCTGCCGCCGATGGAGTCTGCCGTCAGCACCTGAGCGCCACTGCTGTCGTAGCAACACTGCTGCCCGGCTGCATACTTGGGACTACAGCAAGGAAACATTCTGAATGTAGACTTCCACCAAGGCCGGGCAATCCAAATTCGGATCAGCAGCAAACCGTGCACTGAATCCTGCCTGAATCTTCTTCATATTCATACACACTAACGTCATAAAATGCTAATAAAAGGATACGAGAGGTGCACCACTATCAAAGTCTGCACCAAAATTGAAGCGGTTTGTGTAATCCTCCAATAAAAACCAAACGCTGACCATAACATACAAATGTACTTTACAGTGACTTCATCTCGGTATAAAACCCTGGAACAAACAGGACTTACAACACAAGCAATGCCAAACTAACAATCGATTTAAACTGTTATTTCTAGCTTTAGTGCCGCCCTTGTGGCTCCCTGGAGCATTTTTTAAAAAGAATTGTAAATGGAAAACGGAAAGAATATGTTTTTTGTTTTAGTATGTTTTTTGTTTGAGGACAAACATGACACAAAACTTCCCAATATGTTTGTGTGTGTGCTTCACTGATAAGAGTATTTGGTGAACATCGTTTTGTCCTATGTATTTTGGCAGTTCTTGAACTCACCGTAATGTAGACTGTGACGCAACAGTTTGTTTACATGTAAAATCTTACACTCCTTTGTCTCATTTTGTCCACCAAATGTTTTAAGAAAGGCAGTATTTTTTCTGCTGGTATTGAATGTCGTTAGGTTGTGTACCTAATGTAGTGGCCAGTGGGTGCATAGTGTTGACTCACCTGGCTTGTATGGCTCTCACGCAGTGAACACTACCCGGGTGGTAAGTGCACACACTTCCTTTCTCTATATCGCAGCCGTAATCAGTCTGACAAAGGACATTAAAAACAAGTCAGAGTGAGACTTCTCCTTGAACGCAAATGCCATAAACTCATAAAATGATCACATAATAAAGTCTGAGGACATCGTTTACACATTATAATGCAACATTGATAACAATTACAGTAAACGTGACCAAGGCATTTACTATGCAAATGTTATTTGCCAGGTGAGGTGGTTCGGGCATATGGTCAGAATGCCTCCCGAACCCGTCCCTGGGGACGTGTTTAGGGCGCGTCCGACCGGTAGGAGACCACGGGGAAGACCCAGGACACGGTGGAGAGACTATGTCTCCAGGCTGGCCTGGGAACGCCTCGGCATCATGTGGGAAGAGCTGAACGAAGGGAGAGGGAAGTCTGGGCTTCTCTGCTTAGGCTGCTGCCCCCGCGACCCAACCTCGGATAAGCGGAAGAAGTTAAGAGGCTGTAGGGCTGTCAAAATTAACTCATGTGTTAATCACAACAAAAATTGTGTTAATCATGTAAGAAAAACATTCCTGGATGACATTCTGATAATAAAATTGCATTTGTGTCCAAATATTGGGATTTATTTGTATGTATATATATATATATATATATATATATATATATATATATATATATATATATATATATATATATATATATACATACATACATATATACACACACACACACACACACACACACACACACAGTACACACCTTCTCATTCCTAACACAACTGATGGTCCCAACCCCATTGATAAAGCAAGAAATTCCACTAATCAACCCTGATAAGGCGCAACTCTTGAAGCTCATCGAGAGAATGCCATGAGTGTACAAAGCAGTAATCAGAGCAAAGGGTGGCTATTTTGAAGAAAATAGAATATAAAACATGTTTTCAGTTATTTCACCCTTCTTTGTAAGTACACAACTCCACATGTGTTCATTCAGAGTTTTGATGCCTTCAGTGACAATCTACAATGTAAATAGTCATGAAAATAAAGAAAACACATTGAATGGGAAGGTGTGTCCAAACTTGTAGCCTGTACTGTATGCATGCATGTATATATATATATACCGTATATATATATATATATATATATATATATATATATATATATATATATATATGTATATATATATATGTATATATATATATATATATATATATATATATATATATTTGTGTGTGTGTGTGTGTGTGTGTATAGCCTATACCTATATCTGTGTACATATTATATTAATATGATGGATAATTATTAAATGCTATACCGTAATTGGATATTGAGAGTAAAATGGAGTGTGGAGAAAGTTTTTGGCATTTTTCCCCACCATGCCTTGCAATGATTTAAACGGGTGTAATTTGGATTTTTTTTTTTATGGTCGTTAGCTGTTTTTTTATAATATCTACAAAGTTCAGTGCCGATTGATTTTTTTTTTCTGCGCCATGACTAGGGAAGGGTGTTTGGATTGGGTCATATAAGTGAAAGCTGTGCATGTCAGTTCAAGTAAGCATACTGCATAGTCACTGGCCTGAGTCACTCACACTGTCCACCAAAATGTGATATGTAAACACCAATCAAGATGCAAGACCCTCCATCCATCCATTTTCTACCGCTTATTCCTTTCGGGTCGGGGGGGGACGCTGGAGCCTATCTCAGCTACAATCGGACGGCAGGCGGGGTACACCCTGGACAAGTCGCCACCTCATCGCAGGGCCAACACAGATAGACAGACAACATTCACACACTAGGGCCAAATTTAGAGTTGCCAATCAACTTATCCCCAGGTGCATGTCTTTGGAGGTGGGAAGAAGCCGGAGTACCCGGAGGGAACCCACGCAGTCACGGGGAGGACATGCAAACTCCACACAGAAAGATCCCGAGCCCGGGATTGAACTCAGGACTACTCAGGACCTTCGTATTGTGAGGCAGATGCACTAACCCCTCTGCCACATTTCAATTTAATATGTAAACACCCTGCCTGTCCAGTTTACTTGTGGAACCTGTGCCATCTCACAGGCTAAATTGACAATGCCATAGATAGGACACCCCTGGTCTAAATGAAGGGCATCACACTCACTTTCATTGCTTTTACAAAAGCCCAGAAGGGCCGCTTTGTTTGATTATTATCATTGTTTACCAACAAACCTTTAGAAGAAAAAAAAAAGCTTGTATCAAATAATATTGCGTACACTTTTTTGGTCAAAATTTGAATACATGTATCAATAAAAATGAAATGCCTTATTGACATTGTTTTCAGGCTATGAGGGCCATTAATTTGACACACCTGGTCTAAATTCTCGCGTCAAGGCTAGATCATTGTGGGACTTCTGAGACCTTAAATATGAACTCTTTCATGATTCTGATGAACATTAGGTCATTAGGGTGACAGGTCTTACATGGAACCTTCCTGTGTCGGCTCGGGCCTGAGCCAGCGTGCAGGGGCAGTCGATGATCTCGTTGAGGAAGTTTGGCAGCTCGTTTTCCAGCTTGTCCCACGCCAAACATTTTTCCAGGGCCCAGGCCTGAGAGTCCTCCCTGAACCTTTCCTCCAGATGCCAGGCCAGGGCGTGGTCCTCGGTCCATGCAGCTTGCACATTCCTGGGGTACGAAACGAGCAAAAAAAAAAAAATAGTCTGAAAACGAGATATGAACATGCACGGTATGACAATAACGTGCGTACCAAATGCCGTCAGAGTGGACGCTGGAGCTGACGCGGACTGCACCGAGCTCCCAGCTGGAGAAGAGAAGAGCTGGCTGTGGCACGAAGCTGAAGGCGCCATTGTTGGGTTGATCTTTGGCAAGAGAGTACAGATACTTCCATTCTGCCTGCCACTCCTCTGAATAGGGCTTCCCTAAAAGGAGGTATTGAACAACACTGAGTGTCAAACTACTTCCATAATGTAAATGACCGCCATAACCACAACACCAGGAGGAGCTCCACAAACCACGTTAAACCCAGATTCCGATCTAACAAAGGTCTTAACTCATTCTCCTATGCCACATCAATTTGGAATGCACTCCCAACAGGTGTAAAAGAAAGTGCATCTCTATCCTCCTTCAAAACCGCACTAAAAGAACACCTCCAGGCAACTTCAACCCTAGACTAACACCCTCCCCCCTCCACATCCCACCTCCCCGGATTGAAAACAATCAAATGTAAATAAGCAAATGTATATACTTGTTCTTATGCTTTCTGAGCTCACTATGTTCTCTGCTCGCTGTACATATCCTACCAAGTCAGACCTACACTGTTTCAATGTCCATTTCTCAGATGATGCAATTGTTGATGACTGAAGTGCTGATATCAACCAAACCAAAACAACACCCCCCCACACCCCGGATTGTAAATAATGTAAATAATTCTATGTATATACTCTGATGATTAACTTGTGTGATGACTGTATTATGCTGATTGTATATATTTGTACCATGAATTGATTAACGTGGACCCCGACTTAAACAAGTTGAAAAACTTATTGGGGTGTTACCATTTAGTGGTCAATTGTATGGAATATGTACTATACTGTGCAATCTACTAATAAAGGTTTCAATCAATCAATCCCCCCCTCTGTCAATGAGGTCATGTGACTCACCTGTCTCTCTATAACCCCACAGCTCAATGTTGACTCGGTCTGCTCGGACCAGTGACGTGTCCCACGCCATCTCCAGGGAGCCCCCAACATGAGGCGTGCCATAGTACTGCCACTTTGTTGAGTTGACCAGCGTGGCCTTGAATTTGGCGTCTAACTTGCCCGTGTGCACTGTGTGGAACAAACCGGTGCATGTCACACTCCACACCACCAGGGGGCACACCTCTCTGTGTGATGCAGCAAATGCAGTACAGTGTTCCTTCGCTACAACACGGTTCACTTTACACATATTTTTTTGTGTGTGTGTAATTTTTTACAGTGTATGAATGTGCATTATGTTCTGCGTCCCGATTCGCTAAGGGACTGTAGACCATTGTCAATCAATCTTCTTCATGCTATGTGTCCTGTTCAGTACAGAATGCATTAAACTTGCCTAATTTACAAAATTGCTTGATGTGAGCAGTGTGGCTCTTTATTGCTGTATGTTTGCAAGTTTTCTCTCAGACAATCTCAAAATGGTGACAAAATGCACAATTAAAGCCATCATTGAGGAAGGGGGATATAAAATACTGAACAAGTTTTTAATACGGATGAGACAGACTTATTTTGGAAACGAATGCCCTCTCGCACCTTCATAATGCAGGATGAAGCCAAAACTGCAGGATTTAAGGCCCCAAAAGATTGTGTGACTCTGCGGGCTTTATGCTAAAACCCGGGCTTATTAACAGGTCAAAAAATCCAATAGCCCTAAAAACAGGTTTTGATCTTTGGTTTCATTCTTTAATACAGTGGTGTACTGTACTTATTTTTTTAAATCCACAAAGGTTTGAACTTTGAGTGTTTAAACGAGAGAAATGTGAGAAAATGTCAATGCCTGTCTGAAAAAAGAAAAGTTTATAAAGTGTGTGGTTACCTTTGTATGCGTGTGTGTATATATATATATACATATATTACTTTGCATGCAGTCAACTTTTGTATGTGTATATCTGTATACCTATATCTGTGTACATATTATAATAATATGATGGATAATTATTCAATGCTATAATTGGATATTAAGAGTAAAATGGGTAAGGGGGGAGAGTTTTTTTTGCATTTTTCCCATCATGCCTTGCAATGATTTAAATGGGTGTAATTTATTTATTTTTGTATTGTGGTTAGCTGTTTTTTATAGTATCTACAAAGTTCAGTGAGCAGCTTGTGTTATGTGTGACATGTTTGTTGACTTTTGGTGCCGATTGATTTTTTTTTTTCTGCACCATGACTAGGGAAGGGTGTTTGGATTGGGTCATATAAGTAAAATCTGTGCATGTCAGTTTTAGCAAGCACACTCCATAGTCACTGGCCGGAGTCAGTCACATCAAGAGAATGCCAAGAGTGTGTCAAAGCAGTAATCAGAGCAAGGGGTGGCTATTTTGAAGAAACTAGAATATAAAACATGTTTTCAGTTATTTCACCTTTTTTTGTTAAGTACATAACTCCACATGTGTTCATTCATAGTTTTGATGCCTTCAGTGACAATTTACAATGCAAATAGTCATGAAAATAAAGAAAATGCATTGAATGAGAAGGTGTGTCCAAACTTTTGTCCTGTACTGTATATAAGAAACGAAAAAACATATAATGGACAGTACTGTAAACGAAAAAAATATAAAAAATAAAAAAAACAACCTGTAAACAAAAAAACATGCACAGTAAATGAAAACATATATAATGAACAAAAACACATAAAAAATCAACTTCTACTCCACGGATTTCACTTAAAGCGGGTTTGGAACGTAACACCAGCGTTAAACGAGGGAACACTGTACACAGTTCCTTTATAACAAAATGTAAAGCTCAAACCTGACAGCCAGGCTCCAGCTCGACTGAACGCCGTGCCGTTATCGGAGGAGACGTGCAAGCTAACCCATCCAGTTTGGTACAAGAGCGGGGCGATGCAGTGACCCCGCCCGCTGTCATCCACGTAGCCCACAGTGTCGGTGTCACCATTGAACCTGCCCATGTAAAAGAAAAAAACAAGCACCAAATGCCAGCTAGATCCAAATAACGGAAATCAAGTTTAGACCAGAGGTGGGGAGTAACGTGCTTCATTTACTCCGTTCTTAAGTAACTTAGAGTAGTTTTAATGCAACATGCTTTTTACTTTTGGGTATTTTTGTGAAAAAGAAACGTTATTTTTACCCCCTCGCATTGAGTTTTATTTTGATCGCGCCAGTTATTGATATCATCATTATATTCATTTGTAATCTGTTGATTACTGCTTGCAAAAAACATATTCCTTTGGCTTGTTAACCCTTGTGTAATGTTCATATTGTTGTTACTCAGCCAGCGTTTGTGGGTCTGATGGAGCCGTTGCATTTTGTGGCTTTTAATGCCTCACAATCAAACACTTTTATGTTAAAATACTGAACAGATGTTTACCTTATCCCAATAAACATCTGTTCAGTATTTTAACATAAAAGTGTTTGATTTGATGGGTCGTGGTTAGGGCCTTGCATGGCAGCTCCCGCCATCAGTGTGTGAATGTGTGTGTGAATGGGTGAATGTGGAAACAGTGTCAAAGCGCTTTGAGTAGAAAAGCGCTATACAGGTATAACCCATTTAGTTACAGACTTAGACAAACTTTAATGATCCACAAGGGAAATTGTTCCACACAGTAGCTCAGTTACAAAGGATGGAAAGCCTAGCCCTAGCCCTAACCCTCTCTTACCTCGAACATCTAACCTCTAACCTAACACTAACCCCAACCCTAACCCTAACTGTAATCCTAACCCCTAACCCTCTCTTACATTTAACCTCTAACCCTCTCTAACCCTAACCCTAACATCTAACCCTAACCCTTCTTATCTTCTTATTTTTTCACTCTTTTCTATCGCCCCACCCCAACCCTCAGCCCTAACCCTAACCAACTATTTTACTTTATGCCTAACCCTAACCCTAACCCCAACTCTAACCCTAACCCTCTCTTACCTCTAACATCTAACCTCTAACCCTCTCTAACCCTAACTCTAACCTCTAACCTAACCCCAACCCTAACTGTAATCCTAACCCTCTCTTACCTCTAACATTTAACCTCTAACCCTCTCTAACCCTAACCTCTAACCTAACCCTTCTTATCATCTTCTTTTTTCACTCTTTTCTATCCCCCCACCCCAACCCTTAGCCCTAACCAACTATTTTCTTTATGCCTAACCCTAACCTTAACCCTAACCCCAACCACAACCCTAATCCTTCCTTCCTTTTTCTTTTTTCACTCTTTTCTATCACTCCACCCCAATCCTTAGCCCTAACCAACTCTTTTTCTTTACGCCTAACCTTAACCCTAACGCTAAACCTAACCCTCTAACGCTAACCCTCTAGCCCTAACCCTAACCAACTCTTTTTCTTTATGCCTAACCCTAATCCTAAACCTAACCCCAACCTTAACCCTTAGCCCTAACCAACTCTTTTTCTTTATGCCTAACCCTAACCTTAACCCTAACCCCAACCACAACCCGAACCCTAACCCTAACCCTTCCTTCCTTTTTCTTTTTTCACACTTTTCTATCGCCCCACCCCAACCCTGAGCCCTAACCCTAACCATCTCTTTTTCTTTACGTCTAACCCTAACCTTAACCCTAACCCCAACCCCAACCCCAACCCTAACTCTAACTCTAACCCTAACCCAAACTCCAAACCTAACCCAGGTTAGGGTTGGAATTAGGGCACAAAAAGAGGGCGAAAACAAAAGGTATAAAGTAGAATAAAAATGTACCATAGTAGCAATTATAAAATATAACGTATATTTAATATTCACATATTATATATACAGTATATATTTACTATTATATTATTGTATTATATAATATATACAATATTTAACAAATCTCAATTACCATGTACAATATTACAGTATATGTAACAGCTGCAGAAAAAAAAAGGGCGGCATAAAATAAAGAATTAATAAATTATAGCGTCATAAATGACTGTAAAATGTGCATCTTTTGCACCAGTAGTGTCTCTCTGTCTTTCACACGTACACGTACGTACACACACACACACACACACACACACACACACACACACACACACACACACACACACACACACACACACACACACACACACAGTAATGACAATATCAAACATACACAAGAAGTCTGGAGCTTAGGTCATAGAGAAGTTCAAGCGCAAAAATTACGACTTAAGTGTAATTTGTACTACCAGTTTAGTACAGAAACAAACACTATTATCATTTATTATTAATTTAGTTAGAATGTATTTATTTTAGCACTGCGTAATTGTATGTGTCAATGTATTTTTACATCAGTATTCATGAGTCCCTTCTCTTGCGCATTTGAGTCGTTTATTTTTGTAATGAACCTGACCTAAGCCTATGATAATAATCTTTGTGATTAACTGATGGTTTCATATCATTTGACAAGGTGAATCCTGTGAAATTGTAAGTGGGTTTGATATAATTATTGAATGCAATTAAAATCAAGAGTAAGATTACTAATTTAGCGTTTATATTTGATATTTCTGTAGTGGATAAGTTGGGTTCCGAGGTCAAAAAGGTTAAGAACCCCTGCTCTACAGCACAAAGCACTTAGACCAGGCCTGGGCAATTATTTTGACTCGGGTGGCCAAATTTGGAGAAAAAAATGTGTCTGGGGGCCGGTATATCTTATTTTTGGGAACACTAATACAAAACCTCACAATAATGTCTGATTGAATGCTGAAAAACGTTATGACAGACCACCTTAAAGAACGGAATGGAATTTTAAATTTTTTTTACTGAATGAGACACCCAGAATGTACATAAAAATAAATAATGTAGGATTTACAATATTAACTATGAAGGATAAAACACTGAAAATTGACAACATATGAACGTCACACCCCCTCTACATCCACATATTTTACAATCAAGCGAAACACAACAAAAATGCAACAAAAATGCAACAAACATAGCTAAAAATAAACGCGGAAAAACAAAAAAAAAAACACCTACAATCTAATGAGCTTTTCTTAACTAAGCTTTAGAACTTTGATGTAAAAATTTCCTTCCGCGTCTGTCCCTGACACCCACATTTCAGGCTGGCCGCTCTGGAAACACTCAGTTACTAGTTAGATTACCATAGTAACTAATTAGATTACCTTAGTAACTAGTATATCATGCAAAATTGCAGATTCCAACCATTGAAATACTTTGTATAGTTCAAGACTTACGGTCATTACAAAACATCACTGTACATCATAATGTCAGCTACACTTTCCATCTTAAAGATCGAAAAGAATTATTCGGGAATGTTCGGCGGGCCAGATTGAAAAGCTTAACGGGCCGCATGTGGCCCCCGGGCCTTAATTTGCCCAGGTCTGACTTACACCCTTTCCTACATCCAATTACAGTTCTATGGTTATCATCATATTTTACCTAATCTTTGAAGCAAACTATATATATCCAGAAATGTCATTTTGTAATGACATGATTTCTATTCATTATCAAGCGCACAAGGGATGTTTACATTTATACGTGAACATTTGTACAGTACCTGCACACAAGTGGGGATCCTTTGTCAAACTTCGCATTAAGGACAAGTAAATCCACCCCACCCAAAATGGAGCCAGAGTGCGGGAATGTTTCCACGCAGAATTCCTTATAGTCCGCGCAGCAGCTCCCCAGAGAGGTGCACGTTGGGTGACAGGAGCACGAGTCGGACATTTGCCCGCATTTGACCTCACAGGACTGCCCTGGATCAGAGAAGGAGAGGAACATTTAGTGTTTCGTTACGACTTTTAAAAGGAACATTTCCAGGCACTCACCAAAAGTCCCGCCGATGCATGAGAGCAGAAGAAGCAGCGTCACTGCTGTTGCTTTTCCCATCTTTTTTTTTACACCAGATGTGTTTCTTTCTACGGAGAGTGTCAGCTACATGCTGATTCAACTCAACATCCCAATAAACCTTGGCCCGCTGACGTCTTTAAAGCTTCGCCAATCATCAACCTGAGGTCATAATGATAACACCCTCCCTCGGCTGTGTTTACAAGCCCGTTCTGTACTTTAGTGTACATTGCATACAGTACGGTTCTGCTTCTCCACTTTTGACCGCTTTTTCTGTCCTGCTGAACTTTGAAGATGAGAAAGTGGTGACAAAAATCCATTTTTTAAAAATAAAATAATCACTTGAGTACCTTTGACCACCGCTGTCACTTTGCTGTGCTTTTATTTTGAAATTAATGGAGTGAAGGTGCACTTTTTACCTATTTTTTTTGTGTCCCCCCCACCTCACAGGAATCATGTTAAAGGAGATTATTCACATTCCAGCTGTTATTTTTAAAGACAGCACCCTATGGGAGCAGAAGATGGCCACTAGGAGGCAGTGCCTCACCAATAATAATAATAATAATAATAATACATTTTACTTAAGTACATGTCTAAAACTCTACTTGCATATTACATTTAAGCGGGTGTCTCCTATGTACTGCAGAAAATAAAAAAAAGTGCTACAAACGTTGACCCAGATGTTCTTTAATGACACATCTATTCATGAGTTAACGTGCAAAAATTGAATAAATCCTCATCATTCTGCAGAATGTGTCTTTATCTCGCCCATAACTTACTTACTCATTTGCAGGAGCTATTTTTTTAAATTTTTTCTCAATAAGACTTTAAAATCTAGCCAAGTACACAATACTTTAAAGTAAACATATTTTAGTAAAAGTAAAGGTATACATTAAAAACAACTTTAAAAAAAACCAAAACAAATACACAAGAACACTAGTCAATTGCAAGAGTAAACAAAAGTAAATGTACAAAACCCAAAACCAGTGAAGTTGGCACGTTGTGTAAATGGTAAATAAAAACAGAATACAATGATTTGCAAATCCTTTCCAACCTATATTCAATTGAATAGACTGCAAAGACAAGATATTTAACGTTCAAACTGGTAAACTTTGTTATTTTTTGCAAATATTACCTCATTTGGAATTTGATGCCTGCAACATGTTTCAAAAAAGCTGACACAAGTGGCAAAATAGACTGAGAAAGTTGAGGAATGCTCATCAAACACTTATTTGGAACATCTCACAGGTGAACAGGCTAATTGGGAACAGGTGGGTGCCATGATTGGGTATAAAAGCAGTTTCCATGAAATGCTCAGTCATTCACAAACAAGGATGGGGCGAGGGTCGCCACTTTGTGAACAAATGCGTGAGCAAATTGTTAAACAGTTTAAGAACAACATTTTGTCAACGAGCTATTGCAAGGAATTTAGGGATTTCACCATCTACGGTTCGTAATATCATCAAAAGGTTCAGAGAATCTTGAGAAATCAGTGCACGTAAGCGATGATATTACGGACCTTTGATCCATCAGGCGGTACTGCATCAAAAAGCGACATCGGTGTGTAAAGGATATCACCACATGGGCTCAGGAACACTTCAGAAAACCACTGTCAGTAACCACAGTTCGTCGCTACATCTGTAAGTGCAAGTTAAAACTCTAGTATGCAAAGCAAAAGCCATTTATCAACAACACCCAGAAACGCCGCCGGCTTCGCTGGGCCCGAGCTCATCTAAGATGGACTGATGCAAAGTGGAAAAGTGTTCTGTGGTCTGACTAGTCCACATTTCAAATTGTTTTTGGAAACTGTGGACGTCAAGTCCTCCGGACCGAAGAGGAAAGGAACCATCCAGATTGTTCTAGGCGCAAAGTTGAAAAGCCAGCATCTGTGATGGTATGGGGGTGTATTAGTGCCCAATACATGGGTAACTTACACATCTGTGAAGGCACCATTAATGCTGAAAGGTACATACAGGTTTTGGAGCAACATAAGTTGCCATCCAAGCAACGTTATCATGGACGCCCCTGTTTATTTCGGCAAGACAATGCCAAGCCACATTCTGCACGTGTTACAACAGCGTGGCTTCATAAAATAATGCGGGTACTAGACTTGCCTGCCTGTAGTCTAGACCTGTCTCTCATTGAAAATGTGTGGGAAATTATGAAGCGTCAAAAATACCACAAGGGAGAACCCGGACTGTTGAACAACTTAAGTTGTACATCAAGCAAGAATGGGAAATAATTCCACCTCAAAAGCTTCAAAAATTGGTCTCCTCAGTTCCAAAACGTTTACTGAGTGTTGTTAAAAGGAAAGGCCATGTAACACAGTGGTAAAAATGTCCCAGTGCCAACTTTTTTGCAATGTGTTGCTGCCATTAAATTCTAAGTTAATGATTATTTGCAAAAAAAATGTAAGTTTCTTAGCTCGAACATTAAGTATCTTGTCTTTGCAGTCTTTTCAATTGAATATAAGTTGAAAAGGATTTGCAAATCATTGTATTCTGTTTTTATTTACCATTTACACAATGTGCCAACTTCGCTGGTTTTGGGTTTTGCAGTAAAAGTACAGGTATACATTAAAAACAACTTTAAAAAAAATACAAATACACAAGAACACCAGTCAACTGTAACAGTAAACGAAAGTAAATGTAATAGAATAGAACGTATAAACATTGCAGTTATTATGATGGTGCCCTCCTTATTATGAGTTTTTAAGGAGGACTTAAATAGAAATGCTTCTAAGTGTCTATTTGTCTCATTAAGGCTGGTGGATGTGAGTGGACATTCCGTTACTCTAACTAGTCACTCCACGACGGAAATATTGGCAATAACAGCATAGCCTGGCTGTTACTATAGTATGCAGAGCGAGGGTCGGTGCACAAATCATCTGCTTCTTGTTGATTCCTGAGAAGGACATAACGGCAGACGTGTTTAAAGAGTGAACGCCCACGCTTACCCCACACCCAAGTGGCCTTTACACACGCTCACCACCGTCAAATGGCCATTTTTGGCCCTGTAGACCGCCGACTCGTGGCCGCTCCGGAAGTCCACGAAGCCTTCCCTGCCGGGCTGGATGTCGAATCGCACGCTGCACACACAGTAACAACATCATCATTAATATGGTGTTAACATGGAGCCACAGTGACATCTCCTTACCTGCCCTGGACCACCTGGATTAGGTCCGACTTGTTGGTAATGACACACAGCTTGGTGAGGGCCTCAAACAGGAAGTCACACTGCAGAACAAGATCTCCCTATAAAGCAGACGCTAGTTACGGACGATAAAACGTCGGGTGCCTTAAAGTCAATGTGCATGATTTAAATTGAGCTCAACAAAAGTCTAAAACAGACCTGGGCAAAATACGAGTAAGATTTTCACGTTGTACATAATTTTTTTAGACCTTTAACATCAAAACCGTAGCCGCCATTATGATGTGCAGTCATACTTGCCAACCCTCCCGGATTTTCCGGGAGACTCCCGAAATTCAGCGCCTCTCCCGAAAACCTCCCGGGACAAATTTTCTCCCGAAAATCTCCCGAAATTCAGGCGGACCCTCCAGGTCCGCATTGGAGCAATGTTGTTGTAATATATTGAGTTGGAGGCAATAAACAGGCGAGGGGATGAAGTACTGTACGTCTCTTTACTGTAGACTTCAGAACAGACTCAGACACTTGACGTCAGGTGCGCAACACCACGTAAATCGTTGGCCAACCAAAAAGTAACCCCAGTACGCTATAGCCAACATTCACCAGGAGATGGCAACAGACAAACATAGATCACTCCATTACATTCCTCCCCTTTTATAAATGTAGAAGTTACTCAAAAGAAATAAACAACCCAACCAAAAAATGCAGCAGCTCAATTAAAAAACTGTACTTAAGCCACATTCTTTTTTTTTTTGTACTGAACTCTTAACCCTCATTTGTAAACAATAACATGCTTATTATACAAACAGTATTTGTACATCTTTAACACAGATTTGTATACTGTCTTCAGAGATTCAGTTTTTTTGGTGGTACTCGAAACCTTTCTGGGTACCTGCGGATCACTGGTGGGGTTTTTGTTGTGGGTGATCTGGGTTCTGATGATGGCAACTCAGCAGCCCTTGAATCTGGTTCAATGATGAGACTAGTTTGTGTCTGACTCACTGATGGTCCTGATGATGGAACTGAAACAGCACTGTCCAGTTGTACTGATGGCACACTTTCTGCAACTGGTGGAGACTAGATAACTGGCAGTCTCTCCATGTTTTCTCGCCATGGTAACATGTGATCCACATGCACTGTGCGCTGTCTCTGTCCCTCTTAATATATATATATATATATACATATACATATATATATATATAAGAAAATACTTCACTTTCAGTGAATTCTAGCTATATATATATACCGTATTTTCCGCACTATAAGGCGCACCTAAAAACCACAAATTTTCTCAAAAGCTGACAGTGCGCCTTATAACCCGGTGCGCTTTATATATGGATAAATATTAAGATTCATTTTCATAAAGTTTCGGTCTCGCAACTTCGGTAAACAGCCGCCATCTTTTTTCCCGGTAGAACAGGAAGCGCTTCTTCTTCTACGCAAGCAACCGCCAAGGTAAAAACCCGCCCCCATAGAACAGGAAGCGCTTCTTCTTCTACTGTAAGCAACCACCCGCCCGCGTAGAAGAAGAAAAAGCGCGCGGATATTATCATTTCCTTTGTGTGTTTACATCTGTAAAGACCACAAAATGGCTCCTACAAAGCGACAGGGATCCGGTTCATGAAAAGACGCAATCTCTCCATCCGCACACGGATTACTATTTCACAGCAACTGATATTCCTGTGAACCGCACTGTGGATACAACGGGAGCACGTACGGTGAATATTCGTACCACAGGGAATGAGAAGTCATCCTTCACTGTGGTTCTAGCTTGCCATGCTAATGGCCAGAAACTTCCACCCATGGTGATATTCAAAAGGAAGACCTTGCCAAAAGAGACCTTTCCAGCCGGCGTCATCATAAAAGCTAACTCGAAGGGATGGATGAAGAAAAGATGAGCGAGTGGTTAAGGTAAGTTTAAGTTTACGCGAAGAGGCCGGGTGGCTTTTTTCACGCAGCTTCGTCCATGTTGATATACGATTCCATGCGCGCCCACATCACGCTGGTTTTAATATATTATTAAAGTTTGACTGACCTATTTGACTGTTTTTTTGACATTCCTTTAGCGCAGTTAGATGCGGCTTACAACACGGGGCAGCTTATAGGTGGACAAAGTTTTGAAATATGCCGTTCATTGAAGGCGCGGCTTATAACCCAGGGCGCCTTATGGTGCGGAAAATACGGTATATATATATATATATATATATATATATATATATATATATATATATATATATATATATATATATACTGTGTATATATGTATATGAAATACTTGACTTGGTGAATTCTAGCTGTAAATATACTCCTCCCCTCTTAGCCCCACCCCGACCACGCCCCCACCTCCCGAAATCGGAGGTCTCAAGGTTGGCAAGTATGTGTGCAGTGCTGTTTTTAAATGATCGTAAGTCTTGAACTATACAAAGTATTTCAATGGGTGAAATCTGCACTTTTGGGTGTTATATGAGTTATTACGGTAATCTGCGTCACAGCAGCTCAGACGAGGAACAAAGCAGAGTGGGCGGGGTTTGTTTACAGAGCAGCCAGCCCGAAACGCATGGGTCAGGAACAGATGCGGAAGCACATTTTTACAACAAAGTTCTGCATAAAGGTGATAAAATATCATATTGTAGGTGTTTATTACACTTTGCATTCATATTTTGATGTTTGTTACATTTTTGTTTTGTTTTGCTTGATTGTAAAAGATGTCTATAGAGGAGCTGGTCTGAGAAGTAAAAGAGGAGCGATGTTCATATGTTGTTAATATTCAATGTTTTATTGTTCATAGTTAATATTGTAAATCCCACTTTCTTTATTTTAATGAACATTTTGGGTGTCCCATTCAGTGAAAAACTGTAAAATTTCATTCCGTTTTTATGAGGTGGTCTGTCATAACGGGCATTGTGACTTTTGCTATTAGTGTTCCTAAAAAAAGGGACCCAAACACACATACTGCACAGCAGATTTTTACAGCTAAATGTGTATATATAATTTATGCACACGTCCACATTGCCCCCAGACACATTTGTTCTCTCAATGTGGCCCCCGAGTCAAAATGTTTGCCCAGCTCTGGTCTAAAAGCAGGGGTATCAAACTCGTTTACATTGAGGGCCACATCGCAATCATGGCTGCCCTTAGAGGGACGCTTGTTACAGTGAATATATCCATCAGTAGTAAGTGCTCGTGCCTCACGGCGAGAAGGTCTTGGCTTCGATTCCGGGCCATTGTATTCTGGGCTAGGGGGCTTTCTGTGTATAGATTGCATGTTCTCCCCGTGACTGCGTGGTTGATTGGCAACACTAAATGGTCCCGAGTATGTGAATGTAAGTTTGAATGTTGTCTGTCTATCTGTGTTGGCCCTGCCATGTGGTGGCGACTTGTCCAGGGTGCAGCTGGGATAGGCTCCAGCACCCCCGCCATCCCGAGAGGGATAAGCGTGTGCTTTTTCTTTGGGTTTGAGTGGTATTTTTCAAAATAAAGAGTCGATTTAACAAGAGGGGTTACAAGAAAAAGCAAATGCAAAAAAAAAAAGGTTTTGTCTTCTTGTCTCTTATAAGTATTGTGAACGATAGGCAACATTTTTAAAAAGTGCATTTCCAGATAAACTTTATGTTTATCAGTCAATATAGATAAACATTTTTTTTATGTTTTATCTTAATGTTAAAGAAAAGCCAGTAGTTTATGGCAAAAACACAAAATATGCAACATTTTTCCCCAAAAACTATTAAAAGTGGAATATGTGATATGAAGTAATTGGAGCCTTTAATAGATCAATAATTCACAACAAGATTGATTTTGATTCATTATTTTTTTAGGAAAAAAACACTAAAAGAATCCAAAAGAGTCCCACTTATGAAAGTGTTAATAATAAGTAATATATTTTTCTTTTTTTACTTTCACCACTTAAATCTCTAGATCAACTTCCGATCTATCCGTTAATTATAAGTTATAATTTTTGTTTGTTTGTTAGTTTTATGACATTTTTGTCATAGAAAACTTTGTTTTTTTATGGCAAACACACAAAATATACAATATTTTCCCCAAATAATATTTTAAAGTGGAATATTTGATGTGAAGTAATTGGAGCCTTTAATAGGTCAATAATTCATAACAACATTGATTTTGAGTCATTGCCTTTTTAGCAAAAAAACAGTTGAAAAAAAACACTAAAAGTATCCAAAAGAGTGCATCATATGAAAGTGTTAAAAATAAGTCATATATTTCTCTTTTTTTACTTTCAACACTTAAATCTCTAGATTAACTTCAGATCTATCTGTTGATTTTCAGTTTTAATTTTGTTTATTTGCCATTTTCGTCATAGAAAACTTTGTTTTTTTTATGGCAAACACACAAAATATATCATATTTTCCCCAAACAATATTTTAAAGTGGAATATTTGATGTGAAGTAATTTGAGCTTCGAATGGGTCTATAATTCATAACAACACTGATTTTGATCGATTACTATTTTTTTAGCCATGACAGTTTTAAAGAAATAACCAGCCTGCATGGCAGCTTTGTGTTATCCGGGTCAACATTGCAACTTTTTATGATTATAATATGCATGAAAACACTCCTACACACATCACGCATGGGACGCTTTAGGAAGTAAGAATTGTTTTAGTTATATTGGCAACACTAAATTGGCCCTAGTGTGTGAAGGTGAGTGTGAATGTTGTCTGTCTATCTGTGTTGGCCCTGTGATGAGGTGGCGACTTGTCCAGGGTGTACACCGCTTTCCGCCCGAATGCAGCTGAGATAGGCTCCAGCACCCCCCGTGACCCCAAAAGGGACAAGTGGTAGAAAATGGATGGATATTGTAAAACTTAAAAACGTTGCTTGCAGTGATGAATGAATAATCCATACGAGTAGAAACGCTATGGACACTTGGAAGACGGAACAGAACTTCTATTTCCGGTTCAAAGCTCTAAACGGCAGGAACTCAACGCGGCAGCACCTGCAGTGAGCGAACTTGTCCAAAAGATGGCGCCATAGCACAAAAAATAACCCCCCATTTTTATAGTGTATTTGCACGTGTTTTATGAAAACTATTAAAGGGGAACATTATCACCAGACCTATGTTAGCGTCAATATATACCTTGATGTTGCAGAAAAAAGACCATATATTTTTTAAACCAATTTCCGAACTCTAAATGGGTGAATTTTGGCGAATTAAACGCCTTTATAATATTCGCTCTCGGAGCGATGACGTCACAACGTGGCGTCACATCTAGAAGCAACCCGCCATTTTCTCAAACACCGAGTCAAATCAGCTCTGTTATTTTCCGTTTTTTCGACTGTTTTCCGTACCTTGGAGACATCATGCCTCGTCGGTGTGTTGTCGGAGGGTGTAACAACACGAACAGGGACGGATTCAAGTTGCACCAGTGGCCCAAAGATGCGAAAGTGTCAAGAAATTGGACGTTTGTTCCGCACACTTTACCGACGAAAGCTATGCTACGACAGAGATGGCAAGAATGTGTGGATATCCTGCGACACTCAAAGCAGATGCATTTCCAACGATAAAGTCAAAGAAATCTGCCGCCAGACCCCCATTGAATCTGCCGGAGTGTGTGAGCAATTCAGGGACAAAGGACCTCGGTAGCACGGCAAGCAATGGCGGCAGTTTGTTACCGCAGACGAGCGAGCTAAACCCCCTATCGACCCGAGCTTCCCTGGCCTGCTGACATCAACTCCAAAACTGGACAGATCAGCTTTCAGGAAAATAGCGCGGATGAGGGTATGTCTACAGAATATATTAATTGATGAAAATTGGGCTGTCTGCACTCTCAAAGTGCATGTTGTTGCCAAATGTATTTCATATGCTGTAAACCTAGTTCATAGTTGTTAGTTTCCTTTCATGCCAAACAAACACATACCAATCGTTGGTTAGAAGGCGATCGCCGAATTCGTCCTCGCTTTCTCCCGTGTCGCTGGCTGTCGTGTCGTTTTCGCTTGCATACGGTTCAAACCGATATGGCTCAATAGCTTCAGTTTCTTCTTCAATTTCGTTTTCGCTACCTGCCTCCACACTACAACCATCCGTTTCAATACATGCGTAATCTGTTGAATCGTTTAAGCCGCTGAAATCCGAGTCTGAATCGGAGCTAATGTCGCTATAGCTTGCTGTTCTTTCCACCATGTTTGTTTGTGTTAGCTTCACTATGTGACGTCACAGGAAAATGGACGGGTGTTTATAACGATGGTTAAAATCAGGCACTTTGAAGCTTTTTTTAGGAATATTGCGTGATGAGTAAAATTTTGAAAAAAACTTCGAAAAATATAATAAGCCACTGGGAACTGATTTTTAATGGTTTTAACAATTCTGAAATTGTGATAATGTTCCCCTTTAACATTATGGCCATCAGTTAAGAAAACTCCAAGAATTACTTGCATTGAAAAAGGTGGCCTTTTACCATATCTGAGCCGAGGATGTCGTTGTGCAGCCCTTTGAGATATTTGTGACTAAGGGCTATTCAAGTCAACTTTGATTGATTGATTATGTTGGTTTTTTTTCCTAGTAGTATTTTTTAGAATGTTCCACGGGCCGTAAAATATTATCCGCGGGTCACTTTGGACACTCTTGCTACAAAGTCATACGCAAATACGGTGTTAGCTTTCATTGCTATGCTGATGACACCCAACTCTACATGCCCCTAAAGCTGACCAACACGCCGGATTGTAGTCAGCTGGAGGCGTGTCTTAATGAAATTAAACAATGGATGTCCGCTAACTTCTTGCAACTCAACGCCAAGAAAACGGAAATGCTGATTATCGGTCCTGCTAAACACCGACATTTATTTAATAATACCACCTTAACATTTGACAACCAAACAATTACACAAGGCGAATCAGTAAAGAATCTGGGTATCATCTTCCACCCAACTCTCTCGTTTGAATCACACATTAAGAGTGTTACTAAAACGGCCTTCTTTCATCTCCGTAATATCGCTAAAATTCGTTCTATTTTATCCACTAGCGACGCTGAGATCATTATTCATGCGTTCGTTACGTCTCGTCTCGACTACTGTAACGTATTATTTTCGGGTCTCCCTATGTCTAGCATTAAAAGATTACAATTGGTACAAAATGCGGCTGCTAGACTTTTGACAAGAACAAGAAAGTTTGATCATATTACGCCTATACTGGCTCACCTGCACTGGCTTCCTGTGCACTTAAGATGCGACTTTAAGGTTTTACTACTTACGTATAAAATACTACACGGTCTAGCTCCGTCCTATCTTGTCGATTGCATTGTACCATATGTCCCGGCAAGAAATCTGCGTTCAAAGAACTCCGGCTTATTAGTGATTCCCAGAGCCCAAAAAAAGTCTGCGGGCTATAGAGCGTTTTCTATTCGGGCTCCAGTACTATGGAATGCCCTCCCGGTAACAATTAGAGATGCTACCTCAGTAGAAGCATTTAAGTCCCATCTTGAAACTCATTTGTATACTCTAGCCTTTAAATAGCACCCCTGTTAGACCAGTTGATCTGCCGTTTCTTTTCTTTTCTCCTCTGCTCCCCTATTCCTTGTGGAGGGGGGGGGGGGGGCACAGGTCCGGTGGCCATGGATAAAGTGCTGGCTGTCCAGAGTCGGGACCCGGGGTGGACCACTCGCCTATGCATCGGCTGGGAACATCTCTGCGCTGCTGACCCGTCTCCGCTCGGGATGGTGTCCTGCTGGCCCCACTATGGACTGGACTCTTACTATTATGTTGGATCCACTATGGACTGGACTCTCACAATATTATGTCAGACCCACTCGACATCCATTGCTTTCAGTCTCCCCTAGAGGGGGGGGGGGGTTACCCACATATGCGGTCCTCTCCAAGGTTTCTCATAGTCATTCACATCGACGTCCCACTGGGGTGAGTTTTTCCTTGCCCTTATGTGGGCTTTGTACCGAGGATGTCGTTGTGGCTTGTGCAGCCTTTTGAGACACTTGTGATTTAGGGCTATATAAATAAACATTGATTGATTGATTGAAAGTCTAATAAGCCCAGACAATGTAAATCATCAGAAGGAAGTTCAGGTACAGGCTTTAAAACACACCAACGCATCATCCTATCTACCTTCTGTTTGATGTCATCACATGCAACATGGAGGATCAGGAAGTTGTCACTCAGGTTGCTGACGGAAACGCCTGAATAAAAAAAGAAGACACGTGTCGCCGCTTCCCTTACATAGTCTGTTTAATCCCCCTGCTTGTTACCTTTCAGCGAGCTGTAATCAATCCTCTGCTTGATCTTGGCCTCCTCCACGAGATAGGCGGCTTCCTGAGTGAAGACGAGCTGCCGCGGATGAGGCCTGAAGCCGTTCCTGTCATACTTGACCACGGGGACGGCGTACTTGACGCGCTCGTGACGAATCGCTTGCATGACTTTCATGCTTATGTCTTCAGTGCCTTATTTGAATAGACGCAAGTACAAATGGCGAGTGATGGTTTAAGATTAGAGAGGAAATAACAACACAGTCTCACCTATCCTGGTGTCCAGGAAGGGTCTGCACACACTGAAGGGGTAGTTCTCCTTTTTGTCTTTGAACATGCAGCCGCTCTGGACTTTTAACTCAAGCTGCAAACAAATTGTAATGATGAAGAATAACTTCATAATGGGAGTTATTTTAAAGTGTATGGGATTGTACCTGTGCTTTCCTCTCCTCTGTCATTCCTTGGACGTACTTACGGACCATGTGGCGAATGTAGAGCTTTTTTAGGAACTGGGACGCCTGCACAACGGACAAAATATTATTGTTAGAATAATTGTTTCTAAGTTATCACAAAAACTTTGTGTTACATTGAGTGCCCCGGTGAGAAGCAAAAGCTGTCTTTGAAACCTACCAAGAAGAAGGCTTGTAAAACTCCACTGTGTAGGGGGGAAGCAACATGAAGGTGTTCTGTTTTCTTTCATGTATTGTAATCAATAGAAAGATATTGTTGTAACTCAAGGACTACAAAGCGGAGAGAAGGCAGGATCTGCCCAAGTTCCAGACGACCCCTTTTTGAACCTCCTTTTTCAGCTGTTTTACGAACCTCTTTTTGAACTGTTTTACGGACCACTTTTTAAACTCTTTTACGACCTCTTTTTTGAACCGACCCTTTCTGTGAACTGTTTACGACCTTTTCTGTGAAGTGCTTATGACCCTCGTCTTTTAGAAACAGCTATGGTGGTCAGGGAAGGTCCAAATAAAAGAAGGAGGCGTGCAATCTTTTGGCAGAGCGTAGTGACACTGTACAAGGGTACAGATGTCCAAGCGTCTCTCCTCAAATTGAGCCAAATTGAATTCTGACTCTGTTTAATTCTTTGCTTCTTGTCTTGTTTAATAGATGTCATCAGTGTTTGAACCTGACAATTATCACAGCAAATTATTGTCGAGCTATTCTTTGCGATACAGGAGCATCAAATATTTGTGCCAATTGTAACAAATAATGACACATTTTTATTTTTCATTTCATTCTTTTGCATTTCATGACTCCCGGAGATGTTCCTACAAAAAAAGGGTATTTAAAAAAAAATTAATGATTAATAAATATTAAAATAGAATAATTAATTAATGTTGTCAAACATATTTTCAAAATAAAATTACAGAAAACAGAATACAATCAAAAAAAAAGTTGTAGCAGTAAAATGTATAATTCGTAGACATACTAGTATCTAGTAAATAAGCCCAAACCCATTTGTAGAAAATATTTTGAATAAATCATTAAAATGTTATATTTTTCTTTAGTGTATTTTTTGTTTCACAAGAGTTAGTTACACAGCTATCAACAAGCAATGTAGTAATTTTTTTCATAACTTATTTTTACTTTTATTCCTATTTTTACCTAACCTCTGTGTCATGACCTGTTGGCCAGGACATAGCATTAGTCTTACAATGTTTAAGTCTACAGGTCTGTTCCCAGCACCACTTGATTTCTTTTGTTTATGTTTTGTTGCCGGGGTTTCGAGCAGTATGCGTCGGCATTTACTTTGTGATTAGTGTTATCACCTGTGTGGTGTAACCACGCCCCTAATTTATACCTGCCTTACGATTCACTCGGCCTGGGTTTCTTGTTCGCCACTGGTGACTGTTTACATTTGCGGTTTTTTTTTTTCTATGCTATGCTGAAGCTTTATGTTTGCTTGTTTTCTTTTCGCTATGCTAATTTAGCTTGTGTTGCTACACTCCGCCTGCGCTCAGAGACACACGCGCTGTGGTGTTTTGCTGTGGGTTTGGAATGAAAACATCCTTCTCACCTTCAAGCTGCTTCCTGCCATTCCGTCTGCATCTTGGGGACATGACTTTTGCAGACTTGCAACCCAATCGCAACACTCTGTAATTATTGTGTCTATTTTATGTTTTTATATATGATCATTTTGGTATTTTAGTGCAGTCTGTCTCCTGTGTTGGTTAGCCAAATACAATTGTCCACCTTGTGGACAGTAAATTATTTATTATATTCTATTATCTTCTAATCCATTCTATTCTATTCATATACAAAACCCAAAACCAGTGAAGTTGGCACGTTGTGTGTGGCACAGGGGCATTTTTACCACTGTGTTACATGGCCTTTCCTTTTAACAAAACTCAGTAAACGTTTGGGAACTGAGGAGACCAATTTTTGAAGCTTTTCAGGTGGAATTCTTTCCCATTCTTGCTTGATGTACAGCTTAAGTTGTTCAACAGTCCGGGGTCTCCGTTGTGGTATTTTAGGCTTCAGAATGCGCCACACATTTTCAATGGGAGACAGGTCTGGACTACAGGCAGGCCAGTCTAGTACCCGCACTCTTTTACTATGAAGCCACGCTGTTGTAACATGTTGCTTGGCATTGTCTTGCTGAAATAAGCAGGGGCGTCCATGATAACATTGCTTGGATGGAAACATATGTTGCTCCAAAACCTGTATGTACCTTTCAGCATTAATGGTGCCTTCACAGATGTGTAAGTTACCCATACCCTGGGCACTAATACACCCCCATACCATCACAGATGCTGGCTTTTCAACTTTGTGCCTAGAACAATCCGGATGGTTCTTTTCCCATTTTGTTTCAGAAGAAACAACGTCCACAATTTCCAAAAACAATTTGAAATGTAGACTCATCAGACGACAGAAAACTTTTCCACTTTGCATCAGTCCATTTTAGATGAGCTCGAGCCCAGCAAAGCCGGCGGCGTTTCTGGGTGTTGTTGATAAATGGCTTTGGCTTTGCATAGTAGAGTCTTAACTTGCACTTACAGATGTTGCGACAAACTGTAGTTACTGACAGTGGTTTTCTGAAGTGTTCCTGACCCTGAATATAGGTTGAAAGGATTTGCAAATCATTGTATTCTGCTTTTATTTATGATTTACACAACGTGCCAACTTCACTGGTTTTGGGTTTTGTATTACTGTATATGGCACAATGCTGTATCATCATAAGTTACTGTTGAAGCAGCTTGTGCCGCACACACACACACACACACACACACGAGCACACACCTCGTTCATTACAGGCGCAGGGGTGGGCCAAGAGTCTTTTTCCAGGACCGTCTTTGGGAGGTTCTCCTTGAGCCGAGTCAAATAGTTTTGCCTCACGTATGCCAGGTACTCTCTATTGTCAGCGCTGGAAGGATCATTTCTGGTCATGAAACCTTTAATGAACCTACAACACATTGGAATTCATTTCAACTGTTGCTGCCATCTTGACCGAAAGCACCACTAGTCGTCATGTGTACCTCTTGATGATCCGAACTGCCCATTCCCTCTTTTCTCGCTCCTTTCTCGCCATCATGCCTCGGAAGCAGTTCTCGATCTTAGTGGCTGTTTACGTGAAGGCAAAGAGAGATCAAGTAAATGTGTCCGCCTCACATGATACACTTGTGCAAGCGTTCAAAAAAACACTCACCGGCCTCTTTCTGCTTCTGGTAGTCGCCTTTCACGCGGTAGCCTTTGTATTTGGCCTGAATCCTTGTAGCTGCAAAAACGAATCTTCTCTAAGTGCTACATTACAGTCGAGTGGTCGTTCATGGACTCTGCTCCACTTGGAGCGATGGGTATTGGTGGCCCCAGAAATACAGCGGTCCCTTTGTTAAAGCTTTGCTTGACAAAGTTTTGACTAGAGATGTTCGATAATATCTTACTATGAAGCCACGCTGTTGTAACACGTGGCTTGGCATTGTCTTGCTGAAATAAGCAGGGGCGTCCATGATAACATTGCTTGGATGAAAACATATGTTGCTCCAAAACCTGTATGTACCTTTCAGCATTAATGGTGCCTTCACAGATGTGTAAGTTACCCATGCCATGGGCACTTATCGGCTGATAAATGCTTTAAAATGTAATATCGGAAATTATCGGTATCGCTTTCAAAAAGTAAAATGTATGACATTTTAAAATGCCGCTGTATGGAGTGGTACACGGACGTAGGGAGAAGTACAGAGCAGTTGCGTCTCCCAGTCATACTTGCCAACCCTCCCGATTTTTCCGGGAGACTCCCGAATTTCAGTGTCCCTCCCGAAAATCTCCCGGGGCAACCATTCTCCCGAATTTCTCCCGATTTCCACCCAGACAACAATATTAGGGGCGTGCCTTAAAGGCACTGCCTTTGCGTGCCGGCCCAATCACATAATATCTACGGCTTTTCACACACACAAGTGAATGCGAGGCATACTTGGTCAACAGCCATACAGGTCACACTGAGGGTGGCCGTATAAACAACTTTAACACTGTTACAAATATGCGCCACACTGTGAACCCACACCAAACAAGAATGACAAACACATTTCGGGAGAACATCCGCACCGTAACAAAACATAAACACAACAGAACAAATACCCGGAACCCCTTGCAGCACTAACTCTTCCGGGACGCTACAATATACGCCCCTGCTACCCCCTAACCCCCCTTACCTCAACCTCCTCATGCTCTCTCAGGGAGAGCAAGTCCCAAATTCCAAGCTGCTGTTTTGAGGCATGTTAAAAAAAATAATGCACTTTGTGACTTCAATAATAAATATGGCAGTGCCATGTTGGCAATTTTTTCCATAACTTGAGTTGATTTATTTTGGAAAACCTTGTTACATTGTTTAATGCATCCAGCGGGGCATCACAACAAAATTAGGCATAATAATGTGTTAATTCTACAACTGCATATATCAGTATCGGTTGATATCGGAATCTGTACTTAAGAGTTGGACAATATCGGAATATTGGATATTGGCAAAAAAGCCAGGTGGGCGGGGTTGGGGAGGGCGGGGTTGAGATTAGGGAGTAGTGGGGGGTGTATATTGTAGCATCCCGGAAGAGTTAGTGCTGCAAGGGGTTCGGGGTATTTGTTCTGTTGTGATTATGTTGTGTTACGATGCGGATGTTCTCCCGAAATGTGTTTGTCATTCTTGTTTGGTGTGGGTTCACAGTGTGGCGCATATTTGTAACAGTGTTGAAGTTGTTTATACGGCCACCCTCAGTGTGACCTGTATGGCTGTTGACCAAGTATGCCTTGCATTCACTTGTGTGTGTGAAAAGCCGTAGATATTACGTGACTGGACCGGCACGCAAAGGCAGTGCCTTTAAGGTTTATTGGCGCTCTGTACTTCTCAATATGTCCGTGTACACAGCGGCGTTTTAAAAAGTCATAAATTTTACTTTTTGAAACCGATACCGATAATTTTGAAACCGATTCCGATAATTTCCGATATTACATTTTAAAACATTTATCGGCCGATAATATCGGCAGTTCGATATTATCAGACACCCCTAACTAATACCATACAACCCTAATAATCACACACTCAGAGGGGCTGCACTATACACTTCTGACTCACCTAGCTTATGTTTGCACACTTGAAAGGCGTCTTCCGTTGCAAACAGAGTTTCCGGATGGCGGATGAAAATCTTTGTCCTCAAGGAGGTGAGGAGACATAATATTAAGACTAGTATTTTACCCCGAGGTATGAATATGTGATTGTCTTACCTGCCCATCTTGTACTCATCAGGTTTGTAGCCCAGATGCTTGATTAGGCACTGCACACCTTCCGCAGCGGTACCTTTCCAGTTGGGCCAGGTGTCCGGACATAAGGCCTTGTACCTGCGGAAAGGAGACAATAGGAGAAGGAATTCAAACAAGAGTTTGTGCTTAGCTTACCTCTGGAGGAAGATCTCATATTTTCGGCGGTACGCAAACCCCGCACGCCGCACCCTCAGGTGCTCCATCAGGCCCAGGTACTTGACCTGATGTCGCACCAGCACTTCATCAAAGCGTCCTATAAGCGGGAGAGGGGAATCGTCTGAATTTTGTGGCAAAGATGCTAAAGTGCAGTGTATTCCGTCTCACCCGGGAGTTTGGCTTCATTGGGTTTGATGCAGCGGATGTACCAAGGCTCTTTGGTCATTAGGATCTCGGTCAGGCCCACCAGGCTGCTCTTGAACTGGGTCACCACCTGCAGGGAAGAACAAGACCTTGTAGTGACGTTTATGACGCGCAAAGGTAAGAAAGTTAACATCTCTTACAGTTTCAGGTCTCCTCTTTCGGTCCGGCTCGGTCGAAGGAAAACAATGTTTGATGATAGCATTTTTCGACTGTTGCATAACCTTAAAAAAGAAAGATATTTATTATTATCGCTCCAATATATCAAGCCTCGTGAGACATTTTTTGAGACAGAACATGAAGCACTTCAATTATAAAAAAGATAAACATAAAAAAGTATAAGTTAAAGTTAAAGTTAAAGTACCAATGATTGTCGCACACACCCTAGGTGTGGTGAAATTTGTCCTCTGCATTTGACCCATCCCTTTGATCACCCCCTGGGAGGTGAGGGGAGCAGTGAGCAGCAACGGTGGCCGCGCCCGGGAATAATTTTTGGTGATTTAACCCCCAATTCCAACCCTTGATGCTGAGTGCCAAGCAGGGAGGTAATGGGTCCCATTTTTATAGTCTTTGGTATGACTCGGCCGGGGTTTAAACTTACGACCTACTGATCTCAGGGAGAACACTCTAACCACTAAGCCACTGAGTAGTATAATATTGATATATGGTATATAATGAAAATATTGCATTAAAACATAACAAATGGAATAACAATCATTCATGTTTTTATTTGTATTATATTCATTAACCATATTAACATCTTAGCCATAGGACTGGGGCCCATTGTTGGGCCGCAAGCGCTCCAGAGAATGCCACCAAAAAATATTTGTTTCTCAGCTGTGGGCCACGGCGGTAGTCAGTTGCAATACTCTTTCCCACCACATGTGGCAGTAATGACAATATTCAAACAAACAGAAGACGTCTGGAGCTAAAGTCAAAGAAAAGTTTCTTAAAACCTCTAAAGGCTTAGTGGCCACATGCGTGGACAGCACCTTTTAGCTCTTATTTCCTTAAATTGTGTACACTACTGAATCGGGGTCTTATGGCCGCTTATGTGGACACTTATACTGCCATCTGGTGGTGTCAGAAGAGTATAACATACAATGGAATTTGGGAAAAAAAGTGTAAAAAGAAGATTTAGCATGTCACTAAACATGAAGTACACGTTTGTGTACTTATGGACTAAGTACATCATATCAGAAGATGATTCTTAGTTTTTATTCTAATTAGGGTCCAATAAGCCCAAATAGCAAAGAGAAATAAAAAAAGCATGTAAGCAAACAGCTTGGGCCTAAAGAGGTTAAGCGCAAAAATTTTGACTAAAGGGGTGAAGCTGTATGTTCATTATCAATTTATTTTATTATTTATTTAAATGTATTTTTCGGTAGTCATTTATGAGTCCCTTTATATTTATATAGCGCTTTTCTCGAGTGACTCAAAGCGCTTTACCTTCTTATGCAGTTTATTTGATTAGTACTTCTTTTTCTAATCAGCCTGACCTAAGTCTAAGGTTTATATGTTAAATAAATAATCATCTTTGTGATTAACACATGGTTTCATATCAAGTGACGGGGTTGTAAACTGTAAGTAGGTTAGAAGTAGTTATTAAATAGGGCTAGAATTAAAAGTAAGATTACTAATTCAGTGTTAATATTTGAGTGGGCCACAGGCCCCTTGGTAGTGTAAAAGTTGGCACCCAAGCTCACCAAGGTTAAGAACCTCTATATTACATTATATTTACTTTTTATTAATAAATAATCATTAATTAAAACATAATGTCCATAGTATGTTACAGTTCGGGCAATAAATTCACCATACAATTAAACATGAATTAATTACCACAGTAATATAAAACAATTGTAAGAAATTACCTCTTTTCCATTTTGATACAAAAGGTCGTTGTTTTTGTCCAGAAATCCTGAAAAACATCATGTTAGACTTAAATTAGCATTGCACATAAAATGTACTCTTGCGGGACAATTCATTAGGCACACCTGCACATTCTATTTTAAAGGGGTCATATTATTTTCTACATTTAAAACACTTCCTTGCAGGTCTGCATGACATGTAATGGGGGTTCTTTGGACAAAGGTTTGCATAAATTATGTTTGACAGACCATTTTCAAGCCACTTTCTGTTTTGTGGGCAGTCTTATTTACGTGCCTACACTTCGAAAGCGTCTAAGTTGGAACTATTTGTGTTAGAAATGGATGTGTTTGTACGAGCCAGTCTGCCCCAAAAGAGAATAGCGAAAGAGAAGGAGCATGGTGACTACAGCGTCGGACTATAATGGCAGACCCGTACAAAGCCCTTTGGGTAAATTTATTCCATATTTGGATAATCCGCTGAAGTCATTGGTGCAAAAAAAGGTCACAGGTTTTGACAATTCATAACGGCTCGTTGGGCGGACGCATGAAGGAAGGCAAGATTGTTTTATAAATATCCCCGCCATGCTTCAACGGTTTGATTTCAAATTTTCGGGACTTATGTAGAACCCACACACACAAAAACAGGTACCAATAGGTAAGAAAAGTTGGTTTTGCATGACACAGCCCCTTTAATGAGATCAATACAGGAGCTAATCAGTAAGCATAGAAGCCTTTTTTTCCCCCTAAATGTTACCCTTCAACTAGATGAGGCAATTCCTGAAGGAATTGCATGAGAATGCTCTAATGCTGAAGTTCAACTGAAATCCTGGAATTTTTTTTAGAATTGTTCAAGTAGAACACACTATTCCCAAACAGGCTGAATATTTTGAAGTTGGAACAGTTTGAATCAGATGAAAAATGTGGTATTTGTGGAACTTTGAAAAATGTCCCATTGATTTCAATGGGAACTTACCAAAAAATTGGGAATTTCGGGAAAAGCGGGAATTTTTTTGAAAATGGTAAAAAAAAACTTGAATGGTCTGAATGAGTTGAAATGGCTGGTTTTGGAATTTTTCAAATCGGTCGAGAAATGTTGATGTAGCAACATGTTGAATTGAGAAATGGTATTACGGAATTCCTGGAATTTCGGGAAAACCGGGAATTTTTCCAGGTCAAAAAACAACATTGTTTTTGTCCTGATTAAGAGGAATGTTTTGACCGTAGAACGGTTGAAATGCGTTGAAAAATGTGGAAGGAGTAGTCGCCAAAAAAAAGAGTGGAAATAGGGCTTTGGAAAACCAGGAATTCTGGAAAATCCTGGAATTTTTTTGGAACTTGGAAAGAAGGTATTTAACATTTCCAGGATGGTGGAATGTGTTGAAGGTGGAACAGTTTGAATAGGTTGAAAAATGTGGGAGTTGTGGAACTTTGAAAAATGTCCCATTGATTTCAATGGGAATTTCCCAAAAATGTGGGAATTCGAGGAAAAGCGGGATTTTTTTTTTGAATTGGTAAAAAACTTGAATGGTCTGAATGAGTTGAAATGGTTGGTGTTGGAATTTTTCAAATCGGTCGAGAAATGTTGATGTAGCCACATGTTGTATTGAGAAATGGTATTACGGAATTCCGGGAATTTCGGGAAAACCGGTAATGTTTCCAGTTCAAAAAACAACTTTGATTTTGTCCTGATTAAGAGGAATGTTTTGACCGCAGAACGGTTGAAATGCGTTGAAAAATGTGGAAGGAGTAGTCGCCAAAAGAAAAGAGTGGAAATAGGGCTTTGGAAAACCAGGAATTCTGGAAAATGCTGGAATTTTTTGGAGCTTGGAAAGAAAATATTTAAAATTTCCAGAATGGTGGAATGTGTTGAAGGTAAAATGGTTTGAATAGGTTGAAAAATGTGGGAGTTGTGGAAGTTTGAAAAATGTCCCATTGATTTCAATAGGAATTTCCCAAAAATGTGGGAATTCCAGGAAAAGCGGGATTTTTTTTTGAATTGGTAAAAAACTTGAATGGTCTGAATGAGTTGAAATGGTTGGTGTTGGAATTTTTCAAATCGGTCGAGAAATGTTGATGTAGCCACATGTTGTATTGAGAAATGGTATTACGGAATTCCTGGAATTTCGGGAAAACCGGTAATGTTTCCTGTTCAAAAAACAACTTTGTTTTTGTCCTGATTAAGAGGAATGTTTTGACCGCAGAACGGTTGAAATGCGTTGAAAAATGTGGAAGGAGTAGTCGCCAAAAAAAAAGAGTGGAAATAGGGCTTTGGAAAACCAGGAATTCTGGAACATCCTGGAATTTTTTTGGAACTTGGAAAGAAGGTATTTAACATTTCCAGGATGGTGGAATGTGTTGAAGGTGGAACAGTTTGAATAGGTTGAAAAATGTGGGAGTTGTGGAACTTTGAAAAATGTCCCATTGATTTCAATAGGAATTTCCCAAAAATGTGGGAATTCCAGGAAAAGCGGGATTTTTTTTTGAATTGGTAAAAAACTTGAATGGTCTGAATGAGTTGAAATGGCTGGTTTTGGAATGTTTCAAATCGGTCGAGAAATGTTGATGTAGCAACATGTTGTATTGAGAAATGGTATTACGGAATTCCTGGAATTTCGGGAAAACCGGGAATGTTTCCAGTTCAAAAAACAACTTTGTTTTTGTCCTGATTAAGAGGAATGTTTTGACCGCAGAACGGTTGAAATGCGTTGAAAAATGTGGAATGAGTAGTCGCCAAAAAAAGAGTGGAAATAGGGCTTTGGAAAACCAGGAATTCTGGAAAATCCTGGAATTTTTTGGAGCTTGGAAAGAAAATATTTAAAATTTCCAGAATGGTGGAATGTGTTGAAGGTGGAATGGTTTGAATAGGTTGAAAAATGTGGGAGTTGTGGAACTTTGAAAAATGTGCCATTGATTTCAATGGGAATTTCCCAAAAATGTGGGAATTCCAGGAAAAGCGGGATTTTTTTTGAATTAGTAAAAAACTTGAATGGTCTGAATGAGTTGAAATGGTTGGTGTTGGAATTTTTCAAATCGATCAAGAAATGTTGATGTAGCAACATGTTGTATTGAGAAATGGTATTACGGAATTCCTGGAATTTCGGGAAAACCGGGAATGTTTCCAGTTCAAAAAACAACTTTGTTTTTGTTCTGATTAAGAGGAATGTTTTGACCGCAGAACGGTTGAAATGCGTTGAAAAATGTGGAAGGAGTAGTAGCCAAAAAAAGAGTGGAAATAGGGCTTTGGAAAACCAGGAATTCTGGAAAATCCTGGAATTTTTTTGGAGCTTGGAAAGAAAATATTTAAATTTCCAGAATGGTGGAATGTGTTGAAGGTGGAATGGTTTGAATAGGTTGAAAAATGTGGAAGTTGTGGAACTTTGAAAAATGTCCCATTGATTTCAATGGGAATTTCCCAAAAATGTGGGAATTCCAGGAAAAGCGGGATTTTTTTTGGATTGGTAAAAAACTTGAATGGTCTGAATGAGTTGAAATGGTTGGTGTTGGAATTTTTCAAATCGATCAAGAAATGTTGATGTAGCAACATGTTGTATTGAGAAAGGGTATTAAGGAATTCCTGGAATTTCGGGAAAACCGGGAATATTTCCAGTTCAAAAAACAACTTTGTTTTTGTCCTGATTAAGAGGAATGTTTTGACCGCAGAACGGTTGAAATGCTTTGAAAATGTGGAATGAGTAGTCGCCAAAAAAAGTGGAAATAGGGCTTTGGAAAACCAGGAATTCTGGAAAATCCTGGGATTTTTTTGGAACTTGGAAAGAAGGTATTTAACATTTCCAGGATGGTGGAATGTGTTGAAGGTGAAACAGTTTGAATAGGTTGAAAAATGTGGGAGTTGTGGAACTTTGAAAAATGTCCCATTGATTTCAATAGGAATTTCCCAAAAATGTGGGAATTCCAGGAAAAGCGGGATTTTTTTTTTGAATTGGTAAAACAATGTAATGGTCTGAATGAGTTGAAATGGTTGGTGTTGGAATTTTTCAAATCGGTCGAGAAATGTGGATGTAGCAACATGTTGTATTGAGAAATGGTATTACGGAATTCCTGGAATTTCGGGAACACCGGGAATGTTTCCAGTTCAAAAAACAACATTGTTTTTGTCCTGATTAAGAGGAATGTTTTGACCGCAGAACAGTTGAAATGCGTTGAAAAATGTGGAAGGTGTAGTCGCCAAAAAAAAAAAAATAGTGGAAATAGGGCTTTGGAAAACCAGGAATTCTGGAAAATCCTGGATTTTTTTTGGAACTTGGAAAGAAGGTATTTAACATTTCCAGGATGGTGGAATGTGTTGAAGGTGGAACAGTTTGAATAGGTTGAAAAATGTGGGAGTTGTGGAACTTTGAAAAATGTCCCATTGATTTCAATGGGAATTTCCCAAAAATGTGGGAATTCCAGGAAAAGCGGGATTTTTTTTGAATTGGTAAAAAACTTGAATGGTCTGAATGAGTTGAAATGGTTGGTGTTGGAATTTTTCAAATCGGTCGAGAAATGTTGATGTAGCAACATGTTGTATTGAGAAATGGTATTACGGAATTCCTGGAATTTCGGGAACACCGGGAATGTTTCCAGTTCAAAAAACAACTTTGTTTTTTGTCCTGATTAAGAGGAATGTTTTGACTGCAAAACGGTTGAAATGCGTTGAAAAATGTGGAAGGAGTAGTCGCCAAAAAAAAGAGTGGAAATAGGGCTTTGGAAAACCAGGAATTCTGGAAAATCCTGGAATTTTTTTGGAACTTGGAAAGAAGGTATTTAACATTTCCAGGATGGTGGAAGGTGTTGAAGGTGGAACAGTTTGAATAGGTTGAAAAATGTGGGAGTTGTGGAACTTTGAAAAATGTCCCATTGATTTCAATAGGAATTTCCCAAAAATGTGGGAATTCCAGGAAAAGCGGGATTTTTTTTTTGAATTGGTAAAAAACTTGAATGGTCTGAATGAGTTGAAACGGTTGGTGTTGGAATTTTTCAAATCGGTCAAGAAATGTTGATGTAGCAACATGTTGTAATGAGAAATGGTATTACGGAATTCCTGGAATTTCGGGAAAACCGGGAATGTTTCCAGTTCAAAAAACAACTTTGTTTTTTGTCCTGATTAAGAGGAATGTTTTGACTGCAGAACGGTTGAAATGCGTTGAAAAATGTGGAAGGAGTAGTCGCCAAAAAAAAGAGTGGAAATAGGGCTTTGGAAAACCAGGAATTCTGGAAAATCCTGGAATTTTTTGGGAACTTGGAAAGAAAATATTTAAAATTTACAGAATGGTGGAATGTGTTGAAGGTGGAATGGTTCGAATAGGTTGAAAAATGTGGAAATGGTGGAAGTTTGAAAAATGGCTAATTCATTTTGAATGGGAAAAATGTCCCGGAAAACCTGGAATTCTGGGAAATCTGGGAATTTGTCAAGGGAAAGCCCGCCATTCCCGAATAGGTTGAGCAGTTTGAATTGGGTGAAAAATGTGGAAGGTAGTGCGTGCCAAAATCTGGAGAAGAAGAAGAAAAAGTTGAAGAAGTTGAATAAATAGATTAATTTTGGTGTAGAAAACCATATGTGTGAATACTTTGGAGCATTCACACAAATATCCTACAGTGAACTATAACTGAATATAATAAAGGAAGAGGATGGGAACGCCTCGGGATCCCCCGGGAGGAGCTGGACGAAGTGGCTGGGGAGAGGAAAGTCTGGGCTTCTCTGCTTAGGCTGCTGCCCCCGCGACCTGACCTGAGATAAGCGGAAGAAAATGGATGGATGGATGGACTTCTCACCCACTACACAGTATGTGACCTCTCCAGCGTAGTGCAGCAGGCGGAAGTCTCCTCTCTCCAGTGTTTTCCTCGTCCTTTGGTCGGCAAGTTTGTGTCTGGAGGTCAACACGTTTCAGTACGAGGGTGTTACTTGAACTGTTGGCATCATAGCAGAAGCTTACGTGACAAAATGAGGGTGACCGCCGATCTCTTCCTCCATTTTCTCCAGCAGAGTGAGATCTGTGGCCTCGCCGGGACGTAAACACTCCTCATCCTTCACCAAATGGAGAAATACAACATATCTGAGATGTCCTGTCAAAGTCAAGTCAAATGTAGGCTGCATTCAAACTTGTGGTTCAGTTCTCTCCGCTTACAGTGCTTAGCGTTTCAAATCTAAGACTAAATGCCGATTTGTTGGGTTGAACATGAATGTTAGAATAATTGTATCTAAGTTGTCACAAAACGTTGTGTTTCAATGAGTTCCCGGCGAGCAGACAAAAGCTGTCTTTAATCCTACCAAGCAGAAGGCTTGTAAAACTCCACTGTGTAGGATGGGAAGCAACATGAAGGTGTTCTGTTTCTTTGATGTATTGTAATCTACAGAAAGATTTTGTCTTGACCCAAGAACTACAAAAGCGGAGAGGAAGCAGGACCAGACTCCCCTCCATGCGACCTTTTCTGTGAACTGTTTTACGACCTTTTCTTTGAACTGTTTTAATCAAAGGCGATGGCTGTTTACGACCCCCGTCCCTTAGAAACAGCTGTTGCCATGCAATCAGGGAAAGTCCAAATAAAAGAGAAGGCGTACAATCTTTCGCCAGAGCGTGACGGAGACTGTAAAAGAGTACAGCCCAGACATCTCTCTTCAATTGAGCCAAATTTAATTCTGTCTCTGTTTAATTCCTTGCTTCTTGTCTTGTTTAATAGATGTCATCATTGTTTGAACCTGATAATGTACAGCAGATTATTTCTATATTTTGCTATATTTACCATTGTAGATTTAATTAAACATTTCCAAAATATACCTGTAAGGGAGAATCAACACTTCCGAGATTGGTCTTTTCTTGTATTTTAGTGAAGTAATTTACAAAAGGCAAACAGGGTAGGCTATAGGCTACTGGGAGATGGCAGCTACACAACAACTAAGCACACAATAACAACCAAGCTCGATATGCGTATAGTGTCCTAAATGAAACAATAATGCAGTCTAAAACATAACATTTGTCAATAGAAACGAGTTGCAAATATTTCAAAGGCAGAAGCGCATTTGAAAGCACCCGGTAACAAACGTGTCCGCATCATTCAACCTATTGCGTCAAGAATTTAACTTAATTAGTAATTTTGACCACTACGTATCGCCAAAACAAAAAAATATAAATCCACTTCAATCTAAAGACTGCATGAGTCTGTCAAAAGCTTAGTGGTTTTCATACCTACCATTGTTCTCTGAGTCATTTCACTTGACCAAGCCTTTTCTAACATAATAAAAGTATGTGCAATGATTCGTACTGATATCGTATCGAGTTAAAATCGGTACAGGCCAATAATCAAGGCTCCAATTGTCACGGCCTGGTGTGACTGGCCTTATTTTGAGTTTCTTGGTGTGTGGTGTTTTAGTTACTGTCTTGCGCTCTTATTTCGTAGTTTTCACTTCATGTTTTCTCGTGTCCTGCAGCTGCTTCACGCCTGCCTTTTAGAGATAGTCCCCGCAACCAGTTTTCTGTTTGTAATCAAGACTATTTAAGTTGTACGGAGGCTTTCTTTCTTCATCAGGACTTCGGCGATTGTTCATCATGTTTGTGGACACTTCTCCTGCTGTATGTTCTTACGAGTAAGTCTTTGCTGTTCTCCAGCATTCCGTTTTGAAACCTGATCAGTTTAGTTTTGTTCAAGCATGGCCTTCCCAATGCTTTCAGAGCCTTTCCCAGTGGCTCCCTCCCGTTTGTTTTTCTCATTAAATACCTTTTTACCTGCACTCTGCCCACTCGGCTTTCTGCATATTGGGAACACGCCAACAACCGCTGTCATACAACCCTTGTGTGGTGTTCGAGTCTGTGGGACCCGTTTTCATTTTTTATTAAAAGAAAAATGATACAATTAATTAATTTTTCAAACTGAGACTCACTGACTTTGGCACATTTTCTGTGAAGAACATATATCAGAATACATATTTAATAACCACACACCATACACCCCCCTACACATTTCTATTACATATAAGATGTCCGGGGGTAATAGAAGGGTGGAAATTGATGTTCTGTGTACCGCACACACACACACACACACACACACACACAGACACACAGACACACACACACATAGCAGGACTAGACAGGAGGAGGACAGAGTGTAGGTACACAAAACATCAGAGGGTCAAATGTGCGAGAAAATGAGAGCAGACAGTGTTGACAAACAATGTTGCAACCTTGTGTGGGAACCGCAGGTGCAGAAACACAAAAGAATCCCTGTGGGATGCAGAAACTGGCAGAGAAATTTTCCGTGCAACGTTCATATTGTTGTTACTCAGCCAGCGTTTGTGGGTCTGATGGACCCGTTGCATTTTGTGGCATTTAATGCCTCACAATCAAACACTTTTATGTTAAAATACTGAACAGATGTTTACCTTATCCCAATAAACATCTGTTCACTATTTTAACATAAAAGTGTTTGATTGTGAGGCACTAAAAGCCACAAAATGCAACGGGTCCATCAGCATACTTGCCAACCTTGAGACCTTCAATTTCGGGAGGTGGCAATAGGGGGGCGGGGAGGGGGCGTGGTTGGGGCGTGGTTAAGAGGGGAGGAGTATATTTTCAGCTAGGATTCACCAAGTCAAGTATATATATATATATATATATATATATATATATATATATATATATATATATATATATATATATATACATAAATAAAAGAAATACTTGAATTTCAGTGTTCATTTATTTACACATATACACACACACACATAACACTCATCTACTCATTGTTGAGTTAAGGGTTGAATTGTCCATCCTTGTTCTATTTGTCACTATTTTTCTAACCATGCTGAACGCCCTCTCTGATGATGCATTGCTGTGTGGCACGCAAAAAGTACTTTCATCAAATGCACTAGATGGCAGTATTGTCCTGTTTAAGAGTGTCACAACATTGCTGTTTACGGCAGACAAACTGCTTTACAGTAGACAAAAACGTGACTGCTGTTGTTGTGTGTTGTTACCGCGCTGGGAGGACGTTAATGAAACTGCCTAACAATAAACCCACATAAGAAACCAAGAACTCGCCCTCGATCATTCTACAGTTAAAACGTCATTGGGCAGATACGCTGTTTATATTGTGTGCCTGAATTTCGGGAGATTTTCGGGAGAAAATTTGTCCCGGGAGGTTTTCGGGAGAGGCGCTGAATTTCGGGAGTCTCCCGGAAAATCCGGGAGGGTTGGCAAGTATGCTCAGAGCCACAAACGCTGGCTGAGTAACAATATGAACATTACACAAGGGTTAATAAGGTATCGGAAGTGAAAAAGTTGTATCGCAACACACCTACTTCCTACCAATTTTCTCTTAATTGTTTGTCAAATAGAACACCGTTCCATGTGCTCAAGTGAACCACAATAGAGCATGAACGCTTGAGTCCGTTTGTTTGGTGCCCACCATGGTTCGGATAATCGCAATCAAATGAATCGTACAAGCAGAAGAAACACACCAGAGTTCCTTTTCAATCGTACCAAACATGACAAGTGTGATTGCGCCCTTAGACTGATCTTTACCAATAAGGAGATGATCCCTCGGTGTTTCTCCTCCACAAGGTCGCAGATGATCTTATTGTTGAAATATGGCACTGGCTCCCACTGTGTGTGTGCAAACGTCCATGATACGCTTCTACTGTATTGTCATTGTATCATTGTTCCTATACAAGACAGAAGGGCGTGACTGACCTCGATGCCTTCTGTCTCGTACTCCTCCTGCTCCGACTTCAGAGTCAGCTGGATGAAAAGTTGCTGAAGCTTCTCGTTGCAGTAGTTGATGCAAAACTGCTCAAAGCTAAAAACAAAATTTAAAAAAATGGATACAATCACAGGCGTTAGATGTCGTCACACCTCGTTTTTCTTAATTGGATTTGTTTTGAGGACTCTCACCTGTTCACGTTGAAAACCTCGAATCCATAGATGTCTAACAGACCGATCACCGTCTTTCTGGAGGAATCCTAGGAATGTTTGACGGATCATAACATTTTATATTACGTACACAAGGCTATCTGGTTATGTCCATGGCTGCAGGAGTGTCACTGATGTACAGTGGTACCTTGACTTAAGAATGCCCCAAATTAAGAGTGTTTTGAAAAAGAGCTGTCTCTTGGCAGTGTTATTGTAGCTGCCAACAGACAGTTTTGAAGTAATTTCATATATCTAAAGTGTTGTGTTTATATACCTACACATTTTGTGATATAATTACATTCACAATATATTGTATTTTGTACAACTTTGTAAATATACGGTATGTGCGTTTACTCGATGGCGGAACCAATGGAGTTGACATCAGTCTGACGTCAACCAGGGTTGTTAAAATAACTAAATCCAAATGTAATTCACGGTGGGCATTTATCCATGAAAATATGGAGAAGCTGCTGATGGTGTGTTTAATGGAGAAGCAGCCGGAAGAAACACAGTAGAAGTCCAATCTGTACATTAATATTACATTACGTCATAAAACTACTGCCGGTGTAAAATAGCACATTCTTTTTTTTTTAAATATATATATATATATATATATAAATAATATTTTTATCTAAAAAAAATTATAATAAAAAAAAAACATGTTGCATTTGTGCTGTTTAGTGGGTTCAAACACCAATTTAAATTAATTCAATTCATTAAAATGAGAGACTATGATTTGAGATACAAGTGTTTTTAGTTAAAAGCGCAGTGACATGACCAATTGAGCTTGTAAGTTAAGGTACTACTGTATTGTAAAATGTATTTTAATTACTTGAATGTCAGCATTAAAGAGACAGATTAAAAAGATAATGTACTTATTTTCGCACCATGTTTGCCAGCGATTCATTGATCTTGTTGACCAGCCAGTTGAAAGTGCGTCCATAGACAGCTTTGGCCAGGGCGTCCCTCGCGTAAACAGCGTGGTCCACAGAAAAGGGACTAAAAACCTTATTTTTACATCAGAGAAAAGTGTGATTATTAATACCATAAAAACTGTGGTGCCACTAGACCAGGGGTGTCCAAAGTCTAGCCCGCGGGACATTTGCGGCCCGCAGCTATTTTTTTCAACAAAGAATTTTTTTATTTTTTTTTTTAAACATAAAAAAGTGGACTAAAAGAGCAAACAGGTGAAATGTAACGAGAAAAAGTTGCAGTGTTGACTAATAACAAAGCTGCCGTGCAGGATTTTTTTCTTTCTTTATAGCAGTCATTTCTCAAAAAAAAAAAGAATAATGAATCATAATCAATGCTGTTATGAATTATTGACCTAAACAAGGCTCCTTGAAATCAAAAATCCTACTTTGAAATATTTTTGGGGATAAAATATTGCATATTTTGTGTTTGCTGTATAAAAACAAAGTTTGTTTTGACAAAAACATGAAGAAATAATAAAAACTTATAACGAACGAATAGATCTGAAGACGATCTAGAGACTTAAGTGTTATGGATCCCCAATCATTTTAGTGGGCCTTTGTTTTGAAACAGTCATTACTCAAAAAATACCTAAATTTAAAAATACTTAAATACTTAATTTAAAATCAACGTTGTTATGAGTTATTGACCTATTCAAGGCTCCAATATTTTCCCTTTGAAAATATTTGGGGTGAAATTATTGCATATTTTGTGTTTTTTTTTCCATAAAAAAACAGGCTTTTGACAAAAAGGGCATACAATATAAACATTTGAAAAAGTTATATCGACAGATAAAGCTCCAATTTCTTTAAATCAAATTTTCTACTTTTAAGTATTTTTGGGGGTAAAATATTGCATATTTTGTGTTTGCTGTATAATAAGAAAGTTTGCTTTGACAAAACAAACATTAAGAAATAATAAAAACTTATAACAGACGAATAGATCTGAAGACGATCTAGAGACTTAAGTGTTATGGATCCTCAAGAATTTTAGTGTAACTTTTTTTGAAACAGTCATTACTCAAAAAAATAATAATGAATTAAAATCAATGTTGTAATGTGAGTCATTGCCCTATTCAAGGCTCCAATTACTTCACATCAAATATTTCACTTTGAACATATCTGTGGGGAAATTATTGCATATTTTGTGATTTTTTTCCATTAAAAAACAGGGTTTTGACAAAAAAGGGCATGAAACAAACATTTGACAGATAATGCTCCAATTTCTTGAAATCAAAATTTCAACTTTAAGTATTTTGGGGGGTAAAATATTGTATATTTTGTGTTTGCTGCATAAAAACAAAGTTTGCTTTGACAAAACAAACATGAAGAAATAATACAAACGTATAATAGATTAATAGATCTGAAGACGATTTAGAGACTTAAGTGTTATGGATCCCCCAAAGATTTTAGTGGGCCTTTTTTTTTTTTTTTTAAACATTCATTACTCAAATAATACTAATGAATCAAAGTTGTTAAGGCTCCAATTACTTCACATAAAATATTTCACTTTGACCATTTTTGGGGCGAAATCATTGCATATGTTATGTTTTTTCCATAAAAAAAACAGGGTTTTGACAAAAAGGACATAAAATAAACATTTTGAAAAGTTATATCGACAGATAAAGCTGAAGTTGATCTAGAGATTCAAGTGTTGAATAAAAACAAAAAACTATATATATGACTTATTTTTAACATTTTTAGGACTATCACCCTTCCGGGGCCCTTGACCAAACTTGAGAGCATAGGATAGGATAGGATAGGACTTTATTGTCATTGCACAAGTTCAACAAAACTATGTTTTCAGCACAAACCCCTTCAAGATTAGACAAACAAACAGTGTATGTTTAGATTTGGAGGACAGCGCAAAGAAAGAGGCTTCAAAAAAGTGTAGACAAGACAAAACAAAGAGAGCAAGCAGGGAGAAGAAGGGAGCGGAAAAACCGCCCTCACCAGAGGAAAGACAGAAAGCCCTATAGATGAGAAAAAAATCTATATTTTATATTCTATTGGTTTTTCAGTGTGTGGCCCTAGTGAAAAACGTTTGGACACCCCTGCACTAGACAGACTGACAGGTCGCTGGACGCTTCATTAGGTACCTCTCTGACAGTGTCAAAAAACAAATGAGTCACCTCCTCCTTTTTGGCCTCGATCTTTCGGTGCGTTAAGCCCTGTTGTAGCACCTGAGCGGGGATCCCAAGTAACTGTAGTACAACAGCAAAAAAGGACTTGAAGAATGTAAATACAATACTGTAAGTTACTCGTATTTTGGTTGGGTTCTGACTTTTGACACCCATTGCATTTCCTGGTTGTTGTTGAGACTGGCATAACCTCGAGCATCCATCTCGAACTTGACGTTCCCCAAGTGGAGCACGCTGGCAATGATTCCAAACAGGTGCTTCGAGAACACCGGACGTTGGAACGTGGGTCATAAAAACATTTGGATTTTTGCGAGACTTCCCTAAACCGTACCTCGGTGTCACTCTCGCTGAAGTCAATGACAGAAAGGGCTCTCCGCACCGTCTTCCAGTCGCTTTTGTCGTTGATGGAGCTGACTTTGGCACAATTACCCTGCAGGTGATGCGGGATTAGGCTCTGATTTGAAACTCTCCCTGCACATGATGCATTATACAGGGTGTCCATGGAGTCTGGGTATAGATGTGCGAATGGTTTTCAGATCAATTGGATAAGCGCATCAAATTATGCATTGGAAATCATGTTGAAAATAGAAATTAGAATTTAATAAAATGGTTTTCTTTTAAAAATGACCTGTTTTTAACCATGTCCCCAGACTTTGTGGGCACCCTGTGTCATTGTACTAAGTCGTCACTGACCTGAATCAGGTAGCGGTAAAGCTGACAGTTCCTCTCTAGGCCCAGCCAGCGGAGCAGATCTTCCTCTCCGCCCTCCACCAGCTGGTAGAAGATGTGGAAGTTCCGCTCGCCGTGGTTCTGATGGACCACGCGTGACTTCTCCAGCAGGTAGCTGAGAATGTGTCCCCCGACTGCCCCGCCCTGAAAGACGGAACATCATTCCACCACACAAATTCACATTGTGTGGGGTGTGCTGTTGAGGTTACTCAAGGCCACCTGGTGATCAAACTGGATGTCCATATACTTCCCGAAGCGACTGGAGTTGTCATTCTTTAGGGTTTTGGCATTTCCGAAAGCCTGGGACGAAGTGAAAAAAGATCAAACCCAAGATTTACAAGATTTAGCAAACTTTCTTTAAAGAAGCCATATGTAATAATGTCATGTCAAGTCTTCGTTAAATAGCCCTGATATGTCAAAAGGCATTAATAAATCATGTTCAGAGAATATATCTTTATTGTCATTGTACATTGTACAACGAAATTGCTGAAATTGATGTTCTTTTCCAATACCTCGGAAATGCTCATTTCAAAATGAGATTTACAGCCCTGAAATCTTGTTATTGTTTTCATTTCGATGCCCCGCCCTCCACCGTTTGACCAATTAGAAAGTCCGTGAGTGTATCACATCCAGGTTGCCAGTTACGCACCGCCCTCTTCGTCTGGCTACTGCCACCGGTAAAGTTACTAAACATGTCAGACCTCAGTAAATCTAAAAGGCCTCGTTACAATCCTCAAGTTATTCATGACAAAGCCAGGAACAAAACAAGGATTTGTATCGGGGATACCTTTGAAAGATGGAGACGACTAAAGGGGGAGAAGATTTTTTAATCTGACGCAAACTTGCGATTTTTCCTCCTTGATAGGTAAGTCAGGCATTTGCGTTTTCTTATTACTTGTAATAAATGGAAATGTTGCCAGCCGAGTAGAATTCACAAAAGCTACCAGTGATGAACGCCACCTCCTCTATGGACGTGAACCATACTTGCCAACCTTGAGACCTCCGATTTCGGGAGGTGGGGGTGGGGGCGTGGTCGGAGATGGGGCGGGGCGTGGTTAAGAGGGGAGGAGTATATTGACAGCTAGAATTCACCAAGTCAAGTATTTCATACATATATACATATATATATATATATATATATATATATATATATATATACACATGTATGAAATACTTGACTTGGTGAATTCTAGCTGTCAATATACTCCTCCCCAAGTCAAGTATTTCATACATATATATATATATATATATATATATATATATATATATATATATATATATATATATATATATATATATATACACACACATGTATGAAATACTTGACTTGGAAAATATGCAAACAAAACTGTGTTTGGATAATTGATACTTCAAACTTGCATAAATAAATCTTAAGGAATATAACATAACTTGACTTCTGAGAGTTTCAAAATGTAATGAATAAAATGCTAAAGTTGTTGATAAACAAGCAATTATTTTAATAATTAAATATGGTCATTTTAAATGAATTATTATGATAATTTAAAATCAATTATTTCAAATGTTTATTTTAATGTATAATTCTATGGCTGGATGTAATAAGGAGTCAGGAAAAAATACAAAGAAAAATACAATTAATTTTGATGTTTTTAGCAAAATATAGTAAAAATGTTTTTTTTGTTTTTTTTTAAATTAATAAATATATTTATTTTTAGGTAAGATAAACATAATAATACAATTTATCTCTAGTCTGGATGATTTAGTTCTTGTCACCCTGTTGTCCTCCCGTCATGACAAAAGGCTGTCCTCACTCAGGTCCGCATGGAGCTGGAGGGGGCGTGGCTTCCAGCTCCGGCTGAAAATCGGTAGATTTTCGGGAGAATATTTGTCCCGGGAGGTTTTCGGGAGAGGCGCTGAATTTCGGGAGTCTCCCGGAAAATTCGGGAGGGTTGGCAAGTATGACGTGAACCCTCAGCCCAACGTCCGAAGTCAAGGAGAAGCTTCGTCAGCAATGTCCAGCCCCTAACAACATCTCGGGAAGAAACCAGACTCCAGCTATGGACACAAAGAAAGGCCCCCCTCCTCTTGACATGGGAATCCCCCCTTCTGAAGACCTGCCCCCCGGGTCAGAAACACCATGGGTCCAGTGGAAGACACTAAACCGCCTGAGAACAGGAACAGGGCAATCAAAAGCTGCTCTGGCCAGATGGGGCTACAAAACCGGCCCAACCACCTGCGACTGCGGAGAATATGCCCACACGATGCAGCACTGCCTTGTCTGTCCTCTGCTACCCAACCAGTGCAGCTTAAAAGATCTCGCAGAGTTCAACGACAATGCAAAAGACTGTGCAAAGAAATGTGAAACTGTCATATAACCACATGCTTCAAAGACACGAAAAGAAGAAGAATGGAAAAGGACATTTGGTATGTAAACTATATTGTCCAATACAGTCTATGATCTTGTCGAACAAAGCTGGTATGTTCCTGCAACAAATGCTTTGATGGTGCTCCTAGTGTAATGCTTAGCATGCTAGCCCGGCCTAATCGTTAGCCTATCGACATATAGGCTAACGGGGGAAATATATGCCCGTTAGCATGTATGTCGATGTGTATTCCAACTGACAGGGCAACGTACCTTTTCGACAAATAAAACCTATGTGGATATGGGTAGTGCCAGTGCCTATTCCATTCTCAATATGCTGATGAAATGGGTTGCAACATTAAAAACCTCTAAAGGCTTAGTGGCCACATGCGTGGACAGCACCTATTAGCTCTTATTTCCAAAATTGTGTACACTGCTGAATTGGGGTCTTATGGCCGCTTATGTGGACATTTATACTGCCATCTGGTGGTGTCAGAAGAGTATAACATACAATGAAATTTGGGGAAAAAAAGTGTAAAAATAAGAATTAGCATGTCACTAAACATGAAGTACACATTTGTGTACTTATGGACTAAGTACATCATATCAAAAGACGATTCTTAGTTTTTATTCTAATTAGGGTCCAATAAGCCCAAATAGCACAGAGAAATAAAAAAAAGCATGTAAACAAACAGCTTGGGCCTTAGGAGGTTAACACAGCTGTCATGGCAATGTGAAACGTATGGAGACAGCCCAAAAAAATGGAGGGATGCTTTGAGGCGTGCTTAATCAAGACAGTCCTTAACTATCAATGAATCAACTTGAGTATCCGCCCTTAGAACATACGCACCTCAAGCACAGGGTTGGAGACCAGCATCCTGTCTCTGACGTTATTCAGGACTTTGGTACTCGGACAGCTGACCGCATAAAAGTGCAGAATCTTCTTCGAGGCCTCCGTCTTGCCTGCGCCGCTCTCCCCCGAAATCAGGATGAAGTGGTTGTTGAACTCGGACAGCATGGTGCGGAACACGTTGTCTGCCAGCGCGTAGCTAAGAAGGGCATAGGTGGCTCCACGTCAGTCCACTCACAGTGAGACCTAGGTTAGGGCTGGACAATTCATCCCAATCTCTGAGTGAGCGTACGAGTGAAAAAAAGACCACGTCTACTAAATTCTACTTCTTATTTGACACAGTGCTAGGATGCCTAATCAATAATGACTAAACCCAAGAGAAAAAAGTATGGCCAAATGATTTCAGCATTAATGAAACCACGGACAGAATATCACAGAAATGAACATAAATGTGAGTGATATGCTGTCATTGTGAGGAGAAGGAACATTTGCTTGGGAAAATAATGGGCCCAGTACCGCTCATTCGTCCCGAAACACTCAACCATCCCATCCCAAACTAAACAAAGTCGAGGCAGGCACTTTGTCAGAAAAATTGTATGTAAATTAACAAAACTCTTTCCGTTCTCTCAGTTCCCAGTGAACAGAAGAAAGCTGTCTTTGTTGCACCAAGCCAAAGGCTTGGAAAATTCCGCTGTGCACGATGGGAGGAGACGGAAGGGGTGATCTATTGTGATCCAAGACTTGCGCAAGCTCGATCCAGGACCAGTCCAAGCCCGAGGCATCTTTTTCTTTTGTGTTAATGTGACCGAAAACAATGGCTGTTTACAAACCCCCCATTCCTTTAGAAACAGTTGTTATGTAAACAGGGAAAGTCCAAATAAAAAGAGTTGGCGTACAATCTTTCGCCAGAGCGTGCTGGAGACTGTACAAGAGTACAGCCCAGACGTTTCTCCTCAATTGAGCCAAATTAAATTCTGCCTCTGTTTGATTCTTTGCTTCTTGTCTGTTTTAATAGATGTCATCGATGTTTAAACCTGACACACTTGAAACCCAGACTAAACAATGAAGCTAAAGCTAGCAAGATAGCAACAATCCATACAACCACAAGTTGCACAAGACATGTTGTTGTGAGCGACATCATGGATGTAAGATCAGTGTACAAACAGCACAGCAGTCAACTTGAGAGCCGTTTTGCGTTGTTTTCTTTTTGAACAGCCTCAAGTCGTCTCCAAACTTGTCAAGCTTAGAACAACAGCACACATCCCGCCTTCACAACAACAGTGCTGTGTGCAACATCTGGTCTGACTGCGCTAAAAAAAGTACCTTACACAAACATAATCTACTTAAAACACTTATTTATATATTTACAAAGTGTGCTTTGACTTAAAATACTGGTCAAAATTGTCCAACGATGTGTTGCACCAGTAAATGTGAGAACTAGTGTTGTCCCGATACCATTATTTTGGTACCGGTACCAAAATGTATTTCGATACTTTTCAGTACTTTGATACTTTTCAGTACTTTGATACTTTTCTAAGTAAAGGGGACCACAAAAATGGCATTATTGGCTTTATTGTAACAAAAAATCTTACAGTACATTAAATGTATGTTTATTATTGCAATTTTGTCCTTAAATAAAATAGTGAACATACAAGACAACAGGTCTTTTAGTAGTAAGTAAACAAACAAAGGCTCCTAATTAGTCTGCTGACGTACGCAGTAACATATTGTGTTATTTTTCATTCTATTATTTCGTCAGCATTTTGAGGGACAAGCTGTTAAAATGGATTATTAATCTATTTGTTCATTTACTGTTAATATCTGCTTATTTTCTGTTTCAACATGTTCTATCTACACTTCTGTTAAAATGTATTAATCACTTATTCTTCTGTTGTTTGATACTTTACATTAGTTTTGGATGATACCACAAATTTAGGTATCGATCCGATACCAAGTAGTTACAGGATCATACATTGGTCATATTCAATGTCCTCATGTGTCCAGGGACATATTTCCTGAGTTTATAAACATAATATAAATAAAAAATAAAAATAAAAGATTTTGTGACGATAACAAATATCAATGTAATAATAGTAGTATTGACTAGATACGCTCCTGTACTTGGTATCATTACAGTGGATGTCAGGTGTAGATCCACCCATGGCTATTGTATCCTCCTACGGTGTGCAGTGGATACAAGTTTAGCTATTCCTCGTCCTGCAGGGATGATACTTGTAAGAATTGTACTTTATTTGTCGCCATAGAGGCGAGGGTTAGTGATTTAGAAGTAGCTAAAACACTGCCGACTGCGGATGGACTTTAGCCGCTATCTAGCTATGTCTTAAAGCGCCTCTGCCTGAGTGGATAGGGTTAGGGTTTCAGTGTTATAGCTTCACCTTTATCTTTAGTTTTTATGCCAAAATGCGTCCGTTCTTCCTTTTCTGTCTACATAATGTGTCTGCTTGTAAGTACTCCGTGATTGTGCGCCGCCGAACATACTCCTCTGCTCGTAAACCAGCAATGTCATGACGTGACGACGACGGGGGGGTGGAGGACCGGTTCTTTTCAGAGGCGGTATAGTACCGAATATGATTCATTAGTATCGCGGTACTATACTAGTACCGGTATACCGTACAACCCTAGTGAGACCATTTTATTAAATTGTATATACAGTACGACACAAAAAGCCGGCACTCTTGGTGGTAAAATAAGTGAAAAAGGTAAAAACGGAATACAAAAAAATTCAAATTGAAACATTTGATCTTATTGTTGTTTCAAGTTGCTATTGTTACTTTAATTTATTGTTGTTAATATATTACTTGTTGCAGTTTATTCCTTATTCATTTATATCTCAATTGTTCTTTTAAATAGTATTTAAAGTTCAGTTTTGGTGCTCAATAAATACTCCTATTGGACACAATGTTGTGACGCTTGGGTCGCATGATAGCGAAGAATGTGATTCAAGATGCAGAAGGTTGAGTTGAGTTGAGTTTGAGTTTGAGTTTATTTGGAACATGCAAGCATACAACATGATGCATCACAATTTCCAGTTTCTCTTTTCAACATGTTCGAAAAGGAGTAGGAAGAAGCCGAGCTTATTTAATCCTACCCCTTTTCCTTTACATAACAGTTGCTAAAACTTTTGTTCACTTCCTGTTCTTAATTTATTCACAATATACTCCATAAGTAATCTCAATAAAAATAAATAAATAAATAATAATTGGTGAAGTAAGTTATATTTCATATGGTGAGATGAGTAAGATTATTTTGAGAATGAATGAATGGATGGATGAAATAAATTCTGAATGTTTATCATGGTTTTTCTTCTTTGTACTTTGTAAACACTTTAAGTTTGAAGAGTTTCTTGAAGTGGATCATATTAGCACATTGTTTGATTGCTTTGCTTAATCCATTCCATAATTTAATTCCACATACAGATATACTGAAGGTCTTAAGTGTTGTACGTGCATAAAAATGTTTTAAATTACATTACAGGTCAATATTAGATAAATATTTAACAAACAAAAAGGATCCAAACAAACACTAATGCATCAAGGAATGCGCAAAATAAAGCTGCCGCAGGACACTCAAAAAGGAAGTGGAACTACAAAATAAGTGTGCAGGACAGGAACTCAACATTAAACATAGAAAAAAACTAGCAAACTAAAAAAATATATATATATATAAAATAGCCGTGACACAATGTGTTGTCATTGTTCATTTTTTAAATGTTTATATTTTATTTTTTATAAATGGTTGCGATGATAATGTAAATGGGGGATTTTTAATCACTGTTATGTTGGACTTCTTATTAATATTGATAATGTTGTTGATATTATTCTTATTTTTTTGACTACTTTGGATTGTTTTGAGTCATGTTTGTGTGTCCTCTCAATTACTCTGTGGATTGCTATTCTGAAGGTTGTTGGGTTGGGTTTGGTTTGGAATTGGAATTGTATTATTATTGTCCATCCATCCATCCATCCATTTTCTACCCCTTATCCCTTTTGGGGTCGCTGGAGCCTACCTCAGCTGCAATTGGACGGAAGGCGGGGTACACCCTGGGCAAGTCGCCACCTCATCACAGGGCCAACACAGATAGACAGACAACATTCATTCTCACATTCACACACTAGGGCCAATTTAGTGTTGCCAATCAACCTATCCCCAGGTGCATGTTTTTGGCGGTGGGAGGAAGCCGGAGTACCCGGAGGGAACCCACGCAGTCACGGGGAGAACATGCAAACTCCACACAGAAAGATCCCGAGCGCAGGATCGAACCCAGGGCCTTCGTATTGTGAGGCAGACGCGCTAACCCCTCTCCCACCCTGCTGCCCGTATTATTATTGTATTATTGTGTATTATTATTTTGTTAATAAAAATAAAAAATACAATTCAAAATAATGAATAATTGTGTTATTTCTCATGATTTCATTATCAATCAAAATAATCCTGATGATTATTTCTGTATACAGTCCAGCCCTAGTATATGTTATTGATGGGTTTTTTACTACACAATATTAGAAAGAGCACGCTACACATGGATACAAAGTACTAATGGAAAGAGAAGAGAGAGCCCGTCTTACATGTGAGGTGGAAGTTCAAAGAAGTTGACGCCCATGTAGGTGTCCATCTGACTCTTGCTGTAGATGTCCAGCTCCTTGTATGGGTTGACTGACACCAAAAGAGTGCCTATGTAGGTCTGCAGCAGGGGGGACAGAAGGTCACGGACGTTCACCTCACGGTTATAAAACATCAAGAATGTAATGTGCTATGTGAATCGCTTCCAACAATGAGCAATGTTGTCCTTATCAAGAGCAATAAGTTGGGTTAATCACTTTGCACCACCTGGATGACCTTTGTGAGGCGTGCTGCTTCAGCAACATGAGATGTGGGATTCAGCAGCATCAGGACCACATCGGGTGAAGGGTCAAAGGCACAGCGTTTAATTGGAAGTAGAAATTACAACTGCCTCTAAAGTCCATCGCCAGGAATTGTTAGTTTGCATTTCGAAAAAAGTTTATGAAACTTTCAGGAAATGTCCGAAATGGGAAGTGATTAGTTAGTTATTAGTTAGTTAGTTAGTAATTTAGTTGCCAGCTAGCGATCAGCGTGCTAGTTGTTAGCTAATGATTAGCACTCTAGTTGTCAGCTAGCGATTAGTGCTCTGGTTTTCAACTAGCGATTACCAGCGGTAGTTGCAGCTAGCGATTAGCGCTCCAGTTGCCAGCCAGAGATTTATGTGCTATTTTTCAGCTCACCATTAGCGCTCCGGGTGCCAGCCAGAGATTAATATGTGCTATTTTTCAGCTCGCGATTAGCGCTCTCGTTGCCAACTAGCATTTGACGGGCCAGTTGCTAGCTAGTTATTAACGTCCTAGGTGTCAGCAAGCGATTAGCGCTTTAGTTGCCAGCTATCGATCAGCGTGCTAGTCGCTAGCTAGTTGTCATGATCTGTGGTCTGGATCATGTTTTTTGTTATTTTCTGTGAGTTTAAGACTCTATCGTTCCTGTTTTTGTGCATCCTTGTTTGTTTTACTTTCCATGACGACTGATTAGTTTCACCTGCCTCATGTGTTCGGGACACGCACCTGCTCTAATCAGAGACTATTATTTAAGCCTGTCTTTGCCAGTTAGTCGTCCTGGCGTCATTGATTGTTTCATGCTAAGTTCATGCTGCTTGTTTCTTGCCACAGTAAGTTTTGTTTGTTTCATGTCCATAGTTCAGGCTAAGTGTTAGCGTATGTTTCCTGCTTTAAAGTTTTATGTCTTTTAGCCTCTCGTGCAATCGGCACGCTTTCCTTTTGTTTTAGTTCCTGACTTTTGTCCTGTGTATGATTTATTTATTAATAAATATGTTCCTACCTTCAAGTCCTGTCCGGAATAGTCAGTTTGCTTCTGTCGGAGGCAGATATTTACATATATCCTAATTTAAGTGTTACTTCTTTTGTTTCATAGTCATATTTGAAAACAAATTGTTGCGTTTTATGTTTGGCCACTAGTGAGTCTGTCCAGAAGAGTGTAAGAGGTGTCCAATTCTCAGCGTGTCGCACCGGACGAGCCCCCAAATTGTTGCGTTTTATGACCAGTTGTTCCTCCCAGGGAATTCAAGTCACAAGTCGCTCCAAGCTCTTTACGACACTTAAAGCTGAGTTGAAAAACCACCAGAGACAGAATAGGTATTTTGTAATATATTTGCAAAGCTTTGCATATATACATATGACAGAGACAGCATAGAACATTCGGATCGCCCCGCTAAGATGGTCTGTCTTCCCGACCCCAAAACCCTCTCCCCTCTCTCATCTCTCTAGTCAAAACACATGTACATTATCTCTCTAGTCAAAACACATTCCAAAGAATTCAAGGTTAACACACACAGTTTACTTGCAGAGAAACAGAAAGAGAATAAATGGAAAAACATGAGCTGTTTTCAAATATGACTATGAAACAAAAGAAGTAACACTTAAATTCGGATATATGTAAATATCTGCCTCCGACACTTCCTGGGAGAACAATCCTCGCAGTAAGTTGCGAAAACCCCCCCGTTATGACACTAGTTATTAACGCGTTAGTTGTCAGCTAGCTATTATCGGCACAACACAGTTATTGTTCAAATATTGTTAGTATTACACAATAATAAGGTACCTTTCGGACTAGTTTAATATTATTTGATGTAATTTGCCACGCGGGCCTAATGCGCACAACTCACCCGGCTTGATCTGGCCCTCGTGTGGTTTATACCAGTGTTTTTCAACCACTGTGCCGCGGCGTGAGATACAGTCTGGTGTGCCGTGGGAGATGATCTAATTTCACCTATTTGGGTTAAATATATTTTTGCAAACCAGTAATTATAGTCTGCAAATGATGTGTTGTTGTTGAGTGTCGGTGTTGTCTAGAGCTCGGCAGAGTAACCGTGTAATACTCTTCCATATGAGTAGGCGGCAGCCGCTAGCTAATTGCTTTGTAGAGGTCGGAAACAGCGGGAGGCAGGGTACAGGTAAAAAGGTGCCTAATGCTTAAAACAAAATTTTAAAAAAGGTGAGTGCCCCTGTGAAAAGGCATTGAAGCTTAGGGAAGGCTATGCAGAACGAAACTAAAACCCAAACTGGCGAGAAAGTAAACAAAAACAGAATGCTGGACGACAGCAAAGACTGACTGTGGAGCAAAGACTGACTGTGGAGCAAAGACGGCGTCCACAAAGTACATCCGAACATGACATGACAATTAGGGATGATGTTCGAAACCGGGTCTCCCGATTGTTCGATAAGAAAAGAACCGATTCTATGGATTCAAATCCCTTTTTGAGAACCGGTTCCCATTATCGAAGCCACTGTACCGTATTTTCGCGACCATAGGGCGCACCGTATTAAAGGGCGCCGTGTCAGTTACGGGTGCTATTTCTGTATTTAACACATAAATAAGTCATTGATTGATTGATTGATTGAAACTTTTATTAGTAGATTGCACAGTTCAGTACATATTCCGTACAATTGACCACTAAATGGTAACACCCGAATAAGTTTTTCAACTTGTTTAAGTCGGGGTCCACGTAAATCAATTCATGGTATTTTTGGGCGCAGGTATGGTTAAACATACGCTATCTTAAAACATACGCTATCTTAAAACATACGCTAGCATGCATGGACGCTGTTTTAAAAAGGCAGCAGGAGCAAAGCTGAGTTCGGTTGTACTTTATTGAATAGTCTTTGGTATGACTCTAGATTCGATAAGAGATTCGATAAGGAATCGGTTAGATAAGAGGATTCGATAATAGGCTCAAACTCGATAATTTCTTAACGAACATCGTCCCTAATGACAATTGACAATGTCCACACAAAGAAGGATTAAAAACAACTGAAATAGTCTTGATTGCTAAAACAAAGCAGATGCGGGAAATATCGCTCAAAGGAAGACATGAAACTGCTACAGGAAAATACCAACAAAAGAGAAAACGCCACCAAAATAGGAGCGCAAGACAAGAACTAAAACACTACACACAGGAAAACAGCAAAAAAACTCCAAATAAGTCACGGCGTGATGTGGCAGGTGGTGACAGTACACCTACTTTGAGACAAGAGCTATAGTGATGCATGCTTGGTTATGGTTTAAAGTCATATCCAACAATTGTGACAACGACTTTTTACTGTCAACTGAGTTTCGTTTTTTAATGATTTCTGCTGGTGGTGTGCCTTCAGATTTTTTCAACGCAAAAAAATGTGCATTGGCTCAAAAAACTTTGAAAAACACTGCTTTATACAGTAAAATGTACATATGAGCGTATTATTATTTACAGTGGTTATACCAGGATCCGTGAGTTAACTTGTTTTTACACTACCATAACACTTAAGAATGTTAAAACCTTTCTTAAAAAGAGTGAGATTTCCACAGTATGTAAGTATTTTTGGCATTAGAAACTCAAGAAAGGGACTCACATAAACCAGATTCTCATGGAAGCGTTTCCTCAGGTTGTCCAGGAAGGCGGTCTCGCTGGTGTAGTTGTCCAAGAGAACAAAATCCTGGATTCCGACGCGGTCCCGAGCCGTGAGAGAGGCCTCCATGTTCCTCAGGATCCTGTTGCAACGCTCCTCCAGGCTCTGAGCGGGCATAAGTAGCATGAGAAGCTGCTATCAGACCACACATCCTCATATGATATTTGTGTCTCTTATCTGTCTCTATGTTCATGGACTTCCAGTCAGGAGCGACTGCTGAGACCTTGGTCATATCCTTTCTGCTCGTGATGAATCGAAATTCAGTCAGCACTATCTGAAATATGTCGTGAATCCCACTCTTGACAAAGCTACTACGGACACAAATTTGTCCTCCAGAAGCATCAATGAACTTTAATTACAACGTTACAAAAGGGTCGGTTACCGCGGACAGTGTTATGTTGCAGTAGTTTGGCTCTCATCCCTGTGTGCCTGACACTCACTATTAGAAAAAACAAAACCAGTGAAGTTGGCACGTTGTGTAAATGGTAAATAAAAACAGAATACAATGTTTTGCAAATCCTTTTCAACTTATATTCAATTGAATACACTCCAAAGATTGTGGACTTGACAGACCACAGAACACTTTTCCACTTTGCATCAGTCTGATGCAAAGTGAACGCTGCTGGCTTTACAGCGTTCGACACCCAGACACGCTGCGAAGCCAGCAGCGTTTCTGGGTGTTGTTGACAAATGGCTTTTGCTTTGCATAGTAGAGTTTTAACTTGCACTTACAGATGTAGCGACAAACCGTAGTTACTGACAGTGGTTTTCTGAAGTGTTCCTGAGCCCATGTGGTGATATCCTTTACATACTGATGTCGTTTTTGATGCAGCACTGCCTGAGGGATCGAAGATCATGGGCATTGCCGCTTACATGCAGTGATTTCTCCAGATTCTCTGAACCTATTGATGATATTACGGACCGGAGATGGTGAAATCCCTAATTTCCTTGCAATAGCTCGTTGAGAAATGTTGTTCTTAAATTGTTGGACAATTCATGGAAGGTGCTTTTACACCCAATCATGGCACCCACCTGTTCCCAATTAGCATGTTCACCTGTGGGATGTTCCAAATAAGTGTTTGATGAACATTCTTCTACTTTCTCAGTCTTTTTTGCCACTTGTGCCAGCTTGTTTAAAACATTGTGGAGGGGGGCGTGGCCTGCGGGCCTGCAGCGGAACGGGGTGTGTCAGGACCGGCCTCGAAGTCAGCGACAGGTGCGTGGATGGCCCACCTGGGCCTTGTTATCTAATCACCTGTCGCACTGTATAAGCAGCAACCGGGAGGAGAGAGACGTGGTTGGAGCTAGAGCAAGAGAGACCAAAGACAATTGCTGAAAAGCAACCCACAGACTTAATGCAAAATAAAACTGTGTTCTGAACCTGAACAGGGCTGTCATGTCGATGCTTGGTGGTCCGAAGAACCCACTGGGGGGCAACCTCCACAAACATGTTGCAGGCATCAAATTCCAAATGAGCTAATATTTACAAAAAATAAAGTTTTCCAGTTCGAAAATTAAGTATCTTGTCTTTGCAGTCAATTCAAATGAATATAAGTTGAAAATGATTTGCAAATCATTGTATTCTGTTTTTATTTACCATTTACACAACGTGTCAACTTTTTGGGTTTTGTAAAAAAAAAAAATCCCACTGCTGCTGCTTTATTCTCTTCTCACCCCCATTGGACATCCAAAATTGTAGCATTACTTCTTCTCAGGGAGGACATGAGAAATGGGACAGGAAACGCAGAAAGATTACACGTTCTACTTCCTTCAGTAGGAAACCATCAATAATACACAGTCAATGTACAAGGAGGAAGCAGTCTAAAGACAAAAAACATGACTTAAATATCCCCTCAAAGGACAAAAAAACACAATCAAGCTTCATGACCAGCAAAACCCCAGTCCTGTAAGTGGCGGTAATTACTTTTTTGATTTTTTTTGTCCTGTCCAGCTATTGTTGATGTCGATGCCCATATCGGCTGTACAGATTTACTTTACACAATAGAAGTGTTGGATACTTCTCTTGTTACCTTATTTGTATTTGACTTTATTAAATGGATTTATATTATTATTTGGCGAGGCCGAGTAGGAGGGGATAGAAAGAGAAAAAAAGGAAGACAGAGGGGGAAATTGCAATGGACAAGAGGGGGATAAGACAGAGAGACAAGAACAACAAACACAACAACAACAATAGGCTAATTGGCAACTCTAAAATTGGCCCTAATTTGTTTGACGGTGAACTCCTGGCAACCACAGCTGCAATTATTTTACCATAAATTCTACACGTTTTTTGTAAACAGATTAACAATTGTACTACACTATTTTAAGGCTCAGTGGCATTGTGGTTAGAGTGTCCGCCCTGAGACTGGGAGGTCGTGAGTTCAAACCCTGGCCGAGTCATACCAAAGACTATAAAAAAAATGGTACTCATTGCCTCCCTGCTTGGCACTCAGCATCAAGGGTTGGAATTGGGGGTTAAATCACCAAATGATTCCCGAGCGCGGCCCACGCTGCTGCTCACTGCTCCCCTCACCTCCAAGGGGGTAAACAAGGAGATGGGTCGAATGCAGAGGATACATTTCACCACACCTCATGTGTGTGTATGACAAATATTGGAACTGATATTTGTGATGGGGCGGTATAGCTCGGTTGGTAGAGTGGCCGTGCCAGCAACTTGAGGGTTCCAGGTTCGATCCCAGCTTCTGCCATCCTAGTCACTGCCGTTGTGTCCTTGGGCAAGACACTTTACCCACCTGCTCCCAATGCCACCCACATTGGTTTAAATGTAACTTAGATATTGGGTTTCACTATGTAAAGCGCTTTGAGTCACTAGAGAAAAGCGCTATATAAATATAATTCACTTTACTTCACTTCAACTTTTTAACTTTAACTTTTCCGGACTATAAGGCGCACTTAAAATACTTTGTTTCCCCTCAAAACTCGGCAGTGCGCCTTATAAACCAAATGTACGGAATAATTCTGGTTTTGCTTACCGACCTCGAAGCTATTTTATTTGGTACATGGTGTAATGATAAGTGTTTCCAGTAGATGGCAGTCAAACATAAGAGATACGTGTAGACTGCAATACAATGGCAGTCACACACAAGAGATATGTGGAGACTGCAATATGACTCAAGTAAACAACACCAAAATATTATATGTTCCATTGAAAATATAGAACATTGCACACGGCGCTCAAAAATCTATCAAAATGTTTTAGTACAACTTTTGGTAAGTTATGAAGCCGCACCGCTTGATGGATTGTACTGTGCTTCAGCATACCAGTATTATTATGGTGTGTGTATAAGGTAAGACCAATTATCTGGCGTTTTGTTTCGCAATATTATGCAAAAGCAACTTTTCTTATCTTCTGGTACCTGCTGATCTGTATTTGGGATCTGAATAAGTCCTGAAAAATTGCACGCGTCCGCCTTTGTAGTCCGTGCCGACACCGTAGTCGATAAGCTTTTTCTTTTTCTCTATCTTCTTGTTATGGGACATTCATCCTCCGCTGTTGCCATTTCTAATATAAAGTAGCATAAAGTTCTAACTTAGATCTGTCAGTAGGTCCCTATGGAAGTGCTAAAAACTACTGGTGTGGTGAGGTTACATTATTCGTCCACGGAACTTTAGTTATTAGAGATGTCCGGTCGGACGGTTTTTCACGGGACACATTTCCGGCGGTTGAGGAGATGCTGCTCCTTTGTTGATTGAAGTAAAGTCTGAATGTCATTGAAACAGTTAGCTCTATCTTTTGACACTTCTTCCACTCCCGTCCAGTGTTGGGTTAGTTACTGAAAACCAGTAACTAGTTACAGTTACTATATTTCAAAAGTAACTCAGTTACTAACTCAGTTATTTACACCAAAAAGTAATGCGTTACTGTGAAAAGTAACTATTTAGTTACTTATTTTTTTCCCTTTTTTTTTTAAGGCTCCCATTAATGCCCTTTTAGCCTTCATTTCAGTACTGTTATTGCACTGGAGAATAATACAATCTGTTGATCAACTTGACATGCATTTGCATCACTGAACTCTGCTAAGCAATGTGCTCTACATACAACACACAAAGACAAAGATATGTTTCAAAGGGCCAATTTATTTCAGGCCAGAACAAATTGACAAAACTATTTTAAATAGCTGCAACATAATGGCACTTTAACTTTAACTTTAAGTGGATAGGATCTTTGATCCAAGACACAACTTACATTTAACTAAAATGTTATTTTCTTTGTGCTCGACAAAAGAAAAGTATTGAGAATGTCTCCATGTTAAAAAAACTCGACTTCTGGCTTTGCCATGATGTCTTGTTAGTTGTTATGAGAGTCGCGTATGTGTGTGTGTGTGTGTGTGTGTGTGTGTGTGGCCCTTTAAGATATGACAGCGTGTGAGGTGAGTGACGTCAGTGAGTGAGTGGGCGAGAGAGGTGAGCGAGCGGCAACAGTGAGTGCGTGCAGGTGCTCTAGCTTGGTGGATGACTGCGTCCAATAAAGTCACAAAGTTGCAACAAACCGCCCGTCTTGTCATTCACCCTCAGCTGTAAAGACCCACTGCCGGGTAAAGTGAAGGTTGTTAGCCCCGAAGACGTACATAGGCCCTGGAGGAACGTCTCCCTTGCGCTCCTCAACTGCGGTATGGTAGTCTCCCCCGCCCCCACCCACACAAAGCACGCCTTTTCTTTTCCACGCAGCGCTGCAATAAATCACACTCCGATCTTCTGTTTCTATCCGATACTACATGAAAAATAACGTAAAATAACGCAGTAACGCATCATGTAGTAACGGTAACTGAGTTACTGAATATAAAAAATAACGCGTTAGATTACTAGTTACCACCAAAACTAACGCCGTTACAGTAACGCGTTACTTTGTAACGCGTTAGTCCCAACACTGTTCCCGTCCTTGCACGCTACACCGCTACAACAAAGATGACAGGGAGAAGACGCCGTCGAAGGTGAGCCACGTAAATAAGACCGCCCACAAAACGGCGCATCCTGAAGCGACTGTCAGAAAGCGACTTGAAGATGATCTGTAAAACATCATCTATGCAACATTTTGACCAAAGAACCACCATTACATGTTATGTAGACCACAAGGAAGTATTTTAAATTTATAAAAAAAGAATACTAATATGACTCCTTTAATGCGCCCTATAATCTGGTGCTCCTTTTGTATGAAAAAATATCAAAAATAGACCATTCATCGGCAATGCGCCTTAAAATCCGGTGCGCCCTATAGTCCGGAAAATACGGTAATTTACTGAAAACAAAAACTGTTATTGTCAGGTTCAAACACTGATGACAAGAAGCAAAGAATCAAACAGAGACAGAATTCAATTTGGCTCAGTGAGGAGAAGCGTGTACATCTGTTACTTGTACAGTGTCATTACGCTCTGGCGAAAGATTGTACGCCTCCTCTTTTATATGGACTTTCCCTGATTACATGTCAACAGCTGTTTCTAAAAGACGGGGGTCGTAAACAGCCACCGCCTTTGGTTACAACAGTTCAAAGAAAAGGTAGCCTTGAGGGAAGTCAGGCCCTGCTTCCTCTCCGCTTTGTAGTTCTTGGGTCAAGACAAAATCTTTCTGTGGATTACACTAGAAGAAAGAAACATAACACCTTCATGTTGCTTCCCATCCTACACAGTGGAGTTTTACAAGCCTTTTGATTGGTAAGATTAAAGACAGCTTTTGTCTTCTCGCCGGGAACTCATGGCAATACAAAGTTTTGTGATAAACTTAGATACAATTATTCTGACATTTATCAACTGTAAAATTAACAGATTGAACATCAACATACCGTAATGTCCTATACATTGTGACTGCGCTTTTTAAAGTGAATTCCTGGCAACCACAGCTGCTGGTGTTTTACCGTAGATTGTGCAGATTTTTTTTTACAGTGCATAGTTAAAGTTAGAACATTTGGTTGGTATCAATAATGAGTTTTATTTAACAGCCTCTATGTATTGCGGGTTAGGCTAATAATAAATAATAAGGGAAATTCAGCCCACTAACTGACTTGTTTGCTAGTTAAGCATCCAACAAACATCGTATCAGCCTTCATTGATAAACAAACAGAAACAACACAAAGCTGTTTTTTGATGAACAACAACAATTAAAAGTCACACGATAGAAGATTTGTCTTGGCATCAGTTGCACGTGGTTTACCACAATCATCTAAAATGCACACAACCGTAAAACATCAAAGTTTGATGTGCGGCTACAAGTGGAAGAGGAAAGTCTATCTGACCCTGAGGCCATCACTGGAGACGGCGCTCCTTTGTCCCGGTCTATCCAGCATGGTGCAGGATCCTGTTACGAATAGACTTAAAGTGGGCAGTCCGGCCCCCGTGAAAGAGATAGCGCTCCTTGCTCGTGGGACCATTGACAGACAACTACGAGAGAACGCTTTGAGGGGCTCCTGGTCTTCAAGTCAAAGATGATTACTGATTGAAGTTTGCATTTTTCTGTTAAAAATAAATTATTTGTAATCTTTGGTCACTTAGAGACAGGGAAAATATCAATTTTAAGCCCCTTGGTTACACATATTTCAAAGAATCCATGCCCAAAAATGAACAGGAAGAGGTTATGCTTTGAAGTGGCTAATTTTTTATGTTTCTATAAACGCAGTCGCACTTCAACTCCTTCGTCCAAAAGGGTTTAGAAGTTTAAACCAGATGCATTAAGAAATATATGCAATGCCAAAAAGTGAAGCTTGTGAGTTTTCACTACAGACATCGTGGCAAACTTTGATGATTCGCATAAAACAAGAAACTCGAATAACGTGGCTCTCCAAGATCAGATTTTGAACGAATGGTAGTACAGCAGTGACGTGCAGTCACTAGAGGCGGGGCCTCACCTGCCATCATGGAAAGAAAAAAAATGTAAAAAGAAAGAAAATTAATTAAATTGTTATATGTATCCAGTGATTATACTATAAAGTCATTTTCCATTTAACTTCACCAGTTTTAGATTATTTTTATTCAAAATCGCTGAATTTTCACATTTGCCGTTCAAATACTGAGAAGAGACGGTGCGGTGATCAGCAGCCAGTTGAGGCACGTCACTCAGTGCCTCAACATGGATTCCGGACTCGGCTAACTGCTGGCCTGCTGTGCAGTGAGACTGTATTGCTATATGAACTATATTATACATTTCCATAGCTTAGTTAGCTGAGGTATATAATGTACAGTGTATTTTGTCAACAACTGTATGTGTGTAACGTATTTCTTGTGCTGAGCGATCATAAAACGGCTGCAAAAGATGCACTGGCTGAGGCTCCAGTAATCCCGCCTCCTGCACTCCCGCCGTAGAATTGTTATATCAACTAAAGCCCACACTTAAACTTTCCACGTGCAAGATTGAATCTATTTAAAAAAGTTATTTCATAAGAAGCCAAAAAGTGCAAAAACAATAATGTTCGTGTTGGAGGAGTTGTGAATGACTGCAGGGCCACAACATTAGGTACACCTGCAGACTGCAGGTGTATCTAATTCACAACTCCTCCAACACGAACATTATTGTTTTTGCACTTTTTGGCTTCTTATCAAATAACTTTTGTAACCTATTTTCATGGGCTTTCCTCTTTGTGATGTTAAGTTCCTGTTATGCGCTGTTATACAGTATATGCCTTGAGCTCTTATTTTGAAGGCGCTAAGAGCGGAAGTGATGACACGTTGCGGAGGTATTTGAAAGAAGGTAAATAAAGTGGTCCTCGTGTAAACTGGAGCCTCCGTGTTTGTTATTTTGTAGTTTCATACAGTATAGGCGACATTTATAAACCCTCGGTTGCACTTTTTTAAATAGATTCAATCTTGCACGTGGAAAGTTTAAGTGAGGGCTTTAGTTGCGGCGCATGGACTTAATTTATAAGAAAAGGTAAGACCATAATAACGTTTTTTTTAATTAAATGTGCTTTTTTGTGTGCTACAGTTTGTATGTGTAAAGTTAAAGTTAAGTTAAAGTACCAATGATTGTCACACACACACTAGGTGTAATGAAATTTGTCATCTGCATTTGACCCATCCCCTTGATCACCCCCTGGGAGGTGAGGGGAGCAGTGGGCAGCAGCGGCACCGCGCCCGGGAATCATTTTTGGTGATTTAACGCCCAATTCCAACCTTTGATGCTGAGTGCCAAGCAGGTAAGAATGCTGGTATGAGCTTTTAAACATAACCCGTTAACTGCTGCCAATCAAATGGTGAATAAGATACTCTTTAGGGTTCATATGTTTGTAAATCTGACTGTGATGAAGTCAGTGCCTCACCAGCCATCAACCTCACCGCACGTCACTGTAGTACAGCCCTAGCAAGGTTTATAGACGACTTTTCTTAACTAGTAGAACAGCACCAAGAGGAGACAGGAACCTGCTTAAAATCACAAGTTACATTACATCACAGGTGTCAAACTCAAGGCCCGGGGGCCAGAGCTGGCCCGCGACATCATTTTATCTGGCCCGCAAACAACTGGAAATTATATGTGTCAATAAAGTACTTCATATTTTCTCACTAATGTAATCTGTAATTGATTTTTTTTTATTTTGACGGAAAAAATGCAGTGCAGGCCAAATGTTTGGACACCTTCTCATTCACACCACAACTGATGGTCCCAACCCCATTGATAAAGCAAGAAATTCCACTAATCAACCCTGATTAGGCACACCTGTGAAGTGAAAACCATTTCAGGTGACTACCTCTTGAAGCTCATCGAGAGAATGCCAAGAGTGTGCAAAGCAGTAATCAGAGCAAAGGGTGGCTACTTTGAAGAAACTAGGATATAAAACATGTTTTCAGTTATTTCACCTTTTTTTGTTAAGTACATAACTCCATTCATAGTTTTGATGCCTTCAGTGACAATCGACAATGTAAATAGTCATGAAAATAAAGAAAACGCAGTGAATGAGAAGGTGTGTCTAAACCTTTGGCCTATACTGTATATGTACTGCTTGAAATCCATCCATCCATTTTTTACCGCTTGTCTCTTGTGTTGGGGTCGCGGGGGTGCTGGAGCCTAGCTCAGCTGCATTCGGGCGGAAGGCGGGGTACACCCTGGACAAGTCGCCACCTCATCGCAAGGCCAACACAGATAGACAGACAACATTCACACTCACATTCACACACAAGGGACCATTTAGTGTTGCCAATCAACCTATCCCCAGGTGCATGTCTTTGGAGGTGGGAGGAAGCCACGTAGTCACTGGGAGAACATGCAAGCTCCACACAGAAAGATCCCGAGCCCGGGTTTGAACTCAATTTGTATTGTGAGGCACATGCACTAACCCCTGTTCCACCGTGCTGCTTGAAATTGCATACCTTTTAAATTTTAACAGTGTCCAATATTGCAACAAATATTACAGTATATTATCATACTTTCCAAACATGTTTTTGTGCAAATAAAAATGAATAAAAATACTTAACTTTACAGCAAACTGCCCATCAAATTAATAAAAATGACAACCCCGCCTTCTGCCCGATTGTAGCTGAGATAGGCTCCAGCTCCCCCCGCGACCCCGAAGGAAATAAGCGGTAGAAAATGGATGGATGGATGGACAATAAATGTTACGTTGTTCTTTACAGCATCCATCCATCCATCCATTTTCTACCGCTTGTCCCGTTCGGGGTCGCGGGGGTGCTGGAGCCCATCTCAGCTGCATTCGGGCATATTACTGTAAATTGAAAAAAACTACTACTGTTTTTTGCGTAAAAATTTTGTTGACTGAGATGCCAGTTTTTGACTGTAAAATCTACGGTTGTTGTTTTGTTTTTTTTGTCCTGTCCAGCTTCTCAGGCAAATCATATAGTCGATGTAGATGCATACTTGCCAACCTTGAGACCTCCGATTTCGGGGGCGGGGGGCGTGGTTGACGGCGGGGGCGTGGTTAAGAGGGGACAGCTACAATTCACCAAGTCAAGTATTTCATACATATACACATATATATACATATACATATATATATATATATATATATATATATATATATATATATATATATATATATATACATATATATATATATACATCATGAAAATATGCAAACAAAACTGTGTTTAGATAATTGATACTTCAAACTTGCATAAATAAATCTTAATATAACATAACTTGGCTTCTGAGAGCTTCAAAATGTAATGAATAAAATGCTAAAGTTGTTGATAAACAACCAATTATTTTAATAATTAAATATGGTCATTTTAAATGAATTATTATGATCATTTAAAATTATTTCCAATATGTTTATTTTAATGTATAATTCTATGGCTGGATGTAATAGGGAGTCAGAAAAAATACAAATTAAAATACAATTAATTTTGATGTTTTTAGCAAAATATAGTAAAAATGTATTTAGTTTTTTTTTTTTTTAATTAATATATTTATTTTTAGGTAAGATAAACATAATACAATTTATCTCTAGTCTGGATGATTTAGTTCTTTTCATAAAAAAAAGGCTGTCCTCACTCAAGTCCGCATGGAGCTGGAGGGGGCGTGGCCTCCAGCTCCGGCTGAAAATCGGGAGATTTTCGGGAGAATATTTGTCCCGGGAGGTTTTCGGGAGAGGCGCTGAATTTCGGGAGTCTCCTGGAAAATTCGGGAGGGTTGGCAAGTATGTGTAGATGCCCATATCGGCTGTTCAGATTTACTTTACAAAAGAGAAGTGTAGGATACTTCTCTTGTTGCCTTATTTGTATTTGACTTTATTAAATGTATTTATATTATCATTTGGTGCAGCCGGGCCGGAGCAGGAGGGGATAGAAAGAGAAAAAAAGGAAGACCGAGGGGAGAATTGTGGGGACAAGAGGGGGATTAGACAGAGAGACAAAAACAACAACAGCAAACACAACAACAACAACAACAATAAAGCAACATCAGCAAATAGGATATGTACAAATATGATGGTAAAAGTGATAGCAAAGAAGCAGTTAGCGAAATAAATATTGATACAGAAATGACAATGAGCATTATTACACTACAAATGGAGCAATACAAATACCAATAGAAATAGCGCTATTGATAATGAACAATACCAATAATTTACCTCTATTATCAACAATACAGTTGTTCAAATGCAACAATACATATACGTAATGATAACTAGAGATACAAAAGAATGCAGGTTGTTGTTTTTAAAGGTGTATTACTGTAAATGGAAAGACGGTACATTTGTTTTTACTGTGGAAAAACTGGCAGCTAAATTGCCAGAATAAAAAAAAAGAACTTGTACTGTTTTTCCATTAACAATATAATGTTGTAAAAACCAATGTCAATTTAACACAAAAATTCTGGCAACTAAGCTGCCAGCTTTTTCCATAATAATGAAATCCAGAGGCAAATCCATACATTATTCGCTGTTACAAGCGGCCCTCTGATGGCAGCCATCCCTCAACGAAAACCAGTTTGACATCCCTGCATTACATCATACTAGAGATTCAATTAAAAGCTAAATTGATTATTAAAGTGTGTGTAGTCACCTTCTTCCCTTCCAAATTCATGTGTGTCATGATTGGATCGGTCTTGTTCGGTAAAAACCGATCAATGCCAAAGATTTTCAACTTCGATCCTTGTGTATCCTCAGACAAACATAGTCCCGCTCGATGGCACTTCTAGAAATCCGGAAGTTCACCCATGGTGGAGCCTCAGTCGGTGAGTAAAAATATGTCGCCACACTCCACCGTCTTCTCTCTAATTCTCATACTCAACAGGACAGGCAGGTTGAGGTACAACGGGAAGGAGGTACTGTAGCTAATGAGGCGGTAATGAGTTACGTGGTTCTAGAAGGACCAGGATTGTTTTAAACATTCATGGACCTTAGGCAGCAAACGTTCATTCAGCGCTGTGGTGAGTGTCGAACACACACACACAATGGTCAGTGTGTGTGTGTGTGTGTGTCAGGCTGTAATACAAGGATGTGTGCAGTAACTCTATCCATCCGGGGTCTCGTCCTCCCCATAAAATTAAAGCACAGGTGTTTGATTACTGATCTTTGATTAGACTGATGCATTTCAACTTAATTAACAACAAACAACTATTTGCCGTACATGCAATTAAAAAAATAATCTATATTTTTGTATTAGGAATATTGATATCTTTAAAATGTTATGTCATAGATCAGGGGTGTCCAACTCATTTTCATTGAGGGCCACATCGCAGTAAGGGCCGCTTTCTTTTAAATTAATTTAAATTATGCATGCGGGTAATAACCTGTGATTAATCATGATTAATCGAAATGCATATGCATTTGATTATTAGGTTTTTTTTTCCATGTATAACTTGCTTTAAAATCATAAATAAAGGTGACAAGCAGATACGTAACTATTTGTTTTCATCTCACAAAAATAGTTTTGCAATACAGTATATAATAAATGTAATTGGCATGACTTAGACTTAGCCTTAGACAAACTTTATTGATCTCCAATGGAAATTGTTCCCCACAGTGGCTCAGTTACATAGGATGGAAAGGGTAAGGTTGGAAAGGATAATGCAGGTATAAAGTAGACTAAAAATGTACCATAGTAGCAATATAAGATATAGTAATATTTACATACCATATATACAGTATATAGTATATACTGATATATTATAATATATTTGTATAAAATATAAACAATATATAACAAATCCCAATTACCATGTACAATATTACAGTATATGTAACAGCTGCAGCAAAAAAAAGGGCAGCATAAAATAGAGAGTAGATCCAGCAGAAAATATACATTATAAACAAAGAGAGGTAGCTAACATAGAAGCGGTCAGGTAATAGACAGATATCATCTATTGCTGTATGGCAGTGATTACACAGCTGGAGTGCGGAATGAAGGAGTTCTAGAATCGAACACTGTGGGAACGAAGCTGAAAGTTTAAAATATGCCTTTTTTTTCTGTCAAAATTTAAAGAACGAATGCATTTAGTATAAAAAAATTAAAATTAAAATAAAAAAGTATTTTATTGAAACCCATTTTTTCCAGGCTTTCGCGGGCCACATAAAATGATGTAGGGGACCAGAACTGGCCCCCCGGGCCTTGAGTTTGACACCCGTGTCATACATGATATATTTTATCATTTACTCCTATTTTAGTGTGTAAAATTTATATTTTCCAACCGATATGTCTCTCTTAAAAAAACACATTTTAATGCTACCAACAGCTCAGTGACAAGGTGGCCACGACTTTGGCCCCTCCTTTAATATTTAACATTGAGTTTCCTGCAGGCATCAACAAAGACATCTAACATTACGATCTGCTAATGGGGTTGAACATGGGGTGACATAAGAGAGCTTGTCGGAGGACTTGTCATTACCATAATGTAATCCATTGTCCACACAGATGAATTGGAAAAACAATGCGAGCACTTACTGTTCACACTTTGTAGTAACTTATCATGTTTCACTAAAGGTACACATGTACAGTGCACGGTGGTCCAATTGGATACATAACTTTATAGCACGAGGCAAGACGACCGGTCTACTGTTCTTTAAATGCAAAGTGATGCTTAAAAGGGAACGTTGACAACTGTCATTAAAATGCAACAAAGCCTTAAACCAAATGAATAACATCTCAAATACTGCACTCTGTGTGAGGAAATTAGTTCATACGTTTTGCATTTACTTCACATCTTATAAAGTATGTTTCTAATACTCGAGAAAAAAAATAGGATTACAAAGTCCGATAATTTGATTTGGCTTACCTTCGTGTCCATGCTGTCGCGAATCCTTGGCTCCAGAAGCCCTGTGTGAGTCCAAACAAGCTGCTGTGGGTAACAGTGGGTGTATACACAGCATAGCCCACTGCTATTTATGAGTGTCCCAGCATGTCCTCACTCCATCAGTCTCTCACTAATAGCCTAATTAATAAAAACGATGAGCCGTAATGTAGCCGTAAATACTCAGTTCCAGCTTTGCAACTCAGCTGGTTGAGGTTTTATTGCTGATGCAGACTGCCTTGTGGGACAATAACTACCATAACAATGTCCAGCTATTAAATTGAACTAGCAGGCCTCTCACTTTGACCTCACAAATCATGAATACACTCCAAAAATGTGGTGAAAGTACTCCAAATGGGATACAAGTCCACGTTTGTGTCTATTTCAGGCAATTGTCTCTGCCAAATGTCCGATATTACAGCCATAAAATGCATTTATTTGACGTTGGCGCTAAGCATTATGGGTACGGAAATTGAAGCCGAGATAGCTACTTATTTACCTAACTCTGAACTAGGGATGTCCCGATCCAGGTTTTTGCACTTCCGATCCGATACCGATATTGTTTTTGCACTTCCGATCCGATACCGATACTGACCGATACCGATACTGGCCTATCCGAGCATGTATTAAAGTTTAAAGTTATTTAGCCTACTTAGTTGTCAGAATCATGTTGAAAAGGGTTTTAGTACTCTTGATAACAACTAGCCAGCTGAATTAGGGGAGTTTGAATAATACACAATGGTTGGTAACAAGAAACTGACCTGTTTATTCAAGGATAAACACAAAATAGACAAAATTATACATGACAAACAGAAATGGCATCATTGAACTAGGGCTGGGCGATATGGCCTTTTTTTAATATTGCGATATTTTAAGGCCATATTGCGATACACAATATATACCGGTATGTGGATATTTTGCCTTAGCCTTGAATGAACACTTGATGCATATAATCACAGCAGTATGATGATTCTATGTGTCTACATTAAAACATTCTTCTTCATACTGCATTAATATATGCTACTTTTAAACTTTCATGAAGGAAATCACAACTAAAAAAAATCCCTATTTTTTTCATACGGTGTTGATCTGGAAATGTTTGCCTCGGCATTTTGATGGTGTGGACGTGTGGCACCGAATGGAGATAAGCGTCTCGACAGACGTTACAATATTTGAACAACGATGACGAAAATTGTTTTCTCTGTCGTGTCCGTGTGTCGAAAATTGTTATGCGCTTATTTTTTTATTTGATTTTGTGCGTGGCATAGATTTGTCGTGCGCAATTGCACCTTAGAGGGAGCGTTGCTAGCACGGCTGCGCTAGCATCACAGCTAACGTTAGCCATGCTGCTACCTCTCTGCTCGGGGAGGGCGTATACGTATGTGACGTATGACGTGACAGTATGTGACGTATGACGTGACAGTATGTGGCGTGTGTAAGAAGGTGCGCTTGCTGTCTGTGAGAGGGAGACACAGGAAAGAGTGAGAAGAGCCTGTCGTGTAATGCCAGCAGCTAAAAGCAACTGCGTGAGAATCCACAGACCTGTGGATGTGTTGAAGGTGTGCTGGAAAATGCGGAACGGAAATTAGGGAGCAGCAGAAAAGTGGAATGTATTATTTAGATAGGTGCGTTGGACAACACGGACCGGAGTTTTTTTTAAAACTGGATCTGGATCGGCATTTTCCCATGCCTTGCCGATACGCATTTTTTGGCAAATATCGGCGGCCGATGCGATCCAAATATCGGATCGGGACATCCCTACTCTGAACTCAAAAACACACTACAGAATATTGTGGGAAGTGCTATTAAAGCTTAAAATGTAAGCTAACTTTATATACATTACCGGTACAGGCCAAAAGTTTGAACACACCTTCTCATTCAATGGTTTTTCTTTATTTTCATGACTATTTATATTGTTGTCATGATCCATGGCCAGATCATGTTTTGTTTAGTTATGAACTGTTAGTTTTGGACTCCCTTAGTTCCTGTTTTGTGCACCTCTGGGTTTGTTTTGGTTTCCATGGGGATTAATTGGGATCACCTGCCTCTGGTTAGTGGTCATGCGGCACGCTCACCTGCTATCGACCACTAATCAGAGAGCTATTTATTCTCGTTGCTCGCCACACTCGGTCTGGCTTCATTGTTTGCTGTACGCAACAGGTTGGTATTTCTTGGCTCCTAGTTTATGATTCCTGCGCTAAGTGGTTGTCTTAGCTTCCCGTGCGATCGGCATGTTTTCCTTTTGCTTGTTTTCTGTTTTTGGTACGTGTTTGATTTACGAAGATTAAATCATGTTCCTACCTGCACGCCTTGTCCGGAGTGGTCCGTCTGCATCCCGAGAGAACGAACCCCGCAGTGAGATGCGACCCAATCGTAACAATTGTAGATTGTCACTGAAGGCATCAAATCTATGAATGAACACATGTGGAGTTATGTACTTAACAAAAAAAGGTGAAATACCTGAAAACATTTTTTATATTCTAGTTTCTTCAAAACAACCACCCTTTGCTCTGATTACTGCTTTACACACTCTTGGCATTCTCTCCATGAGCTTCAAGAGGTAGTCACCTGAAATGGTTTTCACTTCACAGGTGTCGTAGTTTTGATGCATTCAGTGAAAAAATGTACAATGTAAATAAATAGTCATGAAAATAAAGAAAACACATTGAAATGAGAAGGTATGTCCAAACTTTTGGCCTGTACTGTACGTATGTGTCCATTTTACCGTCTTGTAGGTGCCAGATGTCCAATAATGTAAACATAAAATATACGTATCTCTTATAGGCATTAGGTATTTGTAGATAGAGACAGTAGAGCCAAGATGGCTGGGTATTTTCGTGCAATAAGAGAGGTCTGAATTCAGCAGTACAAAAAAGGTGTTTCCAAGATGACAGAAACTTGTAAAGGATTTGAATATTTTTAATGCTAAATACACGTATTACTCGCATACAGATACACCTAATGAAATGAGTATATTGATATTCCCATCATATTTTAGTTTCATGCTAACTACTTTATATTTATTATAGTACATAGGTAGTTAGTGGTTAGTATTAAATTGCCACACATCCAAAGGGTCACACAATAGAACACTGACACGAGGTCTTTGGGAGCGGCAATATTCATCAAGATAAGCCAGCGGAGGAGCGGTTACCATGGAAACCGGAATCAAATAGCACAAAGACAACTCAACTCCCCTTTAGAAAAGTACATCCGATTTTGGGGAGAAAGAGAGGACAGGCAAAATGTGGTGGTATGTCACCATTTCCCTACTTGTGGCCATGAGGGAATTGTATATCTTTACTTCAAACAATCACACCGTATAATAAATTTAAGATGGTGATTTTGAAAATTGCAAACAACTTGGTGTGCTTTGTTAGAGATGAAACCAGTACACCGAGGAGAAAGAGTTCTCCTCCCTTTGCTCACTAAATAAATATTGAGTATTTATTTGCTAAAATGGTGTAACTATGCCTGAGTTCAAACCCCGGCCGAGTCATACCAAAGACTCTAAAAATGAGACCAGTTACCTCCCTGCTTGGCACTCAGCATTAAGGGTTGGAATTGGGGGTTAAATCGCCAAAAATGATTCCCGGGCGTGACCACTGCTGCTGCTCACTGCTCCCCTCACCTCCCAGAAGGTGAACAAGGGGATGGGTCAAATGCAGAGGACAACTTTCACCACACCTAGTGTGTGTGTGTGTGACAATCATTGGTACTTTAACTTTAACTCATGGCACAACTTTACTGCTTACCTGTTACTTAATTCAGTTAAAGCCCTCTCCTTTAACATCAGAATCATGGCTTTACAAACCCCAAACACACTCCAGAATCTCGTGAAACATGCTATTAAAGCTTCAAAGGTGAGGCAAACCAATATTAGCTTCCATTTTAAGCTCTTGTAGATGCCATATGCAGAGGTGGGTAGTAACGCGCTACATTTACTCCGTTACATCTACTTGAGTAACTTTTGGGATAAATTGTACTTCTAAGAGTAGTTTTAATGCAACTTACTTTTACTTTTACTTGAGTATATTTATAGAGAAGAAACGCTACTTTTACTCCGCTACTTTTACCTACATTCAGCTCGCTACTCGCTACTAATTTTTATCGATCTGTTAATGCACGCTTTGTTTGTTTTGGTCTGTCAGACAGACCTTCAAAGTGCCTGCCTTACTGGTGACGTTTCACTCCGTTCCACCAATAAAATGCAGTCACTAGTGACGTTTGACTCCGTTCCACCAATCAGATGCAGTCACTGGTGACGTTGGACCAATCAAACAGAGCCAGGCGGTCACATGACCTGACTTAAACAAGTTGAAAAACTTATTGGGGTGTTACCATTTAGTGGTCAATTGTACGGAATATGTACTGTACTGTGCAATCTACTAATACAAGTTTCAATCAATCAATCAAAAGTGTGAAGGAAAAAAGACACTTTTTTATTTCAAACGTACATCCCGTCACAAGCCTAAAGACTGACTGCACAGTTCCTGTCTTCACAATAAAAGTGCCGCTCCATCGCGCCTGCGCTTTCAAAATAAGAGTCTCCGAAAGCCAGCGCAAACAAGCTAGCAAGCTACGGAATTTGCCGCCAATGTATTTCTTGTAAAGTGTGTGAAAACGAATATGGAAGCTGGACAAATAAGATACCAAAAACCAACCACTTTCATGTGGTATTAGACAGAAAGGAGGAACTTTTTTTCTCCTGCATTTGAAAACGTGGACGTTAAGCACTGATGTCTGATTACAATCAATGCAAGTCATCAGAATCAGGTAATACACCAACTTATATTCTTGTCAACATGAAAGAAAGGAATCTATATGTGTTAAACATGCATGTATATTCATTAAAACACCTTTAACATGTAAACAAAAACGGCAAAATAAATAAATATAAATGATATACTGTATATATCAATGTATGTGTATATATGTATATATATATATATATATATATATATATATATATATGATATGTGTGTGTATGTTTCTCATCAGTTACTCAGTACTTGAGTAGTTTTTTCACAACATACTTTTTACTTTTACTCAAGTAAATATTTGGGTGACTACTCCTTACTTTTACTTGAGTAATAAATCTCTAAAGTAACAGTACTTTTACTTGAGTACAATTTCTGGCTACTCTACCCACCTCTGGCCATATGTCTAGTATTGTTGTCATAACTTGCATCTCTATGACATTGGCGCTGAGCATTATGGGTATAATCATTGGCGCCAAGATGGCGGCCATTTTATCTCATCGGTAACGATTCAACTACGCAAAATAGAGTCAACTAGGCAAAATAGAGGCTAGTAGTTAAAACTCGCCACAAACCTTTAATTCGGAATTTCGCCGAAGTAGGGTGAATGTGGACAACATGCAACAGCTTTACGTTGCATGGGGGCGACGTTGGCTCCGAAGGAAAATCAGCTACACATTTGCTGCCTTCTATTCCTCAATGAGATGGGTCGAATGCGGAGTCAAATTTCGTTAAACAAAATATTATTTTACACCTCGAAGGAGACAAGCGGTAGGAAAATTGATGGATGGACGGACGTTTCAATTGTTATACTTGCTCAGTAGAACTTTTAAAGGTAACGCGCCGGCATGTATGGTGTAATATTCCGCCAATCAGAATAAACTAGGAAGTGATTATTCTACAGCGATAGGCTGCGAGGCACGTCAATCATCTTGCTCCCGCTAACGGTCACGCCCACTGTTTTTTCTGGTTTGGGGTTTCGTTGCTGTCAACATAAATTACAGTTACAATTGAACAGTTAGACGTTTTTAAACTTTAAGAAAAAGAAAAAGCAAGGTCAACAACACTGGTGTCCTAATAATTTTAATACAAACTGCGCAGGCGCTACCAAACACCGGTTTCAAAAATGTCAGTTCGCTATTTTAAACAGGAAGTGACGTACTTTGACATAATAAATCAACAACTTCAAAATTGAAAGTGTACAAATAGACAAAATGGACAATTGTACAAAATAAATCAAATACTTATTAGTACAGTGTCATAGGAAAATAAATAAAGCAATAAAAACATGTATGTAGCAATAAAAAAATTTTATTAAGCAATAAAAAAAATGTTTTTAAACTTTGCACCTTCCTATTAAAACATGGAAGCTACGCGGTAATTTGCAATTATGTAAACAGACTAAACTGGGAAGTTGCAATACTTCACAAAAAATTGTTAGCATATTGCGAATTTATTTAAATCCCTATTTTCAATCAAACATCCTCCGTGTTTGTAATTTTAATACATCAAATCCTGCCGAGTTAGATGTTTTTTTTGTTTTTTTATTATTATTATTTTTTTAATTGAACAATTTACAATACAAACATTTATTCTCAATGTACATAAAAACCACGGCACTTTCAATAAATCTCAACAATTTCAAACAGCCATCAGGTTGAGCAAATACTGTCTTTCGCAAAACATCTAAAGGAAAGAAAACTAAAGCAAATACAAATAGAACATAAAAATAATAACAATTAATAATAATAAATAAATATAATAAGGTACAAAATTCAAACAGACAAAAAAAAAAGGCGAATCTGAATCACTTAAAATTTCTGCAATGACAAAATACATTTTAAGGGCTTTTGTATTTTTTAATCCTGCCGAGTTAGATGTTTTGGGGCTATGTTTTACTTCCGGGGTGACCACGCCCCCTTTTCCCAGGTAGCCTATTGTTCCCAAACATATTTTTCTTGGTGCTGAAACTTGTACAACTCAAACAAACTATAAGTATTATGTATATGTAAGGGTACACAAAAATGGGGAAGCGTTGGCGGAATGGCGATCACAGGTAACAAATGTGCTTCTTTTCCAGCGTTTTCAGCGTTGAGTGTAAGGATGTGTTTCAAGTGGAGTGTGGAAAGAATACTTTACAATTAAACTTGTCATAGTTGGTAGTTATCATGTATTGTGTTGAAATATACAGTGCAGATAGACTGAATGTGGATTCTAAAGGGGAGCATTCCAGTGCAGGCAATGATATTTGCCCTAAAAACTTTGGAAAAGGAGACCAAGGTTCCAGAAAGTCTTCATTCTCCTCCAATACAACTCAAGGTGTGTACATTAGTGTCCAGCTCTTGTTTGTTCCATATCTTTAAAAACACCGTCGATCAAATGATTGTGTGTTTTTCTTCCAGAGACCTTCACGCTTGATGGAGCGCTGGATGCCATCGGCTTTGTGCGGTTCCAGTGAAAAATTTCATTTCTCACCAGTTTTTCATGGGTAAAATTCCATCCATCCATCCATCTTCTTCCGCTTATCCGAGGTCGGGTCGCGGGGGCAGCAGCCTAAGCAGGGAAGCCCAGACTTCCCTCTCCCCAGCCACTTCGTCCAGCTCTTCCCGGGGGATCACGAGGCGTTCCCAGGCCAGCCGGGAGACATAGTCTTCCCAACGTGTCCTGGGTCTTCCAAAACCGAAAACCACACTGTTCCTCCTGAATCCGAGGTTCGACTATCCGGCGTAGTCTCCTCTCCAGTACACCTGAATAGACCTTACCGGGAAGGCTGAGGAGTGTGATCCCACGATAGTTAGAACACACCCTCCGGTTCCCCTTCTTAAAGAGAGGAACCACCACCCCGGTCTGCCAATCCAGAGGTACCGCCCCCGATGTCCACGCGATGCTGCAGAGTGGGTAAAATTGTTGTACTAAAAACATGTTTAATTATTTTTAAAGTAAATTTGCATTTAATTTGTGTGCACAGGTGGCAGATGCCATGGAGATGATGATCCTCAGCATCCTGGGACCCAAGTTGCATTGTGATTGGAGGTTGCCCAGCTACCAAGTAGCCCTCATCACATCGGTAATATTGGAGATTTTTTTGTGCATGTATTAGGGTTTATCAGGAATAAGTTTGTTTGTATTTAATCATCATGTTGTACAACTCGAAACAGAATCTACATTAACTGCCCACAACATTAGGTACACCTGTGCAGCCTTTATTCTCGAATCAATACAGGAGCTGTATCATAAATATGCTTTTGCAAAAATAACGCACTGGTGTGATTGAGGTTTATTATTGTGGTTGTAGTTTGCAATGGTGTATTGAACAACTGGAGTGATACTCGAGTGCTTTCTTAATGTTAAAAACCTTGTTTTTATGCTCTAGCTATGAAAATATTACATTTATACCTAAATGAGGCAATTCCTTGCGAATGCCCCAATGCTGAAGTTGAACTGCATGTAGTATGTAAGTGTTGGTTTGAAAGTCCAGGATGAGTGGAATGTGTTGATGTTGGAATGGTTTGAATAGGTTGAAAAATGTGGGAATTGTGCAACTTGGAAAAATGTCCCATTCATTTCAATGGGAACTTCCTGGAAATTTGGGAAAAGCGGGATTTTTTTGAAAATGGTTTTGAGCATGAATGTCCTGAATGAGCTGAATTGGTTGATGTTGGAACCGTTTAAATTGGTCAAGAAATGTTGAAATAGTAACAGTTTTTTAATTGAGAAATGGTATTATGGAATTTCAGAAAAAACGGGAATTTTTTTATTTCTTAAACCAACCTGTTTTTTTGTCCTGACTAAGAAGAATGTTTTGACAGTGGAATGGTTTGAATCGGTTGAAAAATCTGGGAATTGTGGAAGTTTGAAAAATGGATAATGCATTTTGAATTGGGGAAAATGTCCCGAAAAACTGGGAATTATAGGAAATCCGGTAATTTTTTTTAGAATTATTGAAGGAGAGCACATCATTTCTGAACAGGTTGAATATTTTGAAGTTGAAACTGTTTGAATAGGTTGAAAAATGTGGGAATTGTGCAACTTGGAAAAATGTCCCATTCATTTCAATGGGAACTTCCTGGAAATTTGGGAATTTCGGGAAAAGCGGGATTTTTTTGAAAATGGTTTTGAGCATGAATGTCCTGAATGAGCTGAATTGGTTGATGTTGGAATCGTTTAAATCGGTCAAGAAATGTTGAAGTAGTAACAGTTTTTTAATTGAGAAATGGTATTATGGAATTTCGGAAAAAACGGGAATTTTTTTATTCCTTAAACCAACCTGTTTTTTTGTCCTGTAAGAGGAATGTTTTGACAGGGGAATGGTTTGAATCGGTTGAAAAATGTGGGAATTGTGGAAGTTTGAAAAATGGATAATGCATTTTGAATTGGGGAAAATGTCCCTTAAAACTGGGAATTCTAGGAAATCCGGTAATTTTTTTAGAATTATTGAAGGAGACTACATAATTCCTGAACATGCTGAATATTTTGAAGTTGAAACGGTTTGAATCGGATGAAAAATGTGGGAGTTGTAGAACTTTGAAAAATGTCCCATTCTTTTTCAATAGGAATTTCATGACAATTTGGGAATTTCAAGAAAAGCGCAAATTTAAATTTTGTGAATTTTGGTATTAGTGTTCCTGAAAAAAAGGGACCCAAACACACATAGTGTACAGCAGAATTTTACAGTATATATAATTTATACACACATACATTGGACCCCCAGACACATTTTTTCTCTCAATGTGGCCCCGAGTCAAAATATTTTCCCAGCTCTGCTCTACTATAAGTTGCTTTGTCACTATAACACAAAGCTAAGATGTTTTGTTCAGATAGTTAAAGCCTATATTGACCTACATTGAATTGGTTTTAGCATCTTTAAAGCACAAAAAATATTTAAAGTCCTTACATTTTTAAGTATGCGGTCCATTATCTCTATAAACTTCTGTTATTATGGAATTTTAAAGAAGTGCACTTTTCATTCTGTTGGTTTGTTTGTCAACCACATTTTTGTGTTGCTTTGTAAAAAGAATAGACACGCTCAGTGTTTGACTCCCCCAGGTGGTGTTTATGGGGATGGGCTTCAGTTCACCTATATGGGGCAAGTTGTCTGACAGCTACAGTAGGACAAAGGTGAGCCGGGTGTTGCGGACATTATGATGCACTTACCTTTGTGTTTGTCTCCATCAATGCAACAACAGGGGCTGACCATGTGCACGTGCTGGACTCTTTACTACAGCTTATTGCGTGTCTTTGCCCCTAAGTTTGGATGGATTTTGATGTAGCTAGGCCTCGTAGGATTCGGCATTGGAGGAGCACCTCAATCGTGAGTTTTATATTTTACCGTATTTTTCTGAGTATAAGACGCTCCTGAGTATAAGTCGCACCGGTCGAAAATGCATAATAAAGAAGGAAAAAAACATATCCAGTATAAGTCGCACTGGAGTATAAGCAGAGGTGGGTAGAGTAGCCAGAATTTGTACTCAAGTAAGAGTACTGTTACTTTAGAGATTTAATACTCAAGTAAAAGTAAGGAGTAGTCACCCAAATATTTACTTGAGTAAAAGTAAAAAGTATGTTGTGAAAAAACTACTCAAGTACTGAGTAACTAATGAGTAACATACACACACATATCATATATATATATATATATATATATATATATATATATATATATATATATATATATATACATACATTGATATATACAGTATATAATTTATATTTATTTATTTTGCCGTTTTTGTTTGCATGTTAAAGGTGTTTTAATGAATATACATGCATGTTTAACACATATAGATTCCTTTCTTTCATGAAGACAAGAATATAAGTTGGTGTATTACCTGATTCTGATGACTTGCATTGATTGGAATCAGACAGTAGTGATGATAACGTCCATATTTTCGAATGGAAGAGAAAAAAAGTCTTCCTTTCTGTCCAATACCACATGAAAGTGGTTGGTTTTTGGCATCTTATTTGTCCAGCTTCCATATTCGTTTTTATACACTTTACAAGAAATACATTGGCGGCAAACTCCGTAGCTTGCTAGCTTGTTTGCGCTGGCTTTCGGAGACTCTTATTTTGAAAGCGCAGGCGCGATGGAGCGGCACTTTTATTGTGAAGACAGGAACTGTGCAGTCAGTCTTCAGGCTTTTGACGGGAAGTACGGTTGAAATAAAAAAAAGGGTCTTTTTTCCTTCACATTTTTGATTGATTGATTGAAACTTGTATTAGTAGATTGCACAGTACAGTACATATTCCGTACAATTGACCACTAAATGGTAACACCCCAATAAGTTTTTACACTTGTTTAAGTCAGGTCATGTGACCGCCTGGCTCTGTTTGATTGGTCCAATGTCACCAGTGACTGCATCTGATTGGTGGAACGGAGTGGATGTCACCAGTGACTGTATTTGTTGAAACGCAGGCACTATGAAGGTGTGTCTGACAAAGCAAAACAAACAAAGCGTGCATTAACAGATCGATAAAAATTAGTAGCGAGTAGCGAGCTGAATATAGATAAAAGTAGCGGAGTAAAAGTAGCGTTTCTTCTCTATAAATATACTCAAGTAAAAGTATATTGCATTAAAACTACTCTTAGAAGTACAATTTATCCCAAAAGTTACTCAAGTAGATGTAATGGAGTAAATGTAGCGCGTTACTACCCACCTCTGAGTATAAGTAGGGATGATACTCGAAACCGATTTTCCTGGTTGTTCGATAAGAAAAGAACCGAGTCCTCGTACTCTAATCCCTTTTTGTGAACCGGTACCCGTTATCGAGACCACTATAGTAAAGAAAAAGAGTTGGTTCTTCATTCGAATCCCTGGGAACGAATCCCGTCCCGACCAGAAATGCCCCGTGGGACATCACAAGAAATGACGTCACGTAGCTCAGTCATTAGGCGCAGATAGCGAAAGCAGGAAAAACAATGGACCGGAAAAAGCGCTCCAAGGTGTAATAAAGTTCAAAACAAAAGGTATAATCCAATGAATAACTTTACTGAGAGATTTGAGCAGGGTACAAACACATGACGAACACTTTTACGACATAGCAACCAGGCTAGCAACGCACCTCCTTTACGGCAGCTGTCGCAACGTTCTTAAAGCAACCGCAGCACATACATATATATACAACATATCTCCCTTTTTTAACTTTTGTTTTTCTTTCCTTGTAAACAAAACAAAATCACACTGTATATGTGTTGTCTGTCTAATTATAAATAATGCAGACGAGGCGTGTTGGCTGAGTTCTTGACGTTTACTTTCACAGTGTGCTCATGACCTCATTCTTAGCTGCCGGGTGACGACATGCAACAACACTTTTCGGGGCGCATGCTCGTCACTCCCGTTGCATGCTGGGTAGTGTAGTTGTTATATTCCCTAGCTCATAACATCACATCTTTCCCCCTATAAAGAAATAATGTTAACCCAATAAAGTGTATTTCTTTTTTTGGCTTTAAATTTTCATTTTTTAGCATTGTAACCACAATTGCAAACAACTTTTCTCTTCATAGAATGTTCTTTCAGTAAAGAAATAAAGTGCAAAAATGTCAAAGCATCATAACAAACAGTTATGTCAAATAGCAGCAGAAGTGCACTTTTTGGAGAGCTGTATTATTTTCAGTTTTGTGCCCAAGGGACTGATTTTATTTAACACTATATTATTATTTATACACCTATAGTGATCACAGAGACAGGTTGTTTTTGTGTTACCGGTACTGTATATATTTGTTTTTCTGAAAAATCCCACTTAATATACTTTGGGTAACAACAGTCAATATTTATTTATTTTATTTTATTTTTTTAGGGGGGTAACAGTCAATATTTATTTATTTATTAGATTACATTTTTTTCTTATATAATAAAAGTGAGATTTTGTTAAACCAAATATTGTGGGGGTTTTTCCATATACAACATGGACTCGATAAGAGAATCGATAAGGAATCGGTTCGATAAGAGGATTCGGTAATAGGCTCGAACTCGATAATTTCTTATCAAACATCATCCCTAAGTATAAGCCGCATTTTTGGGGGAAATGTATTTGATAAAACCCAACACCAAGAATAGACATTTGAAAGGCAATTTAAAATAAATAAAGAATAGTGAACAACAGGCTGAATAAGTGTACGTTATATGAAGCATAAATAACCAACTGAGAACGTGCCTGGTATGTTAACGTAACATATTATGGTAAGAGTCATTCAAATAACTATAACATATAGAACATGCTATACGTTTACCAAACAATCTCTCACTCCTAATCACTAAATCCCATGAAATCTTATACGTCTAGTCTCTTACGTGAATGAGCTAAATAATATTATTTGATATTTTACAGTAATGTGTTAATATTTTCACACATAAGGCGCTCCTGAGTGTAAGTCGTAACTATGAAAAAAACTACGACTTATAGTCCGAAAAATACGGTAATATGGATGGTTTTTTTTGTTTTTCTTTTTTAAAGCTAGCATTAACTCTACGCTTGTTTCCAGGGTGACTCTGTACTCCGAATTCCTCCCATCGAAGGCCAGAGGCCTCTCCATCATCCTTATCGCGGTACTTTGGTCGCATCATGTGCAGCACTTTGAACATGTCTTTCTAAGAAGAAATAATGTCAATGTTGTAGCTGGGGTGTTTATTTCCCTAAACTGAAAAATGACAGGGCATTAATTGGTAAGAGAAGCTTTGAAAACTACCGAATTATAGTGCGCATTAAAGGAGTCTCTAATAACTAAAGTAACTTGGGTGAATAATGTAAACTCACTACACCGGTATGTTTTAGCGCTTTCATGGTGAGATATAAGTTAGAACTTTACACTACTTTATATTAGAAATGGCAACAGTGGAGAATGAATGTCCCATAACAAGAAGATAGAGAAAAAGAAGAAGCTTATCGACTACGGCGTCGGCCACAACTTTTCAGGATTTATGCAGATCCCTAATACAGATCAGCAGGTACCAGAAGGTAAGAAAAGTTGTTTTGCATAATATTGCGAAACAAAACGCCAGATAATATTTCTTACCTTATACACACACCATAATAATACTCCTATGTTGAAGCACAGTACAATCCATCAAGCGGTGCGGCTTCATAGCTTACCAAAGTCCTACTAAAAGTACTTTATACATTGGGTATATTTGAGTATCACATCGGTATCGCCGATACCAGCCTGAATTTTTACTCTGTATTGAATCGGAAAGAAAATCAGTAGTATCGCTAAAAAAAAAAAAATAGTGATGGAATTATTTTATAGACATTGTCCATAAAATTATTCCATCACTAATAGTGTTTTTTGGGTTTTTGTTTTGGTAGTATCTATAGTCTGACCAGTTTTTAGTTTTATTTTACTAGACACATTATGTCAATTTGAGTATCACATCGGTATCGCCGATACCAGCCTGAATTTTACTCTGTATTGATTCGGAAAGCAAATCAGTGGTATCGCAAAAAAAAAAAAAAATGTAAATAGTGATGGAAATATTTTATGGACATTATCCATAAAATAATTCAATCACTAACAGTGGGTTTTTTTTGTTGGTAGTATCTATTATCTGACCAGTTTATTTTTTAATTTGACAAGACACATTAGGTATATTTGAGTATCACATCGGTAGAGCCAGTACCAGCCTGAATTTTACTCTGTATTGAATCGGAAAGAAAATCGGTGGTATCGCTAAAAATAAAAATAAATAGTGACGGAATTATTTTATAGACATTGTCCATAAAATAATTCCATCACTAATAGTGTTTTTGGGTTGTTGTTTTTTTTGGTAGTATCTATAGTCTGACCAGTTTTTATTTTTATTAAACTAGACACATTAGGTAAATTTGAGTATCACATCGGTATCGCCGATACCGGCCTAAATTTTACTCTATATTGAATTGGAAAGAAAATCAGTGGTGTCGCTAAAAACAAAAAAAACAAAAAAAAATAGTGATGGAATTATTTTATAGACATTGTCCATAAAATAATTCCATCACTAATAGTGTTTTTTGGGTTTTTGTTTTGGTAGTATCTATAGTCGGACCAGTTTATTTTATTTTTTTTTACAAGACACATAGGGTATATTTGAGTATCACATCGGTATCGCCGATACCAGCCTGAATTTTTACTCCGTATTAAATCGGAAAGAAAATCAGCGGTATTGCTAAAAAAAAAAAAAAATAGTTATGGAATTATTTTATAGACATTGTCCATAAAATAATTCCATCATTAATAGTGTTTTTTGTTTGTTTGTTTGTTTTTTGGTAAGTATCTATAGTCTGACCAGTTTTTATTTTTATTTTACTAGACACATTGGGTTTTTTTATGAGTATCACATCGGTATTGTCGATACCAGCCTGAATTTTACTCTGTATTGAGTCGGAAAGAAAATCACCGGTATCGCAAAATTAAAAAAAATATATAGTGATGGAATTATTTTATGGACATTATCCATAAAATAATTCAATCCCTAACTGTTTTCTTTTTTATGGTAGTATCTATAGTCTGGCCAGTTTATTTTTTAATTTTACAAGACACATTAGGTATATTTGAGTATCACATCGGTAGAGCCAATACCAGCCTGAATTTTACTCTGTATTAATCGGAAAGAAAATCAGTGGTATCGCTAAAAAAAAAAAAAAAAAAAATAGTGATGGAATTATTTTATAGACATTGTCCATAAAATAATTCCATCACTAATAGTGTTTTTGGGTTGGTTTTTTTTTGGTAGTATCTATAGTCTGACCAGTTTATTTTTTAATTTGACAAGACACATTAGATATATTTGAGTATCACATCGGTAGAGCCAATACCAGCCTGAATTTTACTCTGTATTGAATCGGAAAGAAAATCAGTGGTATCGCTAAAAAAAAAAAAAAAAAAAAAAATAGTGATGGAATTATTTTATAGACATTGTCCATAAAATAATTCCATCACTAATAGTGTTTTTGGGTTGTTTTTTTTGGTAGTATCTATAGTCTGACCAGTTTTTATTTTACAAGACACATAGGGTATATTTGAGTATCACATCTGTATTGTCGATACCAGCCTGAATTTTACTCTATATTGAATTGGAAAGAAAATCAATGGTGTTGCTAAAAAAAAAAATAGTGATGGAATTATTTTATAGACATTGTCCATAAAATAATTCCATCACTAATAGTGTTTTTTGGGTTTTTGTTTTGGTAGTATCTATAGTCTGGCCAGTTTATTTTTTTTATTTTACAAGACACATAGGGTATATTTGAGTATCACATCGGTATTGCTGATACCAGCCTGAATTTTACTCTATATTGAATTGGAAAGAAAATCAGTGGTGTCGCTAAAAAAAGAAAAAAGAAAAAAAAATAGTGATGGAATTATTTTATGGACATTATCCATAAAATAATTCAATCCCTAATAGTTTTTTTTTGTTTTTTTGGTAGTATCTATAGTCTGGCCAGTTTATTTTAATAGTATAAATATATTTATTTGGTAGTATCTATAGTCTGGACCGTTTTTTTAATTTATTTTACCAGACACATTAGGTAAATGTGAGTATCACATCGGTATCGCCGATACCAGCCTGGATTTTTACTCCGTATTGAATCGGAAAGAAAATCAGTGGTATCGCTAAAAAAATAAAAATAAAAATAGTGAAGGAATTATTTTATAGACATTGTCCATAAAATTAAAAAAAATTGAAGTATTTTATGGTCATTGTCCATAAAATAATTCCATCACTTATAGTGTTTTTTTGGTAGTATCTATAGTCTGGCCAGTCACCTTGACAACATCGGACCAATGAGAGCGCGCACGCAAAGTAGGCCAGCCAATCAGAGACGTGCTCCAAAGCTGCATGTCATCCGCGCCCCGCTTGCTTGCACCCGCACACTGTTTTGTTTGTCTCCTTCCTGTACGCCAGCAATGACACCGCCATGGCTCTCCGTGTTCGCTCCCAGGCGCCGGGTCTCTGCTAGGACTCTCCTGGTCATCCGTCCAGGGAAGCGGCGTGCAGGCCGAGTCTGACTCGGCGGTTTTTTTTTGTTTTTATTTTTTTTTCCTCTCTCCTCTTCCTCCCCGGTGACAGCAGAGGCGGTCAGCGGCGCATCTTCCCACATCCTCCTCTTCCTCCTCCTCCTCCTCGACCATGGCCCTGGTGACTCTGCAGCGCTCTCCCACCCCCAGTGCAGCATCTTCGGCCAGCACCGCCAACAGCAGTGCGGGGGAGGTAGGTGATTCTCCGCATGGATGCAATTATAGCAATATGATTATTTTTGTCCTGGACTTTGTTATTCTGTGTAAAATATTTTCTGCAGTGACAGTCCTCACTTTATTATAATGTGTGCATCATACTGAGATCTTTACAGCTAAATAAGCTACAGTGTGATGCATTGCAGTGTGCACCACTGCAACCACAACAATAAAACATGCTTGTCAATCAAAAATTTAAGCAGGACGTTTTGGTACAATAATTGATGGATCGTGTAGAACCAGTACGTCTCAACTATATCAGACATATTATGGAGTTTTATCTAGTCGGTGAAAACAGGCCGTTTCAATCAGTCCAAACGCCTACTCAGCACTTCCGGTCAGTAGGGGGCAGCAGAGCGCCATCAAGCCAATGGGTCTACTCTACCTATGCCAGGGGTCGGCAACCCGCGGCTCTACAGCCGCATGCGGCTCTTTAGCGCCGCCCTAGTGGCTCTCTGGAGCTTTTTCAAAAATGTATGAAAAATGGAAAAAGTATATACCGTATATTACCAAATAAACGCCCTTGTGCAAATAACCGCCCATGTCCTAATAGCAGAGGTGTGGACTCGAGTCACATGACTTGGACTCGAGTCAGACTCGAGTCATGAATTTGATGACTTTAGACTCGACTTGACAAAATGTAAAAAGACTTGCAACTCGACTTAGACTTCAACATCAATGACTTGTGACTTCACTTGGACTTGAGCCTTTTGAATTGACATGACTTGACATGACTTGCTACTTTCCCCAAAATCCAAAGATGAAAAAGTTATTCGGGAGCGCTCCGTATTTTTCATCGTGTACTTGTCTATCAGCGTTGCGTGTGTCAAATTAGATCTACTTTGTTTTCATCACACAGCATTCATCCAATCAAATTGCAGGACAACCAACGAAGAAGACATGTCCAAACCACACGCCAGTGAACAAAAAATGATACCTAAAATAATTTCGTTTGGGTATAAAAATTACGAGGTGGTCAACACAAAACGGTTTGCAGTATGCAACACATGCGGTTCCAAAATTACTGATGGAGAGGCAACAACTTCCAACTTCGTCCGGCATTTGAAGTTGCACAAAGAACGGTAAGTTTTGAATGTAAGATAACGTTTATTGGCTAAGTAACGTGACTTTTATTTGCTGTGTAGTTAAATCAGTGAGGCTGTAAACTCACTGCTAACGTTATAACGTTATTGCAAACACGGGAATCTGTTGCAGTTCACTACCTTATTCATACTTTTTGTTCAGTGATTTTTTTTAAGCAGGGTTACGTTAGTCAATATATCACACGTAACGTTAGACGGCGGTCAGCAGCACCGCGTATTTTAGCCACCTAAAAAAAGACAAAAATAGTAAAATAAAGGTCAGTTAAAATGTATACTATATTATGAATATGTGTACCGTTTTAGCTAGCTTTCTGACATACTGTTGGTTGTTTACCTCAGTGGTCCCCAACCACCGGGCCGCGGCCCGGTACTGGTCCGTGGATCGATTGGTATCGGGCCGCACAAGAAATATATATATATTTTTTTTTCTTTTTTTAATTAAATCAACATAAAAAACACAAGATACACTTACAACTAGTGCACCAACCCAAAAAAAACTCTCTCCCCCCTTTTGTTGTGGGCATTGAACATGAAGACTCTTCCTTCACTGTTCCGAGTGGCCATGAGAGTCTTGGCAGTGCCTGCCTCCAGTGCTCCAGTGGAGCGAGTTTTCAGCCATGGTGGCATCATACTACGCCCCCATCGTGCACAAATGACTGACAGACTCTTGGCTAATTTGGTCTTTTGCAAATGCAATGCAGCATAGGGCCCTGACATATAAAAAGTACAACTTTTTTGTTATGTTCACGTATATGTCATGTTTTTTCAATGTTAACACTTTTGTACAAATAAGTACATTTGCACTTTATTTTTCAATGTGTTTGTTCTGTAAAGGAATGAGTTAATGTTTAAAATGACTGGTTAATAGTGCTATTATAAAGTGCAATGTCAGCACAATTTTCTTTCCTGCAATTTAAAATGCACTTGTTTTAATAAATAAATACAGCGTTTGAAAAGCATACACAATCTGTGTTAATATATTAGTCCGTGGTTAAAAGGACTTGAAAGGACTCGAAACTCAAAATGCAGGACTTAGGACTTGACTTGAGACTTTCCAGTCTTGACTTTGGACTTGACTCGGGGCTTGCCTGTCTTGACTCGGGACTTGACTCGGACTCGAGGGCAAAGACTTGAGACTTACTTGTGACTTGCAAAACAATGACTTGGTCCCACCTCTGCCTAATAGCCGCCCGGGGTCTGACCCCATTTTGTGAAATAAACGCCTCTTCCTAATAAACGCCTATGTCCAAATAGCCGCCCATGGGCTGTTATTTGCATAATTTAGATTAAAATCATATTGACTTCATTAAACCCAATTTATAAGCTAAAAGGAAAAGCAAAGGTGCAATAATTCTGGTCATTACGGTAACAGCAGACGTTACGTGAGGATTCTGGGTAATCAACATATTGCAATGGGTGACCGCATATAGCGTAACACACACTCAACGACAACAACAAACCCACGAGGAAAAGTTTCAACATGGCAAGCAACAGCAGCAGTGAGTTGAATGAACAGGATACCGCTGCACCACAACTGATGGACGGGAATACTTTAAGGGGGAAGAAGAACAGAAAGTTTGACTTAAAGTTCAAGCTAGCGGTTGGGAAGTATGCGGAGCAGAATTCTGGTTTGGCAGCGGCCAGGCAGTTTAACCTTGACCCAAAACGTGTACGAGAATGGAAACAAAAAAAGGGAGAACTACAATCTCAGTCGGCAATCGATGGAAAACAAGCTCGCTTATCTGGTGGCGGTAGGAAGAAATTTGTGTCAGTGGATACAACACGTTCGTGGACTGAACCACCGTGTGTCCCGCAAAATGATCCGCATTAAGGCAAAGGACAGTGACAGTATTATTGTTCTGTTTTGATGGTGGGTTTTATACTTGAGTACTTGGTACCATAATTTTATTTTTCCCGGTAGGCTGCTTTATTTAAAAAGTTTATTTATTTTTAGTATTTGTATTCTATTTGACAATTGTTGCACTACTGTCATGTTGAGGCCTTGTTGATCTCTTGTCTTTTGATAGTCTTGTTTTTTTGTTTGTATGTTTACATTAGCTTTTACATTTAAAGTTTTTAGTACGAAAAAAAATACTGGACACTAACCATTGTAACCAAATAATGGCCTGGTGCAGGCTGGTGCAAAAATAAATAAAAGCCTTGTGCAAATAACCGCCCATGTCCTAATAGCCCATGTCTGACCCCATTTTGTGAAATAAACGCCCGGGCTACTATTTGGTACGGTATTTCTTTGTTTTAATATGGTTTCTGTAGGAGGACAAACATGACACAAACCTCCCTAATTGTTATAAAGCACACTGTTTATATTAAACATGCTTCACCGATTCGAGTATTTGGCGAGCACTGTTTTGTCCTACTAATTTTGGCGGTCCTTGAACTCACCGTACTTTGTTTACATGTAAAACTTTCCCCCGACTTTCTAGGACGTGTTTTATGCCACTTCTTTTTCTGTCTCATTTTGTCCACCAGACTTTTTACGTTGTGCATTAATGCACAAAGGTGAGTTTTGTTGATGTTATTGACTTGTGTGGAGTGCTAATCAGACATATTTGGTCACTGCATGACTGCAAGCTAATCGATGCTAACATGCTTTTTAGGCTAGCTATATGTACATATTGCATCATTATGCCTCATCTGTAGCTATATTTGAGGTCATTTAGTTTCCTTTAAGTCATCTTTTTTCAATTTATATCTCATGACACACTATCTGTATGTAATATGGCTTTTAATTTTTTGCGGCTCCATGAGATTTGTTTTTGTATTTTTGGTCCAATATGCGTCCTTCAACATTTCGGGTTGCCGACCCCTGACCTATGCTATTTTCCTTAGCATGAGTAACATTTTTTGTCTTTTTAAAAAGTCTAAGGATGCACTTTTTAACTAAGTAAGTAATAGATAAGGAGTTAGGAATCGTAATGATACATTCTGTCAATATTTAAGGGGGGCAGCAGAGCCAATGGGTCGACACTACCGATGCTAACTTCCTTAGCATGAGTAAAACTTGTGTCTTTAACAAGTCCAATGGCGCCTTTTTTTAACCAAGTAATTAATAGATAAGGAGTTAGGAATCGTATTGATACATTCTCTCAATATTCAAGTCATTTATTATTAGCAATACTGTGAAAACTGTCCGTTTTCAATCAGTCCAAACGCCTACTCAACACTTCCGGTCAGTAGGGGGCAGCAGAGCGCCATCAAGCCATTGGGTCTACTCTACACATGCTATTTTCCTTAGCATGAGTAACATTTTTGTCTTTAACAAGGCCAAGGACGCACTTTTTAACCAAGTAATTAATAGATAAGAGGTTAGGAATCGTATTGATACATTTTCTCAATATTTAAGGGAGGCAGCAGAGCGCCATCAAGGCTATGGGTCGACTCTACCTATGCTAACTTTCTTAGCATGAGTAACATTTTTTTGTCTTTTTAACAAGTCCAAGGACGCACTTTTTAACCAAGTAATTAATAGAGGATGAGTTAGGAATTGTAATGATACATTCTCTCAATATTTAAGTCGTTTATTATAGGCAATACTGTGAAAACGGGCCGTTTCAATCAGTCCAAACGCCTACTCAACACTTCCGGTCAGTAGGGGGAAGCAGAGCGCCATCAAGGCTATGGTAAATGGTAAATGGGTTATACTCATACTTGTCAACCCTCCCAGATTTTCCGGGAGACTCCCGAAATTCAGCGCCTCTCCCGAAAACCTCCCGGGACAAATTTTCTCCCGAAAATCTCCCGAAATTCAGGCGGAGCTGGAGGCCACGCCCCCTCCAGCTCCATGCGGACCTGAGTCCGCTTTCCCACAATATAAACAACGTGCCTGCCCAATCATTATAACTGTAGAATGATCGAGGGCGAGTTCTTTGTTTCTTATGTGGGTTTATTGTTAGGCAGTTTCATTAACGTCCTCCCAGCGCGGTAACAACACACAACAGCAGTCACGTTTTCGTCTACAGTAAAGCAGTTTGTCTGCCGTAAACAGCAATGTTGTGACACTCTTAAACAGGACAATACTGCCATCTAGTGCATTTGATGAAAGCACTTTTGTGCGTGCCACACAGCAATGCATCATCAGGGAGGGTGTTCAGCATGGTTAGAAAAATAGCGACAGAGAATAGAACAAGGATGGACAATTCAACCCTTAACTCAACAATGAGTAGATGAGTGTTATGTGTGTGTATATGTGTAAATAAATGAACACTGAAATTCAAGTATTTCTTTTATATATATATATATATATATATATATATATATATATATATATATATATATATATATATATATATATATATATATATATATATATATAATATATATAATATAATAAATAATATAATAAATAATATAATAAATAAATAATATAATAAATAATATATATATATATATATATATATATATATATAAAATAAAATAAATATATATTTATAGCTAGAATTCACTGAAAGTCAAGTATTTCTTATATATGTATATATATATATCCATCCATCCATCCATCCATTCATTTTCTACCGCTTATTCCCTTCGGGGTCGCAGGGATATATATATATATATATATAATACTTGACTTTCAGTGAATTCTAGCTGTAAATATACTCCTCCCCTCTTAACCACGCCCCCGCCCCAACCACCCCCCACCTCCCGAAATTGGAGGTCTCAAGGTTGGCAAGTATGGTTATACTTGTATAGCGCTTTTTTACCTTCAAGGTACTCAAAGTGCTTTGACACTATTTCCACATTCACCCATTCACACACTGATGGCGGGAACTCCCATGCAAGCCCATAACCGCGACCCATCAGGAGCAAGGGTGACGTGTCTTGCTCAAGGACACAACGAACATGACAAAGTTGGTAGAAGGTGGGGATCGAACCAGGAACCCTCAGGTTGCTGGGACGGCCACTCTGCCAACTGCGCCAGGTCGTCTATGGGTCTACTCTACCTATGCTATGCTACTTTCCTTAGCATGAGTAACATTTTTGTCTTTTTAACAAGTCTAAGGACGCACTTTTTAACCAAGTAATTAATAGATAAGGGGTTAGGAATCGTAATGATACATTTTCTCAATATTAAAGTCATTTATTATAGGCAATACTGTAAAAACAGGCCGTTTTCAATCAGTCCAAACGCCTATTCAACACTTCCGGTCAGTAGGGGGCAGCAGAGCGCCATCAAGCCAATGGGTCTACTCTACCTATGCTATGTCAATTTCCTTAGCATTAGTAAAACTTGTGTCTTTAACAAGTCTAAGGACGCCTTTTTCACCAAGTAATTAATAGATAAGGGGTTAGGAATCGTAATGATACCTTCTCTCAATATTTAAGGGGGGCAGCAGAGCGCCATCAAGCCAATGGGTCTACTCTACCTATGCTATTTTCCTTAGCATGAGCAACATTTTTGTCTTTAACAAGTCCAAAGACGCACTTTTTAACCAAGTAATTAATAGAGGAGGAGTTAGGAATCGTATTGATACATTCTGTCAATATTTAAGTCGTTTATTATAGGCAATACTGTGAAAACAGGCCGTTTTCAATCAGTCCAAACGCCTACTCAGCACTTCCGGTCAGTAGGGGGCAGCAGAGCGCCATCAAGCCAATGGGTCTACTCTACCTATGCTATGCTAACTTCTTTAGCATGAGTAACGTTTTTGTCTTTTTAACAAGCTTAAGGACACACTTTTTAACCAAGTAATTAACAGATACCACATACTTGCCAACCCTCCCGAATTTTCCGGGAGACTCCCGAAATTCAGCGCCTCTCCCGAAAACCTCCCGAGACAAATATTCTCCCGAAAATCTCCCGATTTTCAGCCGGAGCTGGAGGCCACGCCCCCTCCAGCTCCATGCGGACCTGAGTGAGGACAGGCTTTTTTCAGGACGGGAGAGCAACAGGGTGACAAGAACTAAATCATCCAGACTAGAGATAAATTGTATTATTATGTTTATCTTACCTAAAAATAAATATATTTATTTATAAAAAAAAATAAAATAAAAAAAAATGTTTTACTATATTTTGCTAAAAACATCAAAATTAATTGTATTTTTATTTGTATTTTTCCTGACTCCTTATTACATCCAGCCATAGAATTATACATTAAAATAAACAAATTTGAAATAATTAATTTTAAATAATAATAATTCATTTAAAATGACCATATTTAATTATTAAAATAATTGCTTGTTTATAATGATAATAAATGGGTTGTACTTGTATAGCGCTTTTCTACCTTCAAGGTACTCAAAGCGCTTTGACACTACTTCCACATTTACCCATTCACACACACATTCACACACTGATGGAGGGAGCTGCCATGCAAGGCGCTAACCAGCACCCATCAGGAGCAAGGGTGAAGTGTCTTGCTCAGGACACAACGGACATGACGAGGTTGGTACTAGGTGGGGATTGAACCAGGGACCCTCGGGTCGCGCACGGCCATTCTTCCACTGCGCCACGCCACTTTAGCATTCTATTCATTACATTTTGAAGCTCTCAGAAGCCAAGTTATGTTATATTCCTTAATATTTATTTATGCAAGTTTGAAGTACCGGTATCAATTATCTAAACACAGTTTTGTTTGCATATTTTCAGGATGTAGATATACAGTGTATATATATATATATATATATATATATATGAAATACTTGACTTGGTGAATTCTAGCTGTCAATATACTCCTCCCCTCTTAACCACGCCCCGCCCCACCCCGACCACGCCTCCCACCCCCACCTCCCGAAATCGGAGGTCTCAAGGTTGGCAAGTATGAGATACCATGAATTGATTAACGTGGACCCCGACTTAAACAAGTTGAAAAACTTATTCGGGTGTTACCATTTAGTGGTCAATTGTACGGAATATGTACTGTACTGTGCAATCTACTAATAAAAGTTTCAATCAATCAATCAATGAGGAGTTAGTAATCGTAATTATTAGCGATGTCTGATAATATCAGCTTGCCGATATTATTGGCCGATAAATGCGTTAAAATGTAATATCGGAAATTCTCGGTATCATTTTTTTTTTTATTATCAGTATCGTTTTTTTGTTGTTTTTTATTAAATCAACATAAAAAACACAAGGTACATTTACAATTCGTGCACCAACCCAAAAAACCTTCCTCCCCCATTTACACTCATTCACACAAAAGGGTTGTTTCTTTCTGTTATTAATATTCTGGTTCCTACATTATATATCAATATATATCAATACAGTCTGCAAAGGATACAGTCCGTAAGCACACATGATTGTGCGTGCTGCTGGTCCACTAATAGTACTAACCTTTAACACTTAATTTTACTCATTTTCATAAATTGGGCAGCACGGTGGAAGAGGGGTTAGTGCATCTGCCTCACAATACGAAGGTCCTGAGTAGTCTTGGGTTCAATCCCGGGCTCGGGATCTTTCTGTGTGGAGTTTGCATGTTCTCCCCGTGACTGCGTGGGTTCCCTCCGGGTACTCCGGCTTCCTCCCACCTCCAAAAACATGCACCTGGGGATAGGTTGATTGGCAACACTAAATTGGCCCTAGTGTGTGAATGTGAGTGTGAATGTTGTCTGTCTATCTGTGTTGGCCCTGCGATGAGGTGGCGACTTGTCCAGGGTGTACCCCGCCTTCCGCCCAATTGTAGCTGAGATAGGCTCCAGCGCCCCCCGCGACCCCAAAGGGAATAAGCGGTAGAAAATGGATGGATTTTCATAAATTACTAGTTTCTATGTAACTGTTTTTATATTGTTTTACTTTCTTTTTTATTCAAGAAAAGGTTTTTAATTTATTTATCTTATTTTATTTTATCTTTTTTTTTTTTAAGGTACCTTATCTTCACCATACCTGGTTGTCCAAATTAGGCATCATAATGTGTTAATTCCATGACTGTATATATCGGTTGATATCGGTATCGGTTGATATCGGTATCGGTTGATATCGGTATCGGTAATTAAAGAGTTGGACAATATCGGATATCGGCAAAAAGCCATTATCGGACATCCCTAGTAATTATACATTCTCTCAATATTTAAGTCGTTAATTATGGGAAATACTGTGATATCTTTTTGTACATGTGATGCTGGGTGGATATTATAGATAAAGCTCGGCGTTGTTTACAAAGCAAGGGGATTATGTGCTTGTAAGTAGGCTGTCTGATCCGCAGCATAAAAACAAGCAGTAAAACTAATGTTGCTTTTGGAAGAACATATTTGATCATATGCCTCATTTTTGTGCCTTTCAGGATTTTGGAAGTGATGAAGACCGCAAAAATAACCAATGGTAAGTCTCACAGTTTATGCTCACGTATGTTTATGTGTACTACAGTATTTGTTCAAAGGCGCATAAAAGCGTTTTTTAGTAAAAAAAAATTAAAATGTTACTCTATCATTGGCTAGTTCACGGCAAACAGTAGTACCTCAACTTACGAGCTTAATTGGTTCTGTGACGGAGCTCTTAACTCAAAACACTCAAATTAAAGTTAAAGTTAAAGTACCAATGATTGTCACACACACACTAGGTGTGGCGAAATTATTCTCTGCATTTAACCCATCACCCTTGATCACCCCCTGGGAGGTGAGGGGAGCAGTGGGCAGCAGCGGTGGCCGCGCCCGGGAATCATTTTTTGGTGATTTAACCCCCAATTCCAACCCTTGATACTGAGTGCCAAGCAGGGAGGTAATGGGTCCCATTTTTATAGTCTTTGGTATGACTCGGCCGGGGTTTGAACCCACAACCTACCGATCTCAGGGCGGACACTCTAACCACTAGGCCACATCTCCCACTGAATCTATTGGAAAAACAGCACAATTTCAACACTTAGATAAGAAATATTATGGAAAAACAATGTAACTATTACTACTACGTTGAACAACTACAGTAGTTTTTGTCACGACTTGGACTATGGCGTGGTTTGTTCTCCCGAGGTGCAAAAGATTTGGACCATACGTGGCGTGAAGGGGAATACATGATTTATTTAAACACTATAACTACAAAAAAAGGGTCAAACAAAAGGCGCGCACAGGGGCGGAGGTACAAAACTAGACTATAAACACAGAACTTGCACATTGGCAGAAACTATGAACAATTAAACAAAACACTAACTGTGGCTTTATAAACAAAAACTTACTTGGCATGGACAAAAAGGAGCAGCGTGAACGATGGACATGAAAAAAGAGTCAGAAATGTGCCGAGCATAAATGTGGGGATGTCACCAGAAAGACAAACTGAAAACACTGAACTTAAATACTACAGACATGATTAACGAAAACACGTGCGTGACTCAAAACGTGAAACAGGTGCGTGACGTGACAGGTGAAAACTAATGGGTTGCTATGGTGATAAACAAGAGTGCACAATGAGTCCAAACGTGGAACAGGTGAAACTAATGGGTAATCAAGGAGACAAGACAAGGGAGTGAAAAGCCAGAAACTAAAAAGTCCAATAACTAAACAAAACATGACTATGACAAAACATGATTACACCGACATGACAGTTTTATGAAGTAATGGACTAATACAGCACTGTTGTTGTTTTTAGTTTACATTGTGACTTTAACCTCCGTTACGTCCCGCAAGCATTAGTCAGGCTCTTCTGGTGGCAGAGCGAAAGTGAAAGTAAAAAGTCATGTTGTAACATGCTCAGTGGAGAAATGAACATTGGCCCCATGCCCATTCTAAGCTGCTCAAACGCCACAACCATCATCATGGATAAAACATTTTATGTTTTACTAGGGTTGTACGGTATACCGGTACTAGTATACAAACCCCGTTTCCATATGAGTTGGGAAATTGTGTTGGATGTAAATATAAACGGAATACAATGATTTGCAAATCCTTTTCAACCCATATTCAGTTGAATGCACTACAAAGACAACATATTTGATGTTCAAACTGATAAACATTTTTTTTTTGCAAATAATCATTAACTTTAGAATTTGATGCCAGCAACACGTGACAAAGAAGTTGGGAAAGGTGGCAATAAATACTGATAAAGTTGAGGAATGCTCATCAAACACTTATTTGGAACATCCCACAGGTGTGCAGGCTAATTGGGAACAGGTGGGTGCCATGATTGGGTATAAAAGTAGATTCCATGAAATGCTCAGTCATTCACAAACAAGGATGGGGCGAGGGTCACCACTTTGTCAACAAATGCGTGAGCAAATTGTTGAACAGTTTAAGAAAAACCTTTCTCAACCAGCTATTGCAAGGAATTTAAGGATTTCACCATCTACGGTCCGTAATATCATCAAAGGGTTCAGAGAATCTGGAGAAATCACTGCACGTAAGCAGCTAAGCCCGTGACCTTCGATCCCTCAGGCTGTACTGCATCAACAAGTAACATCAGTGTGTAAAGAATATCACCACATGGGCTTAGGAACACTTCAGAAACCCACTGTCAGTAACTACAGTTGGTCGCTACATCTGTAAGTGCAAGTTAAAACTCTCCTATGCAAGGCGAAAACCGTTTATCAACAACACCCAGAAACGCCGTCGGCTTCGCTGGGCCTGAGCTCATCTAAGATGGACTGATACAAAGTGGAAAAGTGTCCTGTGGTCTGACGAGTCCACATTTCGAATTGTTTTTGGAAACTGTGGACGTCGTATCCTCCGGACCAAAGAGGAAAAGAACCATCCGGATTGTTATAGGCGCAAAATTGAAAAGGCAGCATCTGTGATGGTATGGGGGTGTATTAGTGCCCAAGACATGGGTAACTTACACAACTGTGAAGGCGCCATTAATGCTGAAAGGTACATACAGGTTTTGGAACAACATATGTTGCCATCCAAGCAACGTTACCATGGACGCCCCTGCTTATTTCAGCAAGACAATGCCAAGCCACGTGTTACATCAACGTGGCTTCATAGTAAAAGAGCGCGGGTACTAGACTGGCCTGCCTGTAGTCCAGACCTGTCTCCCATTGAAAATGTGTGGCGCATTATGAAGCCTAAAATACCACAACGGAGACCCCCGGACTGTTGAACAACTTAAGTTGTACATCAAGCAAGAATGGGAAAGAATTCCACCTGGGAAGCTTAAAAAATGTGTCTCCTCATTTCCCAAATGTTTACTGAGTGTTGTTAAAAGGAAAGGCCATGTAACACAGTGGTGAACATGCCTTTTCCCAACTACTTTGGCAGCCATGAAATTCTAAGTTAATTATTATTTGCAAAAAATAAATAAAGTTTATGAGTTTGAACATCAAATATCTTGTCTTTGTAGTGCATTCAATTGAAAATGGGTTGAAAAGGATTTGCAAATCATTGTATTCCGTTTATATTTACATCTAACACAATTTCCCAACTCATATGGAAACAGGGTTTGTAGTATTGCGGTACTCGTAAGAATAATAGCAATTGATGCCTCCGCTGGGTTACATAAACACGCAGTAAACCTCGGTTACAATGCTGCCCCTCTAATCCAGCCGACGTCACCAAAGACGTGATTTATGGCAAAAAACTCGAGCCTTTTGTATGCTCAGCTGAAACAGCCGCGTCATGCTTTGTCTGGACCCGCCCGCTCATACATTCATCATTGCAGAGTTTCTTGTCGTCCTCTCGCCGATGAATGACGGCATTGTGGCACATGACGTGTCAGCTGATGCAAGGAATCCGAGCAGACATGGGAAGGAAGGAAGATGAAGGGGACTTAAAAGCTAGTTTTCAAGCCCCCATCTGGAGGACAAGGATGGTGAGAGCTTCTCGTAAGGCCAGCTGCCTGCCTCACTTGCTGAAGAAAACTCTTTGGACTCGGCGGGAGATCATGTAAGATAACAGCAGCTTTTAATTAGATCTCCACTGTTTATGTAGCAGTAAACCGCAAAGATGACAGGCTGTTAGTTGGAAGCAGGTGATAATTGGAAAGATCTTGTTTTTTTTTATCTTTGATAATGATTTGGGGAGCATGGGAAAGTACAAACCCCGTTTCCATATGAGTTGGGAAATTGTGTTAGATGTAAATATAAACGGAATACAACGATTTGCAAATCATTTTCAACCCATATTCAGTTGAATGCACTACAAAGACAACATATTTGATGTTCAAACTCATAAACTTTATTTTTTTTTGCAAATAATAATTAACTTGGAATTTCATGGCTGCAACACGTGCCAAAGTAGTTGGGAAAGGGCATGTTCACCACTGTGTTACATGGCCTTTCCTTTTAACAACACTCAGTAAATGATTGGGAACTGAGGAAACTAAATGTTGAAGCTTTGAAAGTGGAATTCTTTCCCATTCTTGTTTTATGTAGAGCTTCAGTCATTCAACAGTCCGGGGTCTCAGCTGTCGTATTTTACGCTTCATAATGCGCCACACATTTTCGATGGGAGACAGGTCTGGACTGCAGGCAGGCCAGGAAAGTACCCGCACTCTTTTTTTTACGAAGCTACGCTGTTGTGACACGTGCTGAATGTGGCTTGGCATTGTCTTGCTGAAATAAGCAGGGGCGTCCATGAAAAAGACGGCGCTTAGATGGCAGCATATGTTGCTCCAAAACCTGTATGTATCTTTCAGCATTAATGGTGCCTTCACAGATGTGTAAGTTACCCATGCCTTGGGCACTAATACACCCCCATACCATCACAGATGCTGGCTTTTCAACTTTGCCTTGATAACAGTCTGGATGGTTCGCTTCCCTTTTGGTCTGGATGACACGATGTCGAATATTTCCAAAAACAATTTGAAATGTGGACTCGTCAGACCACAGAACACTTTTCCACTATGCATGAGTCCATCTTAGATGATCTCGGGCCCAGAGAAGCCGGCGGTGTTTCTGGGTGTTGTTGATAAATGGCTTTCGCTTTGCATAGTAGAGCTTTAACTTGCACTTACAGATGTAGCGACCAACTGTATTTAGTGACAGTGGTTTTCTGAAGTGTTCCTGAGCCCATGTGGTGATATCCTTTAGAGATTGATGTCGGTTTTTGATACAGTGCCGTCTGAAGGATCAAAGGTCACGGTCATTCAATGTTGGTTTCCGGCCATGCCGCTTACGTGGAGTGATTTCTCCAGATTCTCTGAACCTTTTGATGATATTATGGACCGTAGATGGTGAAATCCCTAAATTTCTTGCAATTGCACTTTGAGAAACGTTGTTCTTAAACTGTTTGACTATTTGCTCACGCAGTTGTGGACAAAGTGGTGACCCTCGCCCCATCCTTTCTTGTGAAAGACTGAGCATTTTTTGGGAAGCTGTTTTTATACCCAATCATGGCACCCACCTGTTCCCAATTAGCCTGCACACCTGTGGGATGTTCCAAATAAGTGTTTGATGAGCATTCCTCAACTTTATCGGTATTTATTGCCACCTTTCCCAACTTCTTTGTCACGTGTTGCTGGCATCAAATTCTAAAGTTAATGATTATTTGCCCAAAAAAAAATGTTTATCAGTTTGAACATCAAATATGTTGTCTTTGTAGCATATTCAACTGAACATGGGTTGAAACGGATTTGCAAATCATTGTATTCCGTTTATATTTACATCTAAAACAATTTCCCAACTCATATGGAAACGGGGTTTGTACAAAACCCTAAACCAGTGAAGTTGTCACGTTGTGTAAATGGTAAATAAAAACAGAATACAATGAATTGCAAATCCTTTCCAACCTATATTCAATTGAATAGACTGCAAAGACAAGATATTTAATGTTCGAACTGAAAAACTTCTTTTTTTTTTTTTTTTGCAAATAGGATAGGATAGGACTTTATTGTCATTGCACAAGTACAACGAAACTATGTTTTCAGCACAAACCCGTTCAAGATTAGACAAACAAACAGTGTACAGGGTTACAGAACAGGAATGCTGATGGGTCGCCAAAGGCGCCCCGTAAAAGATAAGAAAAAGTAAAACGCTGGGGAAGAAGATGAGTAAAAAAATACAATCTAGACTGGGCTCCTAAGGGGGCCTAGTCTGGAGTGGGAAAAAACCTCCATGCAATGCACACATAAACACGTTACATTTAATCACGACAACTCGCAACAAAGGGGCGGGGAGTTGGGGCCCTGGAGGTCGACTGCTGCTATGAAGCGCTGCCAGCCGTCCATCACCACGAGGGGAAACAAGCGGTGGTGAAGGCGTGGGGTGGGGGAGGGTGTGTATGTGCCCATTGTCTTGGGTGTGATGATGTAATGTTCATAGACTGAGTATGTAGAGAGACTAAATAATCATTAATTTCAAATTTAATGGCAGCAAACATTGCAAAAAGGTTGAGACAGGGACATTTTTACTACTGTGTTACATGTCCTTTCCTTTTAACAACACTCAGTAAACGTTTGGGAACTGAGGAGACCAATATTTGAAGCTTTTCAGGTGGAATTATTTCCCATTCTTGCTTGATGTACAGCTTAAGTTGTTCAGTTGTGGTATTCTACGCTTCATAAAGGGCCACACATTTTCAATGGGAGACAGGTCTGGACTACAGGCAGGCCAGTCTAGTACCCGCACTCTTTTACTACAAAGCCACGCTGTTGTAACACGTGCAGAATGTGTCTTGGCATTGTCTTGCTGAAATAAGCAGGGGCGGTCATGAAAAAGACATTGCTTGGATGCCAACATATGTTGTTCCAAAACCTGTATGTACCTTTCAGCATTAATGGCGCCTTCACAGATGTGTAAGTTACCCATGCGTTGGGCACTAATACACCCCCATACCATCACAGATGGATGGCGGAAATTTTGCAAGATTGTTTCCCCACAAATTGTTCAACTTCAAAGGTTCCACCCTCAATGAAATGCTGGACGTCCTCCATTGTAGCGCTTCCTTACTAAATGTATTGGTTTGTGTCACAGGGTAATACGCGATGAGTTACAATATCAGCTATCTATTGGGCTTTAACAGCTGAGCCACATTGTTTATTGCCATGTCAGCGTTATCCTCACACAAACAATGGCGCCGCGTCACTTAAAGGAAGAAGATAGACAAGGTCTTGTGATGGTGGCTCTGTGTCACTTGGAGATTTTTTTTGTGCTGTGCCGGAGGTGAAACAATGAGGCTATGTGTTCCATGTCAGCGTGGACGCAAACGCTCTCCTTGTTACCGCCTTCTGTGAGGAGGCGTGGCCTGCGGACCTGCAGCGAAGCGGGGTGTGACGGGGCCGGTTCCGACAGGTGCGTAGATGGCCCACCTGGGCGCGTTTGTCTGATCACCTGTCACTCTATAAAAGGGCAGCAGTCGGGAAGGAAGTGGTTGGAGAAGTTGGAGTTGTTGATGGTGGAGAACGAGCACGAGCGAGAGCGAGAAAGACTTGAACATGGCTGGAAAGCACACTAAGGACAATTTATTGAAAAAGAAAACCTTGTTCAAAACCCTGAACGCAGCTGTCATGTCCGTGGTTGGTGGTCCGAAGAACCCGGAGGAGCAAGACCCATGATTAATATACAGCGGTACATCATTTTTTTCTCCAAAAGGAAGCCACAAGAAATTATATAAATCCAATTAATCTATTCCAGACCCCTAGAAATATTAACACAAATCACATTTGATATAAAATGATTACAGTTTAACAGGCAGAAAACAAAGCCAAGTATGTATAAATGAGGAATTAAATGCATAAATAAACATGGCAACATCCATCCATCCATCCATTTTCTACCGCTTATTCCCTTCGGGGGCGCGGGGGTGCGCTGGAGCCTATCTCAGCTACAATCGGGCGGAAGGCGGGGTACACCCTGGACAAGTCGCCACCTCATCCCAGGGCCAACGCAGATAGACAGACAACATTCACACTCACATTCACACACTAGGGCCAATTTTTTAGTGTTGCCAATCAACCTATCCCCAGGTGCATGTTTTTGGAGGTGGGAGGAAGCCGGAGTACCCGGGGAGAACATGCAAACTCCACACAGAAAGATCCCGAGCCCGGGATTGAACCCAGGACTATTCAGGAGCTTCGTATTGTGAGGCAGACTCACTAACCCCTCTTCCACCGTAACATAAACATTTAAAATTAAAGAGTTCTGTCTTAAATTCAGTAATGTTTTTAAGCAAAGGGCTGGCACTCGCAACATTGTTTGGCCCTATAGTGTCATGATTTGCATGACATTTGTTGGGGTTTTGCATCATTTCCTGTCCTGAAGCTCACATTTTGGTTCTACTTCCTGTTGGACTCTCTTCACTTTCTGTTGAGTTTCCTGTCAGTGCACATGTTTTAATTTTGTTTCACCTGCTGCTCCTTGCCAGCGCTCTTTTATTGTTTTGTGTCAGTGTTTGACTTTGTGCCGCATACCTTACTGCCACTACATACTGTGCACTAGCCTTCTTTTTGCTACCTGTGATTATTTTTCCAGTTTAATTGAACTCTTTTACCTGCACATCACCTTCAATCTCTGCATCCTGTGGTCATGACAAACTCAACCATGCACAACCATGACACATGGTGGGTTGTTTTTGTCAGGCTCAAACACTGATGACATTTATTAAAAAAGAAGCAAGGAATCATGCAGAGAAAGAATTACATTTTGCTCAATTGAGGAGACACGTGTTTTGGGCTGTATTCTAGTTACAGATCCAAACTACGTTCTAAAAGTCCAGCCCGCGTGCTTCCTCTATTTATTTGGGAGGTCCCTGGTTACATCACTGAAGCTGTCGCTGAGGGAAGGGGGTAATCTCGACAACTACAGTTAGACACAATATATGATTATACAAAAATGCAAATGTATTGACGCTGGTGATATCGCCTTGTCTCTGCTCTGTCTGCGTCACGGCGGTGTTCGGCCTTGGCAGTCAGCAGGCGGTTCCTGGACACAGACACTGATACCAGACTGGCTTGCAATCTTTTGGATTGCCAGCTTTGCACAGACAAAAAAAATACCACTTCAGCATAATTGATAATAACTATAGCAACGGCCCTTAAGCATAAAAGTTGTGTGATAATATATACATAATTATTCTAACATTTTTGCAGTCGGCAAATTTTCAGTGCACTCAATTACGCAAAATGATATGCAGGGCAAACAGACTAGTTTGTTATATGTAGTATTTGGTTGCAAAAAAACCAAAAGTTATACAAAAACCAGGCCACACTTAAACATTTTTTATTTTTGTTTCCGACCAAAAGTGGTGTGTACGAAAACGGAGGTATTGTCAATGCATGTGGATAGGGTATGTCTGCAATCTGTGGCATGCATTCTGCTGAGAATGAGGCAGTAGATGACAATAAATGGGACTTAATGTAACATAGGGCGCACTGCCGATGAATGGGCTATTTTAGGTTGCGTCACTGCATCCATAACGTTGTCCTTCTGTGTTTCTCTCTTCAGCCTCAACGAGAGCTTCTTCATGGTCAAAGGCGCCGCCCTCTTCCTCCAGCAGGGCGGCAGCTCAGACGCACCCAGCACCCCCACCCACCACAAACATGCGGGTAGGACAAACAAACAAAACACTCACGACTGAAGTTATTGTTATTAGAAAGGAACCACTTCACTAGCTTGCTACAAAATGAAGTATTTACAGTGAAAATCTATCATTTACCGTTAAAGTGGACTAAAAAAAAAACATTTATTTTTGTCTTCTAGGTGACTTACCTCAACACTTACAGGTCATGTTTAAGATCTTGCGCTCTGAAGATCGCATAAAGCTAGTAAGTTTCTTTTTTTTTTTTTGTCATAACAGTCACTAGAGATGTCCGATAATGGCTTTTTTGCCGATATCCGATATTGTCCAACTCTTGATTACCGATTCCGATATCAACCGATAACGATATATACAGTCGTGGAATTAACACATTATTAGGCCTAATTTTGTTGTGTAGCCCCGCTGGATGCATTAAACAATGTAACAAGGTTTTCCAAAATAAATCAACTCAAGTTATGGAAAAAAAAAATGCCAACATGGCACTGCCATATTTATCATTGAAGTCACAAAGTACATTCTTTTTTTTAACATGCCTCAAAACAGCAGCTTGGAATTTGGGACATGCTCTCCCTGAGAGAGCATGAGGAGGTTGAGGTGGGGGGTGGGGTGTATATTGTAGCGTCCCGGAAGAGTTAGTGCTGCAAGGGGTTCTGGGTATTTGTTCTGTTGTGTTTATGTTGTGTTACGGTGCGGATGTTCTCCCGAAATGTGTTTGTCATTCTTGTTTGGTGTGGGTTCACAGTGTGGCGCATATTTGTAACAGTGTTAAAGTTGTTTTTACGGCCACCCTCAGTGTGACCTGTATGGCTGTTGACCAATTGTGCCTTGCATTCACTTGTGTGTGTGAAAAGCCGTAGATATTATGTGACTGGGCAGTGCCTTTAAGGTTTATTGGCGCTCTGTACTTCTCCCTACGTCCGTGTACACAGCGGCGTTTTACAAAGTCATACATTTTACTTTTAGAAACCGATACCGATAATTTTGAAACCGATACCGATAATTTCCGATATTACATTTCAAAGCATTTATCGGCATCGACATCTCTACATGAAACCCATCGGGGACGCCACAACTATAATTTGCAAAAATGTTAGTCTGGGTACTCTCTGTAAATGAGTAAATAAACGTGTGTGGAAATACAAGCAATGTATGTTTACAATAAACTTGTTTCTTAGGCTGTGCGGCTGGAAAGCGGCTGGTCGGAGCGGGTTCGATACATGGTGGTGATCTACACCAGTGGCCATCAGGATACGGAGGAGAACATCCTCCTGGGAATGGATTTCACTAACAAAGACAGGTACTTTAAACCCAATTGTGGACATCTTCATCTAATTACCAAGAGTCTGTCTAACATGTACCTCCTTCCAGGAAAAGCTGCTCCATCGGGATGGTGCTGCCCCTGTGGAGCGACACCAACATCCACTTAGATGGGGATGGGTAAGCCATGCATCTGATCATGTGTGCGTTTTACTGACCTCCAGCGGCGTAGAAGTTGATCAAATCCCCCCCTCCACGCCCCCTGTGAGAACAGTTCTTGCTGACCTAGTAACATTGTCTCTGTAAACTGGAGGAATGTTCCACAGGTTGAATGGTACCATGAACAAGCCCCAATGTTGCTGTATTTACAACCCATACGTACACACTCTTCTTCACCTCCTTCTCGTTCTCCTCTTTTTCCCCTTCTCGGCCTTCAGAGGCTTCAGTGTGAACACAGCGGGGCGCTCACATGTCTTCAAGCCTGTGTCAGTGCAGGCCATGTGGTGAGTCACTTTATGGATTTCTGGAAGGGAGAAACAATATTAGTTTGTAATCCTTTACTGTAGTTAAAATGTACAGTGTATAGTATTCCAATATTTTCTCATGTCTTTTCCAGTTTTCTGAATTGTATGTCCATCCCCCTTTTTTATGTAAACATATATTTTGTCTGTTAGCAATTCATCTGCACTAATCCAGTGTTTGATGTGCTGATGCAATCACAGTGCCACCTGCTGGTCAGTTTTTAGCATTGCAAACCACCATTTTTTTCTTTTAAAATTTTCTTACAAGCTTTCACAATTATAGCCGCAGAGGGGTAAAAAAAATGGTGATAGATTTCAGAGATTATATTGAAATTTCAATACTGCAGGAAATGATAATGAAATACTGCAAGTTGAGCAGCTTTCATGGGTGCTTGATGGATTTAACTTGTAATTTAGGGTGAGTTTGACATTTATATGCAAACATAGAAATCAACCGTTCAATGACATTTTATGTATTTGTTTATGTATTTATATTTAATTTGATCAGTAAACATGCATAAAAACTTGGGTAGTTTTGACCTCCATATGCAAACATCAATAACAAGGAAGCAATTATTTTGTTATGAATTTGTTTAATTTTATCAGCACACATGCATTAAAAAATGGGTAATTTTGACCTCTGTATGCAAACACTAAAAACAATTAAGAAATTATTGTATTTATTTATTTGTTTATGTGTTTATTTGTTTAATTTTATCAGCACACATGCATTAAAAAGTGGGTAATTTTGACATAAAAAACAAGAAAGCAATTATTTTTTTATGAATTTATTTGTTTAATTTTATCAGCACACATGCATTAAAAATGGGTAATTTTGACCTCCATATGCAAACATAAAAAAACAAGAAAGCAATAATTTTTTAATGAATTTGTTTATTTGTTTAATTTTATCAGCACACATGCATTAAAAATGATGAGGTGCGATGAACTGGCGACTTGTCCAGGGTGTACCCCGCCTTCCGCCCGATTGTAGCTGAGATAGGCTCCAGCGCCCCCCGCGACCCCAAAAGGGAATAAGCGGTAGAAAATGGATGGATGGATGCATTAAAAAATGGGTAATTTTGACCTCCATGTGCAAACATAAAAAACAAGAAAGCAATTATTTTTTTACTGATTTGTTTGTGTTTATTTGCATCAAAACTTGGGTAATTTTAACCTCCATATTCAAACATCAAAAACAAGAAAGCAATTATTGTGTTATGAATTTGTTTAATTTTATCAGCACACATGCATTAAAAAATGGGTAATTTTGACCTCCGTATGCAAACACTAAAAACAAGTAAGAAATTATTGTATTTATTTATTTGTTTATGTGTTTGTTTAATTTTATCAGCACACATGCATTAAAAATTGGGTAATTTTGACATAAAAAACAAGAAAGCAATTTTTTTAAAGGAATTTATTTGTGTAATTTTATCAGCACACATGCATTAAAAATGGGTAATTTTGACCTCCGTATGCAAACATAAAAAAACAAGAAAGCAATAATTTTTTTATGAATTTGTTTATTTGTTTAATTTTATCAGCACACATGCATTAAAAATGGGTAATTTTGACCTCCATATGCAAACATAAAAAACAAGAAAGAAATTATTTTTTTACTGATTTGTTTATGTGTTTATTTGCATCAAAACGTGGGTAATTTTAACCTCCATATTCAAACATAAAAAACAAGAAAGCAATTATTTTGTTATGAATTTGTTTAATTTTATCAGCACACATGCATTAAAAAATGGGTAATTTTGACCTCCGTATGCAAACACTAAAAACAAGTAAGAAATTATTGTATTTATTTATTTGTTTATGTGTTTATTTGTTTAATTTTATCAGCACACATGCATTAAAAATTGGGTAATTTTGACATAAAAAAACAAGAAAGCAATTATTTTTTTATGAATTTATTTGTTTAATTTTATCAGCACACATGCATTAAAAATGGGTAATTTTGACCTCCGTATGCAAACATAAAAAAACAAGAAAGCAATAACTTTTTTATGAATTTGTTTATTTGTTTAATTTTATCAGCACACATGCATTAAAAAATTGGTAATTTTGACCTCCATATGCAAACATAAAAAACAAGAAAGAAATTATTTTTTTTACTGATTTGTTTATGTGTTTAGTTGCATCAAAACTTGGGTAATTTTAACCTCCATATTCAAACATAACAAAGAAGAAAGCAATTATTTTTTTGTGAATTTATTTGTTTAATTTTATCAGCACACATGCATCAAAACTTGGGTAATTTTGACCTCGATATGCAAACATAAAAAACAAGTAAGCAATTATTTCTTAATTATTTGTTTGTGTTTATTTGTTTAATTTTATCAGCACACATGCATTAAAAATTGGGTAATTTGGACCTCCGTATGCAAACATAAAAAACAAGTAAGCAATTATTTTTTAATTTGTTTGTGTGTTTATTTGTTTAATTTTATCAGCACACATGCATTAAAAAATGGGTAATTTTGACCTCCGTATGCAAACACTAAAAACAATTAAGAAATTATTGTATTTGTTTATGTGTTTATTTGTTTAATTTTATCAGCACACATGCATTAAAAAATGGGTAATTTTGACATAAAAAACAAGAAAGCAATTATTTTTTTATGAATTTATTTGTTTAATTTTATCAGCACACATGCATTAAAAATGGGTAATTTTGACCTCCATATGTAAACATAAAAAAACAAGAAAGCAATAATTTTTTAATGAATTTGTTTATTTGTTTAATTTTATCAGCACACATGCATTAAAAAATGGGTCATTTTGACCTCTGTATGCAAACACTAAAAACAAGTAAGAAATTATTGTATTTATTTATTTGTTTATGTGTTTATTTGTTTAATTTTATCAGCACACATGCATTAAAAATTGGGTAATTTTGACATAAAAAAACAAGAAAGCAATTATTTTTTTATGAATTTATTTGTTTAATTTTATCAGCACACATGCATTAAAAATGGGTAATTTTGACCTCCGTATGCAAACATAAAAAAACAAGAAAGCAATAATTTTTTTTATGAATTTGTTTATTTGTTTAATTTTATCAGCACAAATGCATTAAAAAATGGGTCATTTTGACCTCTGTATGCAAACACTAAAAACAAGTAAGAAATTATTGTATTTATTTATTTGTTTGTGTTTATTTGTTTAATTTGATCAGCACACATGCATTAAAAAATGGGTAATTTTGACATAAAAAACAAGAAAGCAATTATTTTTTTATGAATTTATTTGTTTAATGTTATCAGCACACATGCATTAAAAATGGGTAATTTTGACCTCCATCTGCAAACATAAAAAAACAAGAAAGCAATAATTTTTTTATGAATTTGTTTATTTGTTTAATTTTATCAGCACACATGCATTAAAAAATGGGTCATTTTGACCTCTGTATGCAAACACTAAAAACAAGTAAGAAATTATTGTATTTATTTATTTGTTTATGTGTTTATTTGTTTAATTTTATCAGCACACATGCATTAAAAATTGGGTAATTTTGACATAAAAAAACAAGAAAGCAATTATTTTTTTATGAATTTATTTGTTTAATTTTATCAGCACACATGCATTAAAAATGGGTAATTTTGACCTCCGTATGCAAACATAAAAAAACAAGAAAGCAATAATTTTTTTATGAATTTGTTTATTTGTTTAATTTTATCAGCACACATGCATTAAAAATGGGTAATTTTGACCTCCATATGCAAACATAAAAAACAAGAAAGAAATTATTTTTTTACTGATTTGTTTATGTGTTTATTTGCATCAAAACGTGGGTAATTTTAACCTCCATATTCAAACATAAAAAACAAGAAAGCAATTATTTTGTTATGAATTTGTTTAATTTTATCAGCACACATGCATTAAAAAATGGGTAATTTTGACCTCCGTATGCAAACACTAAAAACAAGTAAGAAATTATTGTATTTATTTATTTGTTTATGTGTTTATTTGTTTAATTTTATCAGCACACATGCATTAAAAATTGGGTAATTTTGACATAAAAAAACAAGAAAGCAATTATTTTTTTATGAATTTATTTGTTTAATTTTATCAGCACACATGCATTAAAAATGGGTAATTTTGACCTCCGTATGCAAACATAAAAAAACAAGAAAGCAATAACTTTTTTATGAATTTGTTTATTTGTTTAATTTTATCAGCACACATGCATTAAAAAATTGGTAATTTTGACCTCCATATGCAAACATAAAAAACAAGAAAGAAATTATTTTTTTTACTGATTTGTTTATGTGTTTAGTTGCATCAAAACTTGGGTAATTTTAACCTCCATATTCAAACATAACAAAGAAGAAAGCAATTATTTTTTTGTGAATTTATTTGTTTAATTTTATCAGCACACATGCATCAAAACTTGGGTAATTTTGACCTCGATATGCAAACATAAAAAACAAGTAAGCAATTATTTCTTAATTATTTGTTTGTGTTTATTTGTTTAATTTTATCAGCACACATGCATTAAAAATTGGGTAATTTGGACCTCCGTATGCAAACATAAAAAACAAGTAAGCAATTATTTTTTAATTTGTTTGTGTGTTTATTTGTTTAATTTTATCAGCACACATGCATTAAAAAATGGGTAATTTTGACCTCCGTATGCAAACACTAAAAACAATTAAGAAATTATTGTATTTGTTTATGTGTTTATTTGTTTAATTTTATCAGCACACATGCATTAAAAAATGGGTAATTTTGACATAAAAAACAAGAAAGCAATTATTTTTTTATGAATTTATTTGTTTAATTTTATCAGCACACATGCATTAAAAATGGGTAATTTTGACCTCCATATGTAAACATAAAAAAACAAGAAAGCAATAATTTTTTAATGAATTTGTTTATTTGTTTAATTTTATCAGCACACATGCATTAAAAAATGGGTCATTTTGACCTCTGTATGCAAACACTAAAAACAAGTAAGAAATTATTGTATTTATTTATTTGTTTATGTGTTTATTTGTTTAATTTTATCAGCACACATGCATTAAAAATTGGGTAATTTTGACATAAAAAAACAAGAAAGCAATTATTTTTTTATGAATTTATTTGTTTAATTTTATCAGCACACATGCATTAAAAATGGGTAATTTTGACCTCCGTATGCAAACATAAAAAAACAAGAAAGCAATAATTTTTTTTATGAATTTGTTTATTTGTTTAATTTTATCAGCACAAATGCATTAAAAAATGGGTCATTTTGACCTCTGTATGCAAACACTAAAAACAAGTAAGAAATTATTGTATTTATTTATTTGTTTGTGTTTATTTGTTTAATTTGATCAGCACACATGCATTAAAAAATGGGTAATTTTGACATAAAAAACAAGAAAGCAATTATTTTTTTATGAATTTATTTGTTTAATGTTATCAGCACACATGCATTAAAAATGGGTAATTTTGACCTCCATCTGCAAACATAAAAAAACAAGAAAGCAATAATTTTTTTATGAATTTGTTTATTTGTTTAATTTTATCAGCACACATGCATTAAAAAATGGGTCATTTTGACCTCTGTATGCAAACACTAAAAACAAGTAAGAAATTATTGTATTTATTTATTTGTTTATGTGTTTATTTGTTTAATTTTATCAGCACACATGCATTAAAAATTGGGTAATTTTGACATAAAAAAACAAGAAAGCAATTATTTTTTTATGAATTTATTTGTTTAATTTTATCAGCACACATGCATTAAAAATGGGTAATTTTGACCTCCGTATGCAAACATAAAAAAACAAGAAAGCAATATTTTTTTTTATGAATTTGTTGATTTGTTTAATTTTATCAGCACACATGCATTAAAAAATGGGTAATTTTGACCTCCATATGCAAACATAAAAAACAAGAAAGAAATTATTTTTTTTACTGATTTGTTTATGTGTTTATTTGCATCAAAACTTGGGTAATTTTAACCTCCATATTCAAACATCAAAAACAAGAAAGCAATTATTTTGTTATGAATTTGTTTAATTTTATCAGCACACATGCATTAAAAAATGGGTAATTTTGACCTCCGTATGCAAACACTAAAAACAAGTAAGAAATTATTGTATTTATTTATTTGTTTGTGTTTATTTGTTTAATTTTATCAGCACACATGCATTAAAAATTGGGTAATTTTGACATAAAAAACAAGAAAGCAATTTTTTTTAATGAATTTATTTGTGTAATTTTATCAGCACACATGCATTAAAAATGGGTAATTTTGACCTCTGTATGCAAACATAAAAAAACAAGAAAGCAATAATTTTTTTATGAATTTGTTTATTTGTTTAATTTTATCAGCACACATGCATTAAAAATGGGTAATTTTGACCTCCATATGCAAACATAAAAAACAAGGAAGAAATGATTTTTTTTACTGATTTGTTTATGTGTTTATTTGTTTCATTTTATCAGCACACATGCATTAAAAATTGGGTAATTTTGACATAAAAAACAAGAAAGCAATTATTTTTTTATGAATTTATTTGTTTAATTTTATCAGCACACATGCATTAAAAATGGGTAATTTTGACCTCCGTATGCAAACAAAAAAACAAGAAGGCAATATTTTTTTTATGAATTTGTTGATTTGTTTAATTTTATTAGCACACATGCATTAAAAAATGGGTAATTTTGACCTCCATATGCAAACATAAAAAACAAGAAAGAAATAATTTTTTTACTGATTTGTTTATGTGTTTATTTGCATCAAAACTTGGGTAATTTTAACCTCCATATTCAAACATAAAAAACAAGAAAGCAATTATTTTTTTATGAATTTATTTGTTTAATTTTATCAGCACACATGCATCAAAACTTGGGTAATTTTGACCTCGATATGCAAACATAAAAAAACAAGAAATCAATTATTTTTTTACTGATTTGTTTGTGTTTATTTGCATCAAAACTTGGGTAATTTTAACCTCCATATTCAAACATAAAAAACAAGAAAGCAATTATTTTTTTATGAATTTATTTGTTTAATTTTATCAGCACACATGCATTAAATATTGGGTAATTTGGACCTCCGTATGCAAACATAAAAAACAAGTAAGCAATTATTTTTTAATTATTTTTTTGTGTTTATTTGTTTAATTTTATCAGCACACATGCATTAAAAATTGTGTAATTTGGACCTCCGTATGCAAACATAAAAAACAACTAAGCAATTATTTTTTAATTTGTTTGTGTGTTTATCTGTTTAATTTTATCAGCACACATGCATTAAAAATTGGGTAATTTTGACCTCTATATGCAAAAATAAAGACCCACAATGCATTTGAATTTGTATGTATTTTTTCTGTATCATAAAAGTAATAAAATATACAAATGTTGTAAACCTTGATTTATTTGTAAATAAAACTTTAGTCATTGATCGTCAAATACATTTCGAATCCAGTTTGGCAGGATATATTTGTTATTTATTTCTTATTTTTATATATTTTATTTACTTACAGACTATTGTTACGTGATATCTTTTTTAAGATACAATCGCTATTCTAGTATTTTTATACATGTGACACTGTTTTGTACTATATATAATTAGTTTTAAGTCTGTAAAACACTTTTGGTCAGCTGGGGTTGTTTTTAAATGTGCTAAAAATGAATAAACTGAACTGAAAATAAAGTAAAATAAAATCATCCAATTCCCTGTGGCCAATCCACCATATTTAGTCCCATTTAAAATGTAAACTGAATTTCATATAGCGCATGTGCATGCATGTGATGAACGATAAAGGGGGCGTGGCTTCAGTGGCACAACAGGAATAGGTGTGCATGGAAAATGCCTTTATGCCCGGGTGCAGCTGGGATAGGCTCCAGCGACCCCAAGAGGGACAAGCGGTAGAAAATGGATGGATGGAAAATTTTACTGAATTTAAATACTAAATATTGTTCTTTTTACAAAAAATTGGCCTGCCAAAGGTTTTTTCAACAACATTAAAGTCCTCCTGTTATATCTTGAAAAATGTGAATTCTTCCAAAATGGTGCAACCTTTTTCACACTGTTTGTTCTTTTTTCTCTATGTAGGTCTGCCCTGCAGGTGCTCCACAAGGCATGCGAGGTGTCGCGCCGCTTTAACTACTTCCCGGGTGGCATCGCTCTCACATGGATGGCCTTCTACGAGAGCTGCGTGGCGTCAGAGCAGAGCTGCATCAACGAGTGGAACGCTATGACTGACCTGGAGACCACCCGGCCAGATTCCCCCACCATGTTTGTGGACCGGTAGGACACATATACTGTACATACTAAACGTTATTAAGGTTGAGCATGTTGGCCTTTCTCTCTTGGTGTGAAAAATGGACAGACACTGTTTTTTATTGAAAGTGCAACTCTGATTTTGTGTCGTTTGGTGCAGGCCGACTGAAAGGGAGCAAACTGAGTGTCTCATTAAAGCGAAGCTACGCAGCATCATGATGTTTCAAGACTTGGATAACATCACTTCCAAGGAGGTATGAGACCCTCACTCAGTGGCAGGGAAGATTTTTTTTTTTTAACTGTGTGATGTTTGACTTTTTTTTTGTTTTACTTGTTAACATACTAAAAGAAATAGATTTTATATACATATACTTCCCAACGTGTCCTGGGTCTTCCCCGTGGCCTCCTACCGGTCGGACGTGCCCTAAACACCTCCCTAGGGAGGCTTTCGGGTGGCATCCTGACCAGATGCCCAAACCACCTCATCTGGCTCCTCTCCATGAGGAGCAGCGGCTTTACTTTGAGCTCCTCCCGGATGACAGAGCTTCTCACCCTATCTCTAAGGGAGAGACCCGCCACCCGGCGGAGGAAACTCATTTCGGCCGCTTGTACCCGTGATCTTGTCCTTTCGGTCATAACCCAAAGCTCTTGACCATAGTTGAGGATGGGAACGTAGATCGACCGGTAAATTGAGAGCTTTGCCTTCCGGCTCAGCTCCTTCTTCACCACAACGGATCGATACAGCGTCCGCATTACTGAAGACGCCGCACCGATCCGCCTGTCGATCTCACGATCCACTCTTCCCTCACTCGTGAACAAGACTCCGAGGTACTTGAACTCCTCCACTTGGGTCAAGATCTCCTCCCCAACCCGGAGACGGCACTCCACCCTTTTCCGGGCGAGAACCATGGACTCGGACTTGGAGGTGCTGATTCTCATCCCAGTCGCTTCACACTCGGCTGCGAACCGATCCAGTGAGAGCTGAAGATCCTGGCCAGATGAAGCCATCAGGACCACATCATCTGCAAAAAGTAGAGACCTAATCCTGCAGCCACCAAACCAAATCCCCTCAACGCCTTGACTGCGCCTAGAAATTCTGTCCATAAAAGTTATGAACAGAATCGGTGACAAAGGGCAGCCTTGGCGCAGTCCAACCCTCACTGAAACAGGTTCGACTTACTGCCGGCAATGCGGACCAAGCTCTGACACTGATCATACAGGGAGCGGACCGCCACAATCAGACAGTCCGATACCCCATACTCTCTGAGCACTCCCCACAGGACTTCCCGAGGGATACGGTCGAATGCCTTCTCCAAGTCCACAAAACACATGTAGACTGGTTGGGCAAACTCCCATGCACCCTCAAGGACCCTGCCGAGAGTATAGAGCTGGTCCACAGTTCCACGACCAGGACAAAAACCACACTGTTCCTCCTGAATCCGAGGTTCGACTATCCGGCGTAGCCTCCTCTCCAGTACACCTGAATAGACCTTACCAGGAAGGCTGAGGAGTGTGATCCCACGATAGTTGGAACATACCCTCCGGTTCCCCTTCTTAAAGAGAGGAACCACCACCCCGGTCTGTTTGTAAAAACCTGAGCATTTAATTTGTATATATTTACAATTTGAAAATTAAATTCAATATGTATTTAATCAATAGTTTGAGCTTCAAGAGATAGTCACCTGGAATGGTTTTCACTTCACAGGTGTGCTTGAAGCTCATTGAGAGAATGCCAAGAGTGTGTAAAGCAGTAATCAGAGCAAAGGGTGGCTATTTTGAAGAAACTAGAATATAAAACATGTTTTCAGTTATTTCACCTTTTTTTGTCAAGTACATAACTCCACGTGTGTTCATTCATAGTTTTGATGCCTTCAGTGACAATCTACAATATAAATAGTCATGAAAATAAAGAAAACGCTTTAAATATATATATATATACATATTTGACGCAGGTGTAGATCTTGCTTTGGTTTTTGGCTGAGACCACGGATCTTGGGCTCCAAAAGGTTGATCACTGGTATTCGTCATACGTCAAGCCGCCAAGAAGAGCTTTTTTTAACCTGTAACCTGTTTTGAAAAGGGTATTATAATTTTCATACCAAATAATCGATTGTAAATCGAATCGTTTGCCCAAGAATCGGGATGGAATTGTGTGTTGTTGTAAGATTCACATCCCTAATGTACAGTCAATCAATCAATCAATCAATCAATGTTTACTTATATAGCCCTAAATCACTAGTGTCTCAAAGGGCTGCACAAGCCACGACGACATCCTCTGCTCAGATCCCACATCAGGGCAAGGAAAAACTCAACCCAATGGGATAACAATGAGTACCATCCTTCTGTACTATTTTGACCTGCACGTTAAAACGTAATACAGTTATATTGCACATCTACAGTATATATACTGTAAGTGTTCATACTCCGATTATTCCACTATTGTAAAAAACATGTTAATACTAGTGCTTTTGTATATTCACATGCATGTCATACTGCTCATCAGTGTTGGGTTAGTTACTGAAAAACAGTAACTAGTTATAGTTACTAGTTACTTCATTTCAAAAGTAACTCAGTTACTAACTCAGTTACTTACACCAAAAAGTAATGCGTTACTGTGAAAAGTAACTATTTAGTTACTTATTTTTTTCTTCTTTTTTTTTAAAGCTCCAATTAATGCCCTTTTAGCCTTCATTTCAGTACTGTTATTGCACTGGAGAATAATACAATCTGTTGATCAACATGACATACATTTGTATCACTGAACTCTGCTAAGCAATGTGTTCTACATACAACACACAAAGACAAAGATATGTTACAAAGGCCAATTTGTTTCTCGCCAGAACAAATTGACAAAACTATTTTAAATAGCTGCAACATAACATACATAAGTAACAAACAGCATAATAACAGGATAGCTGTAAAGCAAGAAAGGCACACACTACATACACAAAGCCTAACCAGGCATTTTTTCCTCAAGAAATTCTGACACAAAATCATGTCTGAAGCTCAGAACACTCTACACATTTCCCCAGTTTTAGTTTAGAGATAAGGAACGATTGGCCTGGCCCACTAGGATCCCTCTTTATGTTTGTGAACTTTATAGTCTATACCAGGGGTCCTCAAGTACAAATCTTGAAGGTCCACAAATGTTTTTTTGAAACAGGCTGGGTCCGTTTATTATCGGTCAAGCGTATATAATAGCAGGAGGTAGGTAGTTTAACATTTTCTTAAAATTAACAAAAATAAAATAAATATCCAATAAAATTCATGAAATATTTTCTTTGAAACAAAAATAAATAAGAACTTTGAAAAAATGTGTCCTCTGCATTTGACCCATCCCTTGATCACCCCCTGGGAGGTGAGGGGAGCAGTGGGCAGCAGCGGCGCTGCGCCCGGGAATCATTTTTGGTGATTTAACCCCCAATTCCAACCCTTGATGCTGAGTGCCAAGCAGGGAAGAATGCTGGTATGAGCTTTTAAACATAACCCGTTAACTGCTGCCAATCAAATGGTGAATAAGATACTCTTTAGGGTTCATATGTTTGTAAATCTGACTGTGATGAAGTCAGTGCCTCACCAGCCATCAACCTCACCGCACGTTACTGCTCTGTTGCTATTTGTTGTTGTGTCATAGATTTAACAAAAATCTTGCTTGATGTTTCATATGGCTTTTTCAGCCTCGTGATTTCTTTTTTTCTTAGCTCTGAATCATGAGGAAATGTCTCTTCAAATTCGCGGTGCTCTTTCAGATAGTGACGTTTCAGATTTTCACTTTTCACCAGAGCAACAGTAGTGTTGCATAGTAGACACATTGGTCTGGTACTTGCAGTAGGTATGATGAAAACATATTGCTCTGTCCATTCTTCCTTGAAACGTCGGTTTTCCCTGTCCACCTTTCTTTTACCAGCTTGAGCCAACTTGGAGCATGTCATTGTGATTTGATTCACATTCAGTGACTGACAAGTGAACAGTTAGCGAAGTAGCGATACGAGACAACTGTGTGCCTGCAGCGAAAGGTTCCATGCACTGTGCACATGACCCAGGTGGTAACAGCCTATCAGCGCGTCGTTGTGAAAGAGATGACAACCCATACCCCGGAATTAGCCAATCAGAGTGGCGTTCTCTCGCTCTCACTCCGTCTCTCTCTCTTTCTCTCTCTGAGAGAAAGAGAGAGAGAGAGAGAGAGAGAGACGGAGTGAGTGAGACACGAGAAGTGTAAACGAAACGTGGAGATATTTGACTAAAAACAACAAAGAACGTTGACTTGCGCTAGCGATAACTCACAGATAAATACAATTATTATATTTTTTTATAATAATTATAATTATAATAATAAAAAAAACATTTATTTTATTTATTTTTTTTACTATAATTCGTGCTGGGTCTGGACGGACACGTCGCTGGGTCCGGACATGGACCGCGGTCCGCCTGTTGAGGATCACTGGTCTATACATTTAGAGTGATGCGTTTACAGCCACACAAAAAGTCGGACAACTCCAACACCACACATAAAGTGTAATTCCAGGTCGTTACTCTATGATTTACCAATCAAATGTGTGCCTATTCTAGTGTCATTTATTAGGAATCTTAATTTATAAATATTAATCATTAAATGCTGTTAATATATTAAATACATACTAATAAAAATATATTTTTTACAAACAGGAAGTTGCAGGAATGTACACATGATCCCCTGCTTACATTTCATTGTGCAACATGTGAATGTTTTAATGGGAACTAAATGCAATGTCTGAAAGGGGTACAAACTATTTCCAAAGCAGGACCTCCACCCAGACAAACAATACAAGTACACAGTTCATGAAAAACAATATTTGTTGTTATTGTCATTGTAAGTGGGCCCAAACACTTATGTTAAAAATGGAAATGACTGCTGTCATTTGATTATAATAATAAGAGAATGTTGTCTGTCTATCTGTGTTGGCCCTGCGATGGGTGGGGACTTTTCCAGGGTGTACCCAGCCTTCCGCCAGAATGCAGCTGAGATAGGCTCCAGCGACCCCGAAAGGGACAAGCGGTAGAAAATGGATGGATGGATGGAGATGGAACTTGTTATTTAGTCAGGTTTGGGACAGGTGTGCTGCTGGTGTAGCCACAGTGTGCACATCTGATGTTGCTCACATGGGCTCCACTGAATGCTCAGGGAGTTTTTGCGTTTGCTCACACACATGAACAATTAGAGGGAACATTGATTGACAGAGTGTGTGTACCTTCAGTGCTGAAGTGTCATTGGAGTCTCTATCTCTCTTTACTAGCTTCGTCGAAGTATGTTGCTTATGTAGCTTGTTTCAGCAGATTTGAATAGCTGTTTTGGGCAGTAGATGGGATCTTTGATCCAAAGCACAATTTACATTTAATTAAAATGTTATTTTCTTTGTGCTCGACAAAAGAAAAGTAGTGAAAATATCTCCATGTTAGCAAACTCGACTTCTGGCTCCGCCATGATCAGACACGCCCCCCTCTCCTCCCTCTCCTCCCTCCCCACACACCCACACAGAGCGCATGTCTCTCTCTCTTCTCCGGCTTGTGACGCAAGAAGAATCAGAACGATGACACCGCAGCGCTCCGATAAAACACACTTTATACTACATAAAAAGTAACGTAAAATAACGCAGTAACGCATCATGTAGTAACGGTAACTGAGTTACTGAATATAAAAAAATAACGCGTTAGATTACTAGTTACCGCCGAAACTAACGGGGTTACAGTAACGCGTTACTTTGTAACGCGTTAGTCCCAACACTGCTGCTCATACATGCACGTCTTCTTAGATGCAGCATGTATTTTGCCACCTTGTTGCTGTGACATATGCAGTGGCAATAAAGTGGAATCCAAACAAACTAATAAAGAAGTAATCCTTGGTAGAAGTATATTATAAAGCGTACAGCTATGACATCATGTTTCCTGCGTTCTCCTCACTCAGATCCGCACGGAGCTGGAGCAGCACATGAGTTGTAACCTGACCGAATACAAGGAGTTCATTGATAACGAGATGTTGCTGATACTGGGACAGATGGACAAGGCTACACTCATCTTTGACCATGTTTATTTGGTGAGAATTGTCACTCGCAGTCGTTCGCCACAATTTTGCAGTTACTCTGATAAAGTGCTTTTGCTTGTATAGGGCTCGGAATGGAACGCTTCCAACCTAGAAGAACTGCGTGATTGTGGGTAAGGATCAGCAACTCCCGGGTTTTAATTATTCCGTGCAGCAAACTCCAGCAAAAGTTATTGATTTTTCTGTTTGTTCCAGAGTGGGCTATATTCTGAACGTGACCAGAGAGATTGACAACTTCTTCCCAGGGATGTTCTCCTATCACAATGTCCGCGTTTACGACGAGGACGACACCGACCTGCTGGCCCACTGGAACGACACCTACAACTTCATTGTCAAAGCCAGGTGACACGTGCACACTTTGACACTTTGTAGTCGTACAGTCGTCCCACTTATCGCGGCTATTTGGTTCTTGGCCTGACCGTTGTCATGACTTGGACTATGGCGTGGTTTGTTCTCCCGTGGTGCAAATGAACATTTGGACCAGACATGGCGTGAAGGTGAAGACATTATTTATTTTACACTAACAAAGGAACAAAAAGCGCGTTAGTCAAGTACAAACTTGACTAACGAAACAAAAAGACTTGCACGTGGGCAAAAAACTATGGACATTAGAGATGCGCGGATAGGCAATTATTTCATCCGCAACCGCATCAGAAAGTCGTCAACCATCCGCCATCCACCCGATCTAACATTTGATCAGAACCGCACCCGCCCATACCCGCCCGTTGTTATATATCTAATATAGACGATGCAAGGCATTAGTGAGGTTATAAAGCTTTTGCCTGTTAAAGAAAGGAGACTGATCCAATGCAGCACAGACATTCGCGTGCCACGCTGTCACGACCCAGACCCACACCAGTGCGCAATCATATGGGAGCCGCGCTGAGCGCACCTACAAGCGCGTCTCGCTGCCGGCGACGGCCGGGTATGGGCCCGACGCTCCAGCGCCATCCATTTTCAGGGCTAGTTGATTCGGCAGGTGGGTTGTTACACACTCCTTAGCGGGTTCCAAATTCCATGGCCACCGTCCTGCTGTCTATATCAACCAGGGTGAGCCCCACCCCTTTCGTGAGCGCACTGCGCGCGGAGTGACCCCTGTTACGCGTCCCCGGCAACAGGGGTGGCGGTCAGGTAAGCTGCGCGGGCGGAGCGCGCGGAGTGACCCCTGTTACGAGCCCCCGGCCACGGGGGTGGCGGGCAGGTAAGCTGCTTACCTGCTGCGCGTGACGCCGGCCGCGGCGAAGGCGGACGAGGCGGGGTGTCGGTGCGGTGGGCGCGGTGGTGACCCTGGACTTGCGTCGGACCCTTCTCGCGGATCGCCTCAGCTACAGCTCCCGGTGGGGCCCTCTCGGGGGAAGGGGCCTCGGTCCCGGACCCCGGCGAGGCGTCCCTTCTCCGCTCCGTAAAAGTGTCCATCTCTTTTTTTTTTTTTTTCTTCTGTTGTGGCATATGCAGCAGGTACCTGCTTGTTTTTCGTATGTGGGTAACAACATTTAACTATGTATATATATTTCCGAATTGGTTTAACAGCCACCCGCCTGAATCTATTTAAAATCTAATTTTTTTTTTATTTCAACCGCCCGACCCGTAGATAAAATCTAATTTTTTTTTATTTCATCCGCCCGATCCGCGGATAATCCGCGGACTCCGCGGTTGTGCCCGCAAACCGCGCATCTCTAATGGACATGAACAAAAGTCGCTAACTGTGGCATGAATAGAAAAAACTTACTTGGACATGGCATGAAGTGCGCAGAGGTAAACAAAGTGTGAAGCATAGAGTCAGGGGTATGATGTCGCCAGGGAGACTTCCTGGCAACAATGGGTTTAAATAATAGTGACATGATTAAAGACAGGTGCGTGAGTCGTGAGGGCAGGTCAAAACTAATGGGTTGCTATGGTGACAAACAAGAGTGCACAATGAGTCCAAACGTGGAACAGGTGAAACCAATGGGTAACCATGGAAACAAGACAAGGGAGTGAAAAGCCAGAAACTAAAGAGTCCAATAACTAAACAAACATGATTACACAGACATGACAACCGTAGTAAACGCATTTCCACTAAATTTTATATTTTCTTAGTTAGAGCCTTAAAAAACTGTTTACGACCGACTACCATGTTTTTCGGACTATAAGTCGCAGTTTTTTTCATAGTTTGGCCGGGCGTGCGACTTATACTCAGGAGCGACTTATGTGTGAAATTATTAACACATTACCGTAAAACATCAAATAATATTATTTATCTCATTCACGTAAGAGACTAGACGTATAAGACTTCATGGGATTTAGCGATTAGGAGTGACAGATTGTTTGGTAAACGTATAGCATGTTCTATATGTTATAGTTATTTGAATGACTCTTACCATAATATGTTACGTTAACATACCAGGCACGTTCTCAGTTGGTTATTTATGCCTCATATAACGTACACTTATTCAGCCTGTTGTTCACTATTCTTTATTTATTTTAAATTCCCTTTCAAATGTCTATTCTTGGTGTTGGCTTTTATCAAATACATTTCCCCAAAAAATGCGACTTATACTCCAGTGCGACTTATATATGTTTTTCCCCTTCTTTATTATGCATTTTCGACCGGTGCGACTTATACTCTGGAGCGACTTATACTCCGAAAAATACGGTAAATATGTTGTTGTTTTTTTACCATTATTAGGGCCTTTCGTATAAGAAACTATGTATGAATTAATAATGGGTTCCAGCCTAGACAAAAGTCCATATTTTAGGAACGGTTTGTAACTTTGAACACAATCTAAAGCACTATACAGTACTTTATATCAACAAACGTAAAAAGGGGGTGATGGATCAAACTTCTATTTAATAACAAAGCCAAAACAACAACAACTAGCTTAACTGTCTTCATTTTCAGCCGCCCTGCCGACACATACACACAGAAAGTACAAAACCCAAAACCAGTGAAGTTGGCACGTTGTGTAAATGGTAAATAAATAAAAACAGAATACAGCCATCCATCCATCCATTTTCTACCGCTTGTCCTTTTTGGGGTCGCGGGGGGTGCTGGAGCCTATCTCAGCTGCATTCGGATAGAAGGCGGGGTACACCCTGGACAAGTCGCCAACTCATCACAAACTTCAGCTTCTCCAGAACTCTGCAGCCCGGATAATCACCAGAACCCCTTCAATCCAGCACATCACCCCTGTTCTGCAGCAACTCCACTGGCTACCCATCAAACATCGTATCCACTTTAAATTAATTCTCCTCACTTTCAAAGCCATCCATAACCTCTCTCCATCAAATCTCTCTGACCTCATCCATGTCGCCACGCCCTCACGTTCCCTAAGATCCTATTTATCCATCCATCTCACTGTCCCTTTATTTAAACAGCCGCTCTGCCCCACATCTTTGGAACTCTTTACCACCAGACCTTCGTAACTTAGATTCAATATCCCTCTTCAAATCAAGACTCAAAACACACCTATTCCTGACTGCTTATTCATTGTAATCATCTTTTCTTCTCTATCTTTGTTGTTGTTTTTTATCCAATTTGATTTTATTGTTTTGATTTTGTACGGTGTCCTTGAGTGCCCAAAAAGGCGCCTTATAAATAAAATGTATTATTATTATTATTACAAGGCCAACACAAATAGACAGACAACATTCACACTCACATTTACACACCAGGGACCATTTAGTGTTGCCAATCAACCTATCCCCAGGTGCATGTCTTTGGAGGTGGGAGGAAGCCGGAGTACCCGGAGGGAACCCACGCAGTCACGGGGAGAACATGCAAACTCCACACAGAAAGATCCTGAGCCCGGGATTGAACTCAGGACCTTTGTATTGTGAGGCAGACACACTAACCCAAGGGTCAGCAACCTTTACCAGTCAGAGAGCCATTTTGACCAGTTTCACAAATTATAGAAAACAATGGGAGCCACAAAAAATTTTTGAAATTTAAAATGAAATAACACTGCATACAACGTTTTTTTTTGCTTTGTGCTATGTACAAACCAAGGGACTCAGACACGCTGCCCACACCTTAATTTGGAATTTGAATGCTGGTGCGGCACGCGGGTTTTACGTGAATGGCGCTTGCCAGCGTCATGCGTGCCGTGACGGTACAGAATATAGCACCCACTTCAGCCAGCGTGCCGGACCAGCCACACGTTGATTGGGGCTTCCGCTTGCTCACGTAGATGACAGCAAGGCATACTTGGTCAACAACCACACAGGTTACACTGACGGTGGCGGTATAAAAAAAACTTTAACACTCTTACTAATAATGCGCCACACTGTGAACCCACACCAAACAAGAATGACAAACACATTTCGGGAGAACATCTGCACCGTAACACAACATAAACACAACAGGACAAATACCCAGAATCCCATGCAGCCCTAACTCTTCCGGGATACATTATACACCCCCGCTACCAAACCCCGCCCACCTCAACCGACGCACAGAGGGCGGGGGGGTTGATGTGTGAGGGAGCAGGGTTGGGGTGAGGGCGGGGTTTGGTGGTAGCGGGGGTGTATAATGTAGCCCGGAAGAGTCAGGGCTGCATGGGATTCTGGGTATTTGTTCTGTTGTGTTTGTCATGTCTGTATTATCATGTTTTGTTTTAAGTCATGTTTTGTTTAGTTTCTGTCTTTTCACTCCCTTGTCTGGTCACCATAGCAACCATTAGTTTTCACCTGTCACGTCACGCACCTGTTTCACGTTTTGACTCACACACACCTGTCACCAATCATGTCACTGTTATTTAAGCATACCTTGTTCATCACTCGTCCTGCCTGCATTGTCGTTATGTCACTCCGGTTCAGGTCTCGTTTTGACAAAGTAAGTTTCCATGTCAATGTCCTAGTTTTTGTTAATTGGCAGCTTTTTATGTTTTAGGCACACTTGCCTTTTTTGGTTGTATTTTTGTGTTTTGTGGTAGTGAGTGTTTTATGAGAAATAAATCACTTCCTACCTTTACGCTGTCGTCCGGAGCCGTTCTTGCGTTGGAAGAACAACCCCGCAGCAAGCTGCGACCCCCACGTGACAGATGAAAACTAATGGTTGCTATGGTGACCAGACAAGGGAGTGAAAAGACAGAAACTAAACAAAACATGACTTAAAACAAAACATGATAATACAGACATGACAGTGTTTATGTTGTGTTAAGGTGCAGATGTTCTCCCGAAATGTGTTTGACATTCTTGTTTGGTTTTGGTTCAAAGTGTGGCGCATTATTTGCAAGAGTGTTAAAGTTGTTTTATATGGTCACCGTCAGTGTAACCTGTGTGGCTGTTGACCAAGTATGCCTTGCTGTCACGTACGTGTGTAAGCAGAAGATGCATACTGTATAACAAGTGGTTGGGTTGGCACGCTGCTAATACAGATTGTGGAGGGCGCCAAATGTTCTACCATCATGGCATGCTCTTATTATAACTGTAAGGGTGAAAATCGGTGAATTTTAATCCCGGGAGTTTTCTGCGAGAGGCACTGAAATCCGGAAGTCTCCCGGGAAACGGGGGGTTCGGCAAGTAAGCTGCTGAGCCGCATCAGAGTGATCAAAGAGCCGCATGCGATTTTACTATTAAACACATTTAACATTCATTACAACATAAACACACAAAAAAGTACCAATAATTGGTACTGTTGAGTATCGGTATCAGTTCCAGGGTCTCGGGAATTCATACCGTATCGGTTCGAATGTGAAAGTAACCCATCCCTACCTAATAATCATCATAATGTGTGTTTTGCTTCACAGGAAGAACAGTTCCAAGTGCCTGGTGCACTGTAAGATGGGCGTGAGCCGCTCCGCTTCCACTGTTATCGCCTACGCTATGAAGGAGTACGGCTGGCCCCTGGAGAAAGCCTACAACTTTGTCAAGCAGAAACGAGGCGTCGCTCAGCCCAACGCCGCTTTCATGAGGCAGCTGGCGGAATATGAGGGAATTTTGGACGCGAGGTAGGTTTTTTGCTTCAGACTTCATTACTGCAAACACGCAGCTGCTGTCACTTGTTTGACTTCCCAGTAAGCAGCGGCACAACAAGCTATGGAGACCAGGAAGTGATGAGGACGGCTCAGACGAGCGTCCGTCTTCCAGCCAGTGTTCAGGCCAGGAGGGAGAGGAAGAAGCCTGGGGGGGCTGTGGGGCGTCTCCCTGCAGAGGTCTGGAGATGGAACCCCTGGACTCCCTCAACTACAACTACTACTTCAGACGCCTGTCGGACTCGGCCTTAGACAGCGAGCCCTCCACCCCAGTGCGGGGCCCGCCTCTCCTCGGCATGGAGAGGGTCTTCATCGAGATCGAAGACGTGGAGCGAGACGCCCTCCTGGAGGACGAGGGCTTCCCCATGGCTCATTTAGCGTTGCCAGGCGAGGGCACGGCCGCGCAGACGTGCGGGCGCCTCGACCCCCTGGAGGACATGAGGCTGAGGCTGGAGTTCAGCACGCTGGAGGAGGAGGACGAAGAAGAGGCCAAGAAGGAGGAGGCGGAGATGGCCGCCCTCGCTCAAACCTCCGCTCATTCCGAGGGGAAGAGATCCGGGGAAGAAAGTCGGTTAGGCTTCGCCAACTTGAACACCAACAACAGCAACCGGCTAGCTGCCAAGCGCAGCTGCCCGGCTGCCTTTGACGTAAGTTGAAACTCCTTTACAGTATTTGAATGTACATTTTCTGTTATCATAACAATATACAACAGTGGTTGCCAAACCATGGTATGCGGGCTCCATCTGTGCACGCCAAATAATCACTTAATTAAATGACAGTGTTTTAGTTTCCTATATTCAAACACAGTGTTACTGTTCAAACTGTGTGTCATGTTACTGTGGCCAAAAATAGTAAATATACCTGTTAAACGGTTTTAATGAATACTTTCGCCTACTGCGCTACTGTGTTTTAATGTTGCTCATTATGGTGGTTCTTGGAGAGCCAAGTGTTTTCTGAGGTGGAACTTGGTGGAAAAAAGTTTGAGAACCACTGAGATACAGTGAATGGATTTACTCAAAATTAATTTCAAATTTTCAAGAACTTTTTAAAGAGTGTTAAATTATTATAAATATTTAAATAGTGTAAAAACCTATTTTTATTTTTGTATTCTTTTCTATTTAGTTTAAATATATTTGGGATTCAATTCGATAAAGAAAAAATTTCATGCGGTCAAATCCACAATATCACACATTTTACTTACATTTACTAAAATTAAAAATTGTTCTTACATTTTTTAATGAATATTTTTTCTTATATTTAGTATACATTATTTATTGGTACATTTTTGCATTTTTCGTCACATATTTTTAAAAATGTCCCGAATGTATCAATATTTGTTCTTTTTATTTAGTGTATATTATTCGTCAATTTAAGTATTTTTAGTCACACATTTTGTAAAGATTTCCTTAAATCTTTGTATAAATATTGTTTACCTTCTATTTAGTATGTATTATTTATTGGTGATTTAGAATATTTTAAGTCTCACATTTTGAAAATGTCATTAAATTTTGTGTAAACATGTTTTTGTTATATTCAGTATACAATATTCATTGGTCAATGTAATTATTTTTAGTCACACATTTAAAAAAAACAATGTCCTTAAATGTAGTATACATTTTTTTCTCTTATATTTATTATTAATTATTTGGTCATTTTAAGTATTTTTAGTCACACATTTTGAAATAATCCGTTATATTTTGTGTAAATATATTTTTTTCCTTATATTTAGTCTAAATTAATGGTCAATTTAAGTATTTTTAGTCACACATAAAAAAATAAAAGTCCTTATATTTAATATAAATATTTGTTCCTTATATTTAGTATACATTAATGGTAAATTTTTGTATTTTTTTTGGTCACATTTTCCTTAAATTCAAGATGAAAACATTTTGTATAAATATTTTTTCCTTCTATTTGGTATGCATTATTTATTGATCGATTGAAGTGTTTGATCACACATTTTTGTAAATATTGTATCAATAATGTTTCATTTTATTTTCTTTACTTTATTTACTGGTCAATTTAAGTATTTTAGTCACACATTAAAAAAATGAAAGTCCTTAAATTTAATGTAAATATTTGTTCCTTATATTTAGTATACATTAATGGTCAATTGAAGTATTTTTTGTCACGTTTTCCTTAAATTCAAGATGAAAACCATTTGTATAAATATTTTCCTTCTATTTGGTATGCATTATTTATTAATAATTTTAAGTATTTTATCACATATTTTAGAAAGTATTCCTTAAATGTTGTATAAATACTTTCTCATTATATTTACTTTACATTATTTATTGGTCAATTTAAGTATTTTTAGTCACACATTAAAAAAATGAAAGTCCTTAAATTGAATGTAAATATTTGTTCCTTATATTTAGTATACATTAATGGTCAATTTAAGTATTTTTTGTCACGTTTTCCTTAAATTCAAGATGAAAACCATTTGTATAAATATTTTTCCTTCTATTTGGTATGCATTATTTATTAATCATTTGAAGTATTTTATCACATATTTTAAAAAGTATTCCTTAAATGTTGTATAAATACTTTCTCATTATATTTACTTTACATTATTTATTGGTCAATTTAAGTATTTTTAGTCAAACATTTAAAAAAATAAAATAAAAGTCCTTAAATTGAATATAAATATTTATTCCTTCTATTTAGTACACATTAATGGTCAATTTAAGTATTTTTTTTGTCACGTTTTCAAGATGAAAAAATGTTGTATAAATATTTTTTCTTTCTATTTGGTATGCTTTATTTATTGGTCAATTCATCACACATTTTGAAAAATATTGTTTAAATTTTCCGGGAGACTCCCGAAATTCAGCGCCTCTCCCGAAAGCCTCCCGGGACAAATTTTCTCCCGAAAATCTCCCGAAATTCAGGCGGAGCTGGAGGCCACGCCCCCTCCAGCTCCACTTTCCCACAATATAAAGAACGTCTACAGTAAAGCAGTCCGTCTGCCGTAAACAGCAATGTTGTGACACTCTTAAACAGGACAATACTGCCATCTAGTGCATTTGATGAAAGCACTTTTGTGCGTGCCACACAGCAATGCATCATCAGAGAGGGTGTTCAGCATGGTTAGAAAGATAGTGACAGAGAATAGAACAAGGATGGACAATTCAACCCTTAACTCAACAATGAGTAGATGAGTGGTATGTGTGTGTATATGTGTAAATAAATGAACACTGAAATTCAAGTATTTCTTTTATTTATATATATATATTTATATATATATATATATATATATATATATATATATATATATATCCATCCATCCATTCTTCCATTTACTACCGCTTATTCCCTTCGGGGTCGCGGGGATATATATATATATATATATATATATATATATATATATATATATATATATATATATATATATGAAATACTTGACTTGGTGAATTCTAGCTGTAAATATTCTCCTCCCCTCTTAACCACGCCCCCAACCACGCCCCCCGCACCCACCCCCCACCCCCCACCTCCCGAAATTGGAGGTCTCAAGGTTGGCAAGTATGGTGTATACATACTTTATCATTATATTTACTTTACATAATTTATTGGTCAGTATTTTTAGTCACACGTTTAAAAAACAAATCCCTAAATTTTGTATAAATGTTTTCCTTACATGTAGTATACATCATTTATTGGTCAATTTTAGCATTATTAGTCATAAAAAAGGTCCTTACATTTTTTATAAATATTTATTTCCTTATATTTTGTCTAAATATTTATTTACATATTTTAGTTACACATTTTACTTAAATGTAATATGAAATATGTCCTTAAATTCAGTATAAATGTTAATCTTAAAATTAAGTGTTGTACATTTACTTTGTTGTCTAATTGTGTATATTTTTGTCCTCTGATTTAAAAAAAAAATAAAAAAAATAAATAAAAAAAAAAATATATATATATATATATATATATATATATATATATATATATATATATATATATATATATATTTTATTTTATTTTATTTTATTTTATTTTATTTTTTTCTTCTCCTCAGTTTGTATAAATATAATTTTGCTGTAATTTAGTACAAAAATGTTAAATTTTACACATTTGTCTTCAAAAAAGAAAAAACATATTGAAGGTTCTTCAGACATTAATGAAGAACCTCCGATTATAATGATTTATATTCCATGTTGTTGACTGCTGTTGTGTTTTTCATCCATTCAGGACAGCGCGAGCACAGGCAACCCTTTAAAAGTCAAACCCTCCTACCAGTCCTGTAAAGACTGCCTTCGTCTACCACAAGGCCGGCGCTGCGAGCGTCCGGCGGGGGGGCGATCCCACCGCCTCAACCCGTCTCGCCACTGCACCCTCCCCACCATCTGCATAGACCCTCCTGGAACCATTTTCACTTCCAGTCCACTTGTCTCCAGCAGCCACTTTTACCGCTGTTCCCCCACCACCGTCCCGCTGGACAACCGTCAGAAAGTGGTGTCGCCCATGAGCTGCCAAGACCCGACGCACGTGTCCAACGCAGTAGAGACTATGGATGAAGCTGAGGCGGAGGGACATACTGGAAATCCAGCAGAAATCCATTGAGGCGACCAAATATCGCTTGGAACTGGAGAATCTGCCAAATTGGACACAAAGGGATCGGCTGCTGCCTCGACTGAGTAGCCTGAGCATGGGCGACAGAGCGGACTGTCCTGGCTTTGAAGCTGCAGGAGCTCTTTAAGGAGCACCGAGTCAGACTAGGACCAAAAGTCCTTCTGGAAACTGAGGATCTTGAGGATTATTACAAACAGGATGGATGCTGGGATCCCAGGTTTGTGCAATGCAACGTAAAATACCTAAAATCAGTGTTCCTTGCTGTATATTCCACAATTCAGCTCACTAACAGAAGAAACTTGATGGTTGGATCGCCAAGACCGGAGTATTTCACATTAAAAGCATTGCATCGTTCACAGGATTTGAGACTGTGACCACACTTGTCGTAAGGACGGATACTTCTGTACACTGCAAAAACTGAAGTCGAACCAAGATTGGATCTATGAAATGAAGCTAAAAATTAATTTTTTATTTTGACCAGCTGATAAGCACCCAACACAGTAATAGTGGTGAGGACCAAACTGCTCATTCAGCATTAACCAAATCTAACCAATCCCCTAGTATACAAATAATATATTATCGCATCTGGGTAATGTAGTATTTACTCCCTAGTTTACATGTATTTATAAATCTTTTTATCAAATTAAGAACAGATTTTCTTCAGCAAATCGAGCAAAGAGGCAGCATTTACATGTTAGAGAAGTTGAAGTGTGATGATAACCTCTCGTCGTCGCTTATCCACAAATGCTCTTTAAGTGCGGGGGTAAATTTGTTGGACCGTAAATCATACTTGCCAACCCTCCCGAATTTTCCGGGAGACTCCCGAAATTCGGCGCCTCTCCCGAAAACCTCCCGGGACAAATATTCTCCCGAAAATCTCCAGATTTTCAGCCGGAGCTGGAGGCCACGCCCCCTCCAGCTCCATGCGGACCTGAGTGAGGACAGCCTTTTCTTTATGACAACAGGGGTGACAAGAACTAAATCATCCAGACTAGAGATACATTGTATTATTATGTTTATCTTACCTAAAAATAAATATATTTATTAATTAGAAAAAAGAAAAAAAAATGTTTACTATATTTTGCTAAAAACATCAAAATTAATTGTAATTTTATTTATGTTTTATGACTCCTTATTACATCCAGCCATAGAATTATACATTAAAATAAACATATTTGAAATCATTAATTTTTAATGATCATAATAATTCATTTAAAATGACCATATTTAATTATTAAAATAATTACTTGTTTATCAACAACTTTAGCATTTTATTCATTACATTTTGAAGCTCTCAGAAGCCAAGTTATGTTATATTCCTAAAGATTTATTTATGCAAGTTTGAAGTATCAACTATCTAAACACAGTTTTGTTTGCATACGTTCAGGAGATATATATATATATATATATATATATATATATATATATATATATATATATATGTATGAAATACTTGACTTGGTGAATTCTAGCTGTCAATATACTCCTCCCCTCTTAACCACGCCCCCCTCCCCTCAACCACGCCCCCGTCCCCCCCCCCCCCACCTCCCGAAATCGGAGGTCTCAGGGTTGGCAAGTATGCCGTAAATGAATGTTTTAGATCAGGCCAGGGCAATTATTTTGACTCTGGGGGCCAAATTTAGAGAGAAAAATGTGTCTGGGGGCCGGTACATCTGAGTTTTAGGAACACTAATACAAAACCTCACAATAATGTCTGATTGAAAGCTAAAAACATTATGACAGACCGCTTTAAAAAGGCGGAATGGAATTTTACATTTTTTTTTACTGAATGAGACACCCAGAATGTACATGAAAATAAAGAATGTGGGGTTTACAATATTAACTATGAACGATAAAACACTGAATATTGACAACATATGAACGTCACACCCCCTCTCCATCCACATATTTTAAAAATGCAACAAACACAGTGAAATATGAACGCGAAAGGTAAAAAAAAAAAAAAACGTACAATCTGATATATGTGATATATCACTAAGCTTAAGAACTTTGTAGTAAAAATATCCTTCCGTGTCTGTACCTGACACCCACATTTCAGGCTGGCCACTCTGGAAACACTCTGTGGAAACGCTCCCCACCCACACTGCTTGGTGCCTCATCTGAGCTGCTGTGACTTAGATTACCATAGTAACTAATTAGATTACCATAGTAACTAATTAGATTACCATAGTAAGTAGTATATCATGCAAAAGTGCAGATTCCAACCATTGAAATACTTTGTATAGTTCAAGACTTCCGGTCATTTGAAAACATCACTGCACATCATAATGGCAGCTACACTTTCCATCTTAAAGATCTCCATCCATCCATTTTTTACCGCTTGTCCCTTTCGGGGTCGCGGGTGGTGCTGGAGCCTATCTCAGCTGCATTCGGGCGGAAGGCGGGGTACACCCTGGACAAGTCGCCACCTCATCACAGGGCCAACACAGATGGACAACATTCACACACTTCATTCACATACTTAAAGATCTAAAAAAAAAAAATTTGGGGACTGTCCGGCGGGCCAGATTGAAAAGCTTAACGGGCCCTATGCGGCCCCCGGGCCCTTAATTTGCCCAGGTCTATTTTAGATGGACAAACACTTTCAAGCGTAAAACATACATGGAGAATGTCTGCAACTTGTGGATGACAATAATTAATTATTACTCTTATTAGTTATAATTACAGATGTCCGATAATATCGAACTGTCGATATCAGCCGATAAATGCTTTAAAATGTAATATCGGAAATTATCGGTATCGGTTTCAAAAAGTAAAATGTATGACTTTTTAAAACGCCGCTGTGTACACGGACGTAGGGAGAAGTACAGAGCAGTTGCGTCTCCCAGTCTTACTTGCCAACCCTCCCGAATTTCAGTGCTCCTCCCAAAATTTCTCAGGGCAACCATTCTCCCGAATTTCTCCCGATTTCCACCCAGACAACAATATTGGGGGCGTGCCGGCCCAGTCACATAATATCTACGACTTTTCACACACACAAGTGAATGCAACGCATTCTTGCTCAACAGCCGTACAGGTCACACTGAGGGTGGCCGTATAAACAACTTTAACACTGTTACAAAATATGCGCCACAGTGTGAACCCACACCAAACAAGAATGACAAACACATTTCGGGAGAACATCCGCACCGTAGCACAACATAAACACAACAGAACAAATACCCAGAACCCCTTGCCGCACTAACTCTTCCGGGAGAGACATGCTCTCTCAGGGAGAGCATGTCCCAAATTCCAAGCTGCTGTTTTGAGGCATGTTAAAAAAAAATAATGCACTTTGTGACTTCAATAATAAATATGGCAGTGCCATGTTGGCATTTTTTTTCCATAACTTGAGTTGATTTATTTTGGAAAACCTTGTTACATTGTTTAATGCATCCAGCGGGGCATCACAACAAAATTAGGCATAATAATGTGTTAATTCCACGACTGTATATATCGGTATCGGTTGATATCGGAATCGGTAATTAAGAGTTGGACAATATCGGTATGTCGGATATCGGCAAAAAAGCCATTATCGGACATCTCTAGTTATAATTAATTAAAATAATAGAGTATATGTTTACTGACATCTACTATCTACATCAGGGGTCCCCAAACTACAGCCCGCGTTAAAAAAAAAAAAATTTTTTTTTTTTTTTTTTTTTTTGTATTATTATTTTATTTATTTTTTTCCTTACTAGTCCATTTTCTACCGTCTCCTCGCCACTCAGGCAAATCATATTGTCTAAAAATGCATTTTACCATCGAGAACGTGACATGCAGCAAGTGTGTGTATATATATATATATATATATATATATATATATATATATATATATATATATATATATATATATATACACACACACATATAGACACATACATATATACACATACATATATATATATACATATGTATGTACATATGTACATATATATGTATATGTATATACACAAACCTATGTATATACATATACATACACACACACATATATACACATTTACATATACATATACACACACACACACATACATTTACATATAATATATATATATATATGTATATGTATATGTATATATATATATATATATATATATATATATATATATATATATATATATATATATATATATATATATATATATTGTCATGACTTGGTCCTGGGTGTTTGCTTTTCAGGGATGCAACGGAAAGTTGGCTCGGGCGAGACGGGAATGTAAGTACGTCTTTATTTAAACACTATAACTACAAAAAAAGGAAGTAAACAAAAGGCGCGCACAATGGCGGAGAACAAACTATGAAACCAAAAAGACTATAAACATGGAACAAAAACTTACTTTGGCATGGGACATGAAGCAGGATCTAAGAGGATGAAGAGTGTGTAGAGCATAATTGTGGGATGTCACCAGAAAGACAAACTGAAAACAATGAACTTAAATACTACAGACATGATTAACGAAAACAGGTGCGTGACTCAAAACGTGAAACAGGTGCGTGACGTGACAGGTGAAAACTAATGGTTGCTATAATGACAAAACAAAAGTGCACAAAAAGTCCAAAAACAAAACCGAACATGAATAAAACAAAAACATGATCACACAGACATGACATATATATACTGTATATAGCGCGGCCCCAGCCAAATAGTTTTACCCCAATGCGGCCCCGGAGTCAAAACGTTTGGGGACCCCTGATCTACATTCATGTGTGTGTGTGTGTGGTATAAAACGAGTAAACCATCAATACAGTATTTTTTTTTTTTACATTTCTGTTGAAATGATGTGCTTTTTGTGGTTCAGGTTACAAGGAACACTTTGATAACACATTCGTAAACTCAATGTTATTGTAAACAAAAGCCCTGCAGGGAGTGATTAAATAATAATGTTTCAATGTCAACAACAATCCAGCAAGTGTAACACGCATAAGTTCAACTCCAATGACAAGATTTGTAAAGATTTTAACAGACCTCCAAAAAAGCTGTCCACCCACTCGGGATACTTCAAATGCAGCTACTGCCATCTAGTGGAGTTCGGGGAAAAAACAACATCAGGAGGTTGCCTACGGCCACGGCTGCTTATGTTTGGCGACTATATAGAAGAACGTGTACAGTTTGTTCTTCATTTCCCCGCTGGTTTAATACATTTATTTTGACTTGTGTTTTTGCAGTGTACATGGTGCGTTTGATCCTCTTTCTGACATTTTTATCCTAAAAAAAAAAAAAAAAAAAAAGGTTACAATGGAAAGCACCAGTTGTCGTGCTTTCTGCGGTCAATGTGTCGTTACGGACTTTGGCTTCGATGCATGGCTTCGCAGTATTTATGACCTTATCTGCCGGCTATTTTACTACTCTCACTCTCGTGCCACGCCACTCTTTTTACATTACGAACGCTCTTTTTTATATTTATATAACATATATATCGTTTGTGCCACCTATCCAAAGATGCCACGCACAGGTTTGGTTGCCGTTTTTTGGCACGCTGGGTGTGCCGGAAACCTTCACAGGGCATGTCGGAGAAGACCTTATTTCACCACCGTGAGGATACTCTGTACTTTTTGTGGATGTTGTGTCGCTTTAATTAGATCAGTAGCAGGACAATACTTCCTCTTGTTCCCCGTCCTAACTGGATCCCTGCTGGGAGCTGCCGGTTTGCTCCACGAGTTAGATTTGAACTACTTGTTTTTTTTTTCTTTGCCTTTTCCCTCTTTTTAACCCTTCATTAATACCTTGAGAGTGAATATGACGCAGGTACAACACCCAAAACCAGTAAAGTTGGCACGTTGTGTAATTGGTAAATAAAAACAGAATACAATGATTTGCAAATCCTTATATTTAATTGAATAGACTGCAAAGACAAGATATTTCATGTTCCAACTGAGAAACTGTCAGGTTCAAACACTGATGACATCTATTAAACAAGACAAGAGGCAAAGAATTAGACAGAGTCAGAATTCAATTTAGACTCAATTGAGGAGAGTCGCCTGTACACTGTACCCTTGTACGGTATCTCAGCACGCTCTGGCGAAAGATTGTACTCCTTCTTTATTTGACTTTCTCCAACCACATGCTTCCAGAGGGAAGTGGGTCGTAAACAGCGTTGCCTTTGGTTACCGAACAGTTCAAAAGAAGAGGTCGTAAAATAGTTAAAAAAAGAGGTGAACTGTACCCTTGTACAGTATCTCAGCACGCTCTGGCGAAAGATTGTACTCCTCCTTCTTTATTTGACTTTCTCCAACCACATGCTTCCAGAGGGAAGTGGGTCGTAAACAGCGTTGCCTTTGGTTACCGAACAGTTCAAAAGAAGAGGTGGTAAAATAGTTCAAAAAAGAGGTTCAAGAAGAGGTGAACTGTATCCTTGTACAGTATCTCAGCACGCTCTGGCGAAAGATTGTACTCCTTCTTTATTTGACTTTCTCCAACCACATGCTTCCAGAGGGAAGTGGGTCGTAAACAGCGTTGCTTTTGGTTACCGAACAGTTCAAAAGAAGAGGTGGTAAAATAGTTCAAAAAAGAGGTTCAAGAAGAGGTGAACTGTACCCTCGTACAGTATCTCAGCACGCTCTGGCGAAAGATTGTACTCCTCCTTCTTTATTTGACTTTCTCCAACCACATGCTTCCAGAGGGAAGTGGGTCGTAAACAGCGTTGCCTTTGGTTACCGAACAGTTCAAAAGAAGAGGTCGTAAAATTGTTCAAAAAAGAGGTTCAAGAAGAGGTGAACTGTACCCTTGTACAGTATCTCGGCACGCTCTGGCGAAAGATTGTACTCCTCCTTCTTTATTTGACTTTCTCCAACCACATGCTTCCAGAGGGAAGTGGGTCGTAAACAGCGTTGCCTTTGGTTACCGAACAGTTCAAAAGAAGAGGTCGTAAAATAGTTCAAAAAAGAGGTTCAAGAAGAGGTGAACTGTACCCTCGTACAGTATCTCAGCACGCTCTGGCGAAAGATTGCACTCCTCCTTCTTTATTTGACTTTCTCCAACCACATGCTTCCAGAGGGAAGTGGGTCGTAAACAGCGTTGCCTTTGGTTACCGAACAGTTCAAAAGAAGAGGTGGTAAAATAGTTAAAAAAAGAGGTTCAAGAAGAGGTGAACTGTACCCTCGTACAGTATCTCAGCACGCTCTGGCGAAAGATTGTACTCCTCCTTCTTTATTTGACTTTCTCCAACCACATGCTTCCAGAGGGAAGTGGGTCGTAAACAGCGTTGCCTTTGGTTACCGAACAGTTCAAAAGAAGAGGTGGTAAAATAGTTCAAAAAAGAGGTTCAAGAAGAGGTGAACTGTACCCTTGTACAGTATCTCAGCACGCTCTGGCGAAAGATTGTACTCCTCCTCCTTTATTTGACTTTCTCCAACCACATGCTTCCAGAGGGAAGTGGGTCGTAAACAGCGTTGCCTTTGGTTACCGAACAGTTCAAAAGAAGAGGTCGTAAAATAGTTCAAAAAAGAGGTTCAAGAAGAGCTCACAAGACCCTCGGGTGCCGTGAATGTCAATCAAGTGACGAAAGTGACGTCTTGGTGACGATTGATGATCGCTCATTTCGGTGCGGCGTCTTCAGTAATGCGGACGCCGTATCGATCCGTTGTGGTGAAGAAGGAGCTGAGCCGGAAGGCAAAGCTCTCAATTTACCGGTCGATCTACGTTCCCATCCTCACCTATGGTCATGAGCTTTGGGTCATGACCGAAAGGACAAGATCACGGGTACAAGCGGCCGAAATGAGTTTCCTCCGCCGGGTGTTGGGTCTCTCCCTTAGAGATAGGGTGAGAACCTCTGCCAGCTCAAAGTAAAGCCACTGTTCCTCCACATGGAGAGGAGCCAGATGAGGTGGTTGGGGCATCTGGTCAGGATGCCACCCGAACGCCTCCCTAGGGAGGTGTTTAGGGCACGTCCGACCGGCAGAAGGCCAAGGGGAAGACCCAGGACACGTTGGGAAGACTATGGCCTGGGAATGTCTCGGGATCCCCCGGGAAGAGCTGGACCAAGTGGCTGGGGAGAGGAAAGTCTGGGCTTCCGCTTATCCAACCCGACCTTGGGTAAGCGGAAGAAGATGGATGGATGGGTAATTTTTAGGTGTATTTTTTTAACGGCTGGCTGGCGATGGACTGACACACCCTCCGGTAGCTGGCGATGGACTTAAGGGTCACCCCTGATTTAGACAAATGCTTGAACATTTTCAATTGTGTTCAGATTTGACACAATTTGTCGGTGTGTACCATGTATCTTGTTGGTTTGGCTGAACACCTGTGGGTGTTTATTCGTCTGGCGCAGTTGAGCTGTGCGAGAAATTTCAAGTCAATTTCCCTTATAATCATACTTGCCAACCTTGAGACCTCCAATTTCGGGGGGTGGGTGCGGGGGGCGTGGTTGGGGCGGGGGCGTGGTTAAGAGAGGAGGAGTATATTTACAGCTAGAATTCACCAAGTCAAGTATTTAATATATATATATATATATATATATATATATATATATATATATATCCCCGCGACCCCCGAAGGGAATAAGCGGTAGAAAATGGATGGATGGATGGATATATATATATATATATACATATAAGAAATAATTGACTTTCAGTGAATTCTAGCTATATATATATATATATATATATATATATATGTCTTAATAAGGTTATCCAAAAAATAGTGCTCGATACCGTAGTAGAGCGCAATATATGTATGTGTGAGAAAAAAATCACAAGACTATTTCATCTCTACAGGCCTGTTTCATGAGGGGGGGTACCCTCAATCATCAGGATATATATATATATATATATATATATATATATATATATATATATATATATATATATATATATATATATATATAAAAGAAATACTTGAATTTCAGTGTTCATTTATTTACACATATACACACACATAACACTCATCTACTCATTGTTGACTTAAGGGTTGAATTGTCCATCCTTGTTCTATTCTCTGTCACTATCTTTCTAACCATGCTAAACACCCTCTTTGATTATGCATTGCTGTGTGGCACGCACAAAAGTGCTTTCATCAAATGCACTAGATGGCAGTATTGTCCTGTTTAAGAGTGTCACAACATTGCTGTTTACGGCAGACGGACTGCTTTACTGTAGACGTTCTTTATATTGTGGGAAAGCGGACTCAGGTCCGCATGGAGCTGGAGGGGGCGTGGCCTCCAGTTACGCCTGAATTTCGGGAGTCTCCCGGAAAATCCGGGAGGGTTGGCAAGTATGCTTATAATAACGGCACCGCCATGTGACGTTTGTCTAGCAGAGGCAACACTGTAAAGTTAAATATAAAGTACCAATGATTGTCACACACACACTAGGTGTGGCGAAATTATCCTCTGCATTTGACCCATCACCCTTGATCACCCCCTGGGAGGTGAGGGGAGCAGTGAGCAGCAGTGGTGGCCGTCCCCATCAATCATTTTTGGTGATTTAACCCCCAATTCCAACCTTTGATGCTGAGTGCCAAGCAAGGAGGTAATGGCTCCCATTTTTATAGTCTTTGGAATGACTCGGGCCAGGGTTTGAATTCACGACCTACCCATCTCAGGGGGATGTTTCGAGGCTTTTTACCCTGTTGTGTGCGGCGCTTCAGGAGTAGACTCGTCTTTTACACATACGTTCCACGTCACTCCACCCAGTTGGTGACATTTCTGAAAAGTAGGGCCGATATTTACGGGCCTATATTTGTTTCAATGATTTTTTATAGATATTTTATGCATTTAAAGTCTCTATAAGCCCTCCACGCAGCTTTCTGGGGATGTGAATCTGATAACTCACGATTCGGTTCAGCATCGATTCTCGATTCAACCACCATTTTGGATTCAAACCAATTCTCGCAGTATATTATTTTGTGTAAAAAATGATAATGAAGCCTTTTCCAAACTGATTACTGGCTACAAGACACTGAGATGGGTAGGTTGTGAGTTCAAACCCCGGGCCGAGTCACACCAAAGACTGTAAAAATGGGACTCATAACCTCCCTGCTTGGCACTCAGCATCAAGGGTTGGAATTGGGGGTTAAATCACCAAAAATTATTCCCGGGCGTGGCCACAGCAGCTGCTCACTGCTCTCCTCACCTCCCAGGGGGTGATCAAGGGTGATGGGTCAAATGCAGAGGATAATTTCGCCACACCTAGTGTGTGTGTGACAATCATTGGTACTTTAACTTTATATCATACTTGCCAACCTTGAGACCTCCGATTTCGGGAGGTGGGGGGGGTGGGGGCGTGGTCGGGGGTGGGACGGGGGCGTGGTTGAGGGCGTGGTTAAGAGGGGAGGAGTATATTGACAGCTAGAATTCACCAAGTCAAGTATTTCATACATATATATATACATACATATACATATATATATATATATATATATATATATATATATATATATATATATATACATCCTGAAAATATGCAAACAAAACTGTGTTTAGATAATTGATACTTCAAACTTGCATAAATAAATCTTAAGGAATATAACAACTTGGCTTCTGAGAGCTTCAAAATGTAATGAATAAAATGCTAAAGTTGTTGATAAACAAGCAATTATTTTAATAATTAAATATGGTCATTTTAAATGAATTATTATGATCATTTAAAATTAAGTATTTCCAATATGTTTATTTTAATGTATAATTCTATGGCTGGATGTAATAAGGAGTCACGAAAAAATACAAATAAAAATACAATTAATTTTGATGTTTTTAGCAAAATATAGTAAAAATGTATTTAGTTTTTTTTTTTTTTAAATTAATAAATATATTTATTTTTAGGTAAGATAAACATAATAATACAATTTATCTCTAGTCTGGATGATTTAGTTCTTGTCACCCTGTTGTCCTCCCGTCATAAAAAAAAGGCTGTCCTCACTCAGGTCCGCATGGAGCTGGAGGGGGCGTGGCCTCCAGCTCCGGCTGAAAATCGGGAGATTTTCGGGGGAGAATATTTGTCCCGGGAGGTTTTCGGGAGAGGCGCTGAATTTCGGGAGTCTCCCGGAAAATTCGGGAGGGTTGGCAAGTATGCTTTATATTAGCTTATTTTATCAAATAAAGTCAATAAAACCGGGACGCATGATAACGTTCATAGTCCAAACTAAAAAAATTAATAAATGTGACACATGAGCAGAATGAACAAGCTCGCCTTGGCAAGCTAACATGCTACGCTAACTAGCCTTTTTTAAAAATGAATAATATTATCGCAATTCTAAGATAACTCCTCTTTGTGTTCCGTGACCACAACACTGTTTACATTTTATTTGCATTGCTTTTTTTTTTGTATTTAAGTGCCTTAATCCCAGCCTTAGCTGTTAGCGCCATGGTAGTTTTAGCGGTTAGTATTACTCACACCCTCACCTGGAAACACACCTCAGTAGAAATCCTAACCTGGGACACACAATGTATGCAAACACTCCTATATACTCAACATATACACTTTGTCATGGACGTCCATTGTGGGAATATTGTATTGTTTTAATGTTGTTGATGACACTTTTATGGGTTTCAAGCTGGCTGAAGAACCTTTTATTTGTGCTTTCAAGCTGGGACGCAGGTGTGTACAGGTACGTCTGGTGGATGATACAAAAAAGTACTCCTTATTAAGTTAACCGCCAGTGACAATCCGACTTAAAAAGGCATATTTGAAGTCCAAAATGTGAAATTACAGAGCACAAGTGGGCTGAGTGGCATTTATCAAACGCACCGACCTGAGTGCTCTGGTATTGTTTTTGTTTTTTTGACTCTTCACAGTGTTCATTGTTTACATTTGTTTTACAACACTGTCCAGTCTAATGTTTTTCTGAAAATAAACCATTGGAATCAGAAGAAAAAAGGCTGTAAAAGCTTGCAAACGTGGTTTTTTTTTTTTTTTTTGACATATAAAAAGCATTATAATCTACAATTTTAATAAATTAACATATAAATTAACATCTGCCAGAAATGTACTTGTAAAATAAAATTGTAGTGTTCTTTTATTTACAGTAATGGACTATTAAAACAATGGAAACTCAGTTGCCAGAATTTTACCGTAAAAATTAAAGTTGTACCGTGTTTCAATTTACAGTAATGCACTGTATAAACTAGATTTTACGGTAAAACAAAAATGGCAGCTCAGTAGCCATAATTTTACTATATTTTACAGTAAAAACAATGGAAAACTCAGTCGCCGGAATTTTACTGTAAAAATAAAACTTGCACCGTTTTTCAATTTACAGTAGTGCACTGTAAAAACACGCATATATTTTACAGTAAACTGGCATTTCAATTGCCAAAATTTTACAGTCAAAATAAAAGTGGTACCGTTTTTCAATTTACAGTAATGCACTATTAAAACAATGCAAACTCAGTAAAAATAACAGTTGTACCGTTTTTCAATTTACAGTAATGCACTGTAAAATCTAGATTTTATGGTAAAACGAAAATGGCAGCTCAGTCGCCATAATTTATTATATTTTACAGTGAAAACAATGGAAACTCAGTCGCCGGAATTTTACTGTAAAAATACAAGTTGTGCAATGTTTCAATTTACAGTAGTGCACTGTAAAAACGTGTATATTTTACAGTAAACTGGCATTTCAATTGCCAAAATTTTACAGTCAAAATAAAAGTGGTACCGTTTTTCAATTTACTGTAATGCACTACTAAAACAATGCAAACTCAGTCGCCGGAATTTTACTGTAAAAATAATAGTTGTACCGTTTTTCAATTTACAGTAATGCACTGTAAAAACTAGATTTTACGGTAAAACAAAAATGGCAGCTAAGTCGCCATAATTTATTATATTTTACAGTGAAAACAATGGAAACTCAGTCACCAGAATTTTACTGTAAAAATACAAGTTGTACAATTTTTCAATTTACAGTACTGCACTGTAAAAACATGTCTATATTTTACAGTAAACTGGCATTTCAATCGCCAAAATGTTACAGTAAAAATAAAAGTGTTACCGTTTTTCAATTTACAGTAATGCACTTTTAAAACAATGGAAACTCGGTTGCCGGAATTTTACCGTAAAAATAAAAGTTGTACAGTTTTTCAATTTACAGTTATGCACTGTAAAATCTAGATTTTACGGTAAAACGAAAATGGCAGCTCAGTCGCCATAATTTTACTATATTTTACAGTAAAAACAATGGAAACTCAGTCATCAGAATTTTACTGTAAAAATAAAAGTTGTACAATTTTTCAATTTACAGTACTGCACTGTAAAAACATGTCTATATTTTACAGTAAACTGGCATTTCAATTGCCAAAGTTTTACAGTAAAAATAAAAGTGTTACCGTTTTTCAATTTACAGTAATGCACTATTAAAACAATGGAAACTTGGTTGCCGGAATTTTACCGTAAAAATAAAAGTTGTACCGTTTTTCAATTTACAGTTATGCACTGTAAACACTAGATTTTACGGTAAAACGAAAATGGCAGCTCATTCGCCATAATTTTACTATATTTTACAGTAAAAACAATGGAAACTCAGTCACCAGAATTTTACTGTAAAAATACGAGTTGTACAATTTTTCAATTTACAGTACTGCACTGTAAAAACATGTCTATATTTTACAGTAAACTGGCATTTCAATTGCCAAAATTTTACAGTAAAAATAAAAGTGTTACCGGTTTTTAATTTACAGTAATGCACTATTAAAACAATGGAAACTCGGTTGCCGGAATTTTACCGTAAAAATAAAAGTTGTACTGTTTTTCAATTTACAGTTATGCACTGTAAAAACTAGATTTTACGGTAAAACGAAAATGGCAGCTAAGTCGCCATAATTTATTATATTTTACAGTGAAAACAATGGAAACTCAGTCACCAGAATTATACTGTAAAAATACAAGTTGTACAATTTTTCAATTTACAGTACTGCACTGTAAAAACATGTCTATATTTTACAGTAAACTGGCTTTTCAATTGCCAAAATTTTACAGTAAAAATAAAAGTGGTACCGTTTTTCAATTTTCAGTAATGCACTATTAAAACAATGCACACTCAGTAAAAATAACAGTTGTTCCGTTTTTCAATTTACAGTAATGCACTGTAAAATCTAGATTTTATGGTAAAACAAAAATGGCAGCTCAGTCGCCATAATTTATTATATTTTACATTAAAAACAATGGAAACTCAGTCGCCGGAATTTTACTGTAAAAATACAAGTTGTACAATGTTTCAATTTACAGTAGTGCACTGTAAAAACGTGTATATTTTACAGTAAACTGGCATTTCAATTGCCAAAATGTTACAGTAAAAATAAAAGTGTTACCGTTTTTCAATTTACAGTAATGCACTATTAAAACAATGGAAACTCGGTTGCCGGAATTTTACCGTAAAAATAAAAGTTGTACCGTTTTTCAATTTACAGTTATGCACTGTAAAAACTAGATTTTACGGTAAAACAAAAATGGCAGCTCAGTCGCCATACTTTTACTGTAAAAAAAAAAGTGGTACCGTTTTTCAATTTACAGTAATATACTGTAAAAACAAGCACATTTTACAGTTAACTGGTATCTCAGTTGCGAAAATGTTACTGTAAAAATAAAAGCGGTGCCGTTTTTCAATTTACAGTAATACACTGTAAAACAACTGTAGATTTTACAGTTTAAAAAAATGGCAGTTCAGTCCCCAATTTTTGTGTAAAAAACAGTGGTACCTTTTATTTTATTTTAGTAATGCACTGTAAAATCAATGACCATAGATTTTACAGTAAAAAAAAAAAGGCAACTCAGTCGCCAAAATTTTACTGTAAAAAAATAACGTTAGTATCGTTTTTCCATGTACTGTAAAAACAACTGTAGATTTTAGGGTAAATAAATTAACTAGAAACTCAGTCGCCAGAATTTTTCTGTTAAAATAGCAGTGGCACTGTTTTTCCATTTACAGTAAAACAATTGTAGATTTTTTCTTTTTTAAAAACTGGCCACTGACTCCCCAAAATGTACTGTAAAAAAATAACAGTAGTACCGTTTTTTCTATGTACAGTTATGTACTGTGAAAACAACTGTAGATTTTAGGGTAAAAAAATAAACTACAAACTCAGTCGCCAGAATTTTACTGTAAAAATAGCAATGGCACTATTTTTCCATTTACAGTAATGCGCTGTGAAATAATTTTTTGTAAAAAAAAAAAAAAAAGGCCACTCACTCGCCAGAATTTTACTGTAAAAAGTTGTACCATTTTTCAGTTTACAGTACTGCACTGTAAAAACTAGATTTTACGGTAAAACAAAAATGGCAGCTCAGTCGCCATAATTTTACTGTAAAAATAAAAGTGGTACCGTTTTTCCATTTACAGTAATGCACTGTAATATCAATGACCTTAGATTTTCCGGTTAACAGAAATGGCAACTCAGTCGACAAAATTTACTGTAAAAAATAACAGTAGTACCGTTTTTCCATGTACAGTTATGTACTGTAAAAACAACTGTAGATTTTAGGGTAAAAAAATTAACTAGAAACTCAGTCGCCATAATTTTACTATATAGCAGTGGCACTAGTTTTCCATTTACAGTAATGCACTGTAAAACTATTTTTTGGGAAAAAAAAAAAAAAAAACTGGCCACTCACTCGCCAGAATTTTACTGTAAAAATACCATTTACAGTAATGCCCTGAAAAAACAAGCATATATTTTACAGTAAACTGGCATCTCAATTGCTGAAAATCTTCTGTAAAAATACAATTGGTACCGTTTTTCCATTTACAGTAATGCACTGTAAAAACAAGCACATTTTACAGTTAACTGGCATCTGTTGCTAAAATCTTACTGTAAAAATAAAAGCGGTGCCGTTTTTCCATTTACAGTATTGCACTGTAAAACTATTTTTTGTAAAAAAAAAAAAATGGCCACTCACTCGCCAGAATTTTACTGTAAAAATACCATTTGTACTGTTTCCATTTACAGTAATGCACTGAAGAAACAAGCATATATTTTACAGTAAACTGGCATCTCAATTGCTGAAAATGTTCTGTAAAAATACAATTGGTACCGTTTTTCAATTTACAGTAATGTACTGTTAAAACAACTGTCGATTTTACGTAAAAAAAAAAAAAAAAAAAAGCCAATTCAGTCGCCAGAAATTTACTGTATAGCAGTGGCACTATTTTTTCATTAACAGTAATGCACTGTAAAACTATTTTTTGTAAAAAAAAAAGAAAAAAAATACTGGCCACTCACTCGCCAGAATTTTACTGTAAAAATAAGTTGTACCTTGTTTCCATTTACAGTAATGCACTGAAGGAACAAGCATATATTTTACAGTAAACTGGCATCTCAATAGCTGAAAATTTTCTATAAAAATACAATTGGTACCGTTTTCAATTTACAGTAATGCACTGTAAAACAATTTTTTGTAAAAAAAACCAAAAACTGGCCACTCACTCGCCAGAATTTTACTGTAAAAATAACAGTTGTACTGTGTTTCCATTTACAGTAATGCACTGAAAAAAACTAGCATATATTTTACAGTTAACTGGCATCTAAATTGCTGAAAATTATCTGTAAAAATACAATTGGTACCGTGTTTCAATTTACAGTAATGCACTGTTAAAACAACTGTCGATTTTACGATAAAAAAAAAAAAAAGGCAGTTCAGTCGCCAGAACTTTACTGTAAAAATACAGAAACAGTTGTACTGTTTCACAATTTACAGTAATGTACTCTAATAAACTTTTTTTTTTTAATTCAGAAAAATTGTAGCTACTGAGTTGTAAGTTTTTTTTTACCGTAAAATGTACAGATTTCTTTTGACAGTGTAGATAATTGTTTTTTACGTATTGAAATTGTGAATCTGTAGTGGCGTTGTGGATGGCAGACTTTGGACATTTCTGGGTTAGAGAGAGAGAGAAAGTCTTATTGAGTTACTGTCATTAAGTCATTGCAGCTGACATCTGAAGAACTTCTTCCACTAGCAGGAAAACATCTTTCACTTCCACTTCAACTTCTTTCCTGATTCAAGCCGGCCTGAAAAGACTGAGAAGTTCGTAGAGGACGTCTCATCAACTCCACTACAGTAAGTTGCATTTTTCATTTTTTACTTCACACTTGGACTACTAACAGGAGTTGGTGACTTAGGTCTTAACCGTGAACCGAAGACTAGTTTTCAATTCAAGCCTGTGGTGCAGCCAGCAGATAGTTGTTTTTTTTAATGATTGGCATGTGAAAAAGAAAAAAGAACAATTTAGTTGTTTCGGTTTGTTTTTTGCCAAATAAATACTGTAATAATTTCTCAATTAAGATGTCAAATTACCGTATTTTCCGCACTATAAGACGCGCCTAAAAACCACAAATTTTCACAAAAGCTGACAGTGCGGCTTATAACCCGGTGCGCCTTATATATGGATTAATATAAATATTTATTTTCATAAAGTTTCGGTCTCGCAACTACGGTAAACAGCCGCCATCTTTTTTCCCCGTAGAAGAGGAAGCGCTTCTTCTTCTATGGTAAGCAACTGCCAAGGTAAGCACCCGCCCCCGTAGAAGAGGAAGCGCTTCTTCTTCTACGGTAAGCAACCACCCGCCCCCATAGAAGAAGAAGCGCGCGGGTATTACGTTTCATTTCCTTTGTGTGTTTACATCTGTAAAGACCACAAAATGGCTCCTACCAAGCGACACGCGTATAACGCAGAATTTAAACTTAAGGCAATAAGTCATGCCGAAGAACACGGAAATAGAGCAGCAGCAAGAGAATATAACATAAGCCGGCCATTTTGGATCCCGTATTCGCCCAACTTTTTAATTCGGACACCGAAGGAGAAGAATTCGAGGGATTTATGAATGAAGAATAACTTCAGAAAGTGAGCGTTATGTTTATTTTGTGTGTTGTGACATTAACGTTCGAGCAACATTAAGTTATTGATGTTGATGTTATTGCTCTGCACTATTTTGAATTTTACTATGTTTGTGATTGCACATTTGCACATTACCGTACATTTTGGGAGTGAACAGAGTTGTTAGAACGCTGGTTTTTAATATATTATTAAAGTTTGACTGACCTATCTGACTGTTTTTTTGACATTCCCTTTAGCGCAGTTAGATGCGGCTTATAACACGGGGCGGCTTATAGGTGGACAAAGTTTTGAAATATGCCGTTCATTGAAGGCGCGGCTTATAACCCAGGGCGCCTTATGGTGCGGAAAATACGGTATAGTTATTTACTTGATTGTCGCTGTTAGAATGTTGTTTTAAATTATTTTGAAAAAGAACAATTTAGTTGTTTCAGTTTGTTTTTTGCTAAATAAATATCATTATTATTTCTCATTTAAGATGTCAAATTATAATTATTTACTTGATAGTCACTGTTACAATGTTATGTTTTTAATTATTTGTGGAAAAGAACAATTTAGTTGTTTCAGTTTGTTTTTTGCCAAATAAATACCATTATTATTTCTCAATCAAGATTTCAAATTATAGTTATTTATTTGATTGTCGCTGTTAGAATGTTGTTTTAAATTATTTAAAAAAAGAACAATTTAGTTGTTTCAGTTTGTTTTTTGCCGAATAAATACCATTATTACTTCTCAATTATTAAAATGTCAAATTAGTTTTTTACTTGATTGTCGCTGTTAAAATATTGTTTTTAATTATTTGTAAAAAATAACAATTTACCGTATTTTTCGGAGTATAAGTCGCACCGGAGTATAAGTCGCACCTGCCGAAAATGCATAATAAAGAAGGAAAAAAACATAAATCGCACTAGAGCCCGGCCAAACTATGAAAAAAAATGCGACTTATAGTCCGAAAAATACGGTAGTTGTTTCAGTTTGTTTTTTGCCAAATAAATACCATTATTATTTCTCAATTAAGATGTCAGATTATAGTTATTTACTTGTATGTTGCTAATACAATGTTATATTTTGGTTACTATTTGTGAAAAAGAACAATTTAGTTATTTCAGTTTATTTGCCAAAGAAAATACCATTATTATTTCTCAGTTAAGGTATCATACTTTAGTTACTTACTTGAATGTTGCTGTTAGAATTTTGTTTTTGATTCATTGTAAAAAATTGAAATTTTAGTTGTTTCAGTTTTTTATATGCCAAATAAATGCCATCGTTATTTCTCAATTAAAATATTAAAATACAGTTATTTTCTTGAATGTTGCTGTTAGAATGTTATGTTTTTGATTGCTATTTGTGGAAAAAGGACAATTTAGTTGTTTTGACTAGTAAATAACATAATAAAAAATTGTTGTTTCTATTTGAATGTCAAAACAGAAAAGCAACATTGTTCTGGGCAAATTAAGTTACGTGGATCCAGATGAATGTGATAAAATGTGCTTCAGAGGAAACTGGATATTAGTTCAAGTAACTATATAAAAAGGGGGATTCAAAAAGTGTATAATTCTTCCCATTACCCTTTTGAGATATGTTTAATTACATTTTATTTTATTAATTACATTTTCTTGTCTTTTTTGTGAAATAATATTGCCATTGAGCACAAGATAGTTCAGTGGAGATATGTACGTATATTATGTACTACATGTATGATGTGGAGCTCATTATGACATACTCGATAAACACAAACTGCTAAAATGTTATGTAAAGTATTTTTATTTGTAAAAAAAATAAAAAGTTGATATTTTTTCTTGTTACAGAAATGTGGGTTATTTAGTGGAATGTCTAAACTATGGAATTGTCTTTACAATGAGATAAGATTGTAGAAATATATTCCAATTGAAAAAATATATAAAGACTGAACAATAAGATCATAAGTGTCTCCATTTTGCTTTATATTTATTATTTTACTTATATTTTGTCTGGTTTTGTATTTGTTTTGTATCATCCCGTGAGGTGTATATTATTTTTTTGTTCGGTTTGTACTTCATGAAGTTTTTGCACTTGTTTTTGTTGTGTGTTTTTTGTTTGTTTTCATTATATTTGGATGTATTTGTTTGCTTGTGAATCTGGGCTATCCATTAACTACTTATTATGTTGAAGGGGGGCAGGAAATATAAGATTTTCTTCATCCTGTTCCTTCTCAAGCATAGGTGTGTAAATATCTGTTTTGTTGTTAGAGTTTAATTATCTATGGATCAAAAATGCACATCAATGAAGGAGATGAATAAAAAATGAATGAAAAACAGAAAAAGTATCGTAAGCCCATAAAATGTTGTGTTTTGGGTTATTATTTGTGAAAAAGGACTATTTAGTTGTTTCGGTTTGTTAGTTGCCAAATAAACTACATGATTATTTCTTATATTAGATGTCAAATCAAAGTTATTTACTTCAATGTCAATGTTAAAAATATTAATTGTTTTCGTTTATATTATTATTTCTTGTTCAAGACAACAAATTTAGGTCTAAACAGAAAAAAACATCGTAAGCTGATGGAATGTTGTATTTTTAGTTATTTTTTGTAGAAAAAGGACAATTTAGTTGTTTCGGTTTATTTGCCAAATAATGTTATTACTTATTAAATGAGATGTCAAATTATAGTGACGGTATTTACTTGAATGTTGCTGTTAAAAAATTTGGATTTTGGTTATTATTTGAAGAAAAAAAAGAACAATTTAGTTGTTTCAGTTTGTTGTCAAATAAGTAACATTATTTCTTGTTCAAGACAACAAATTTAGGTCTAAACAGAAAAAAAAACATCGTAAGCTGATGGAATGTTGTGTTTTTAGGTTTTTTTTGTAGAAAAAGGACAATTTAGTTGTTTCGGTTCATTTGCCAAATAATGTTATTACTTATTAAATGAGATGTCAAATTATAGTGACGGTATTTACTTGAATGTTGCTGTTAAAAAATTTGGATTTTGGTTATTATTTGAAGAAAAAAAAGGACAATTTAGTTGTTTCAGTTTGTTGTCAAATAAGTAACATTATTTCTTGTTCAAGACAACAAATTTAGGTCTAAACAGAAAAAAAACATCGTAAGCTGATGGAATGTTGTGTTTTTAGTTATTTTTTTGTAGAAAAGGGACAATTTAGTTGTTTCGGTTTATTTGCCAAATAATGTTATTACTTATTAAATTAGATGTCAAATTATAGTGACGGTATTTACTTGAATGTTGCTGTTAAAAAATTAGGATTTTGGTTATTATTTGAAGGAAAAAAAGGACAATTTAGTTGTTTCAGTTTGTTGTCAAATAAGTAACATTATTTCTTGTTCAAGACAACAAATTTAGGTCTAAACAGAAAAAAAAACATCGTAAGCTGATGGAATGTTGTGTTTTTAGTTATTTTTTGTAGAAAAAGGACAATTTAGTTGTTTCGGTTTATTTGCCAAATAATGTTATTACTTATTAAATGAGATGTCAAATTATAGTGACGGTATTTACTTGAATGTTGCTGTTAAAAAATTGGGATTTTGGTTATTATTTGAAGAAAAAAAAGGACAATTTAGTTGTTTCAGTTTGTTGTCAAATAAGTAACATTATTTCTTGTTCAAGACAACAAATTTAGGTCTAAACAGAAAAAAAAACATCGTAAGCTGATGGAATGTTGTGTTTTTAGTTTTTTTTTGTAGAAAAAGGACAATTTAGTTGTTTCGGTTTATTTGCCAAATAATGTTATTACTTATTAAATGAGATGTCAAATTATAGTGACGGTATTTACTTGAATGTTGCTGTTAAAAAATTTGGATTTTGGTTATTATTTGAAGAAAAAAAAGAACAATTTAGTTGTTTCAGTTTGTTGTCAAATAAGTAACATTATTTCTTGTTCAAGACAACAAATTTAGGTCTAAACAGAAAAAACAACATCGTAAGCTGATGGAATGTTGTGTTTTTAGTTATTTTTTGTAGAAAAAGGACAATTTTCGGTTTATTTGCCAAATAATGTTATTACTTATTAAATGAGATGTCAAATTATAGTGACGGTATTTACTTGAATGTTGCTGTTAAAAAATTAGGATTTTGGTTATTATTTGAAGAAAAAAAAGGACAATTTAGTTGTTTCAGTTTGTTGTCAAATAAGTAACATTATTTCTTGTTCAAGACAACAAATTTAGGTCTAAACAGAAAAAACAACATCGTAAGCTGATGGAATGTTGTGTTTTTAGTTATTTTTTGTAGAAAAAGGACAATTTTCGGTTTATTTGCCAAATAATGTTATTACTTATTAAATGAGATGTCAAATTATAGTGACGGTATTTACTTGAATGTTGCTGTTAAAAAATTAGGATTTTGGTTATTATTTGAAGAAAAAAAAGGACAATTTAGTTGTTTCAGTTTGTTGTCAAATAAGTAACATTATTTCTTGTTCAAGACAACAAATTTAGGTCTAAACAGAAAAAACAACATCGTAAGCTGATGGAATGTTGTGTTTTTAGTTTTTTTTTGTAGAAAAAGGACAATTGAGTTGTTTCGGTTTATTTGCCAAATAATGTTATTACTTATTAAATGAGATGTCAAATTATAGTGACGGTATTTACTTAAATGTTGCTGTTAAAAATTTAGGATTTTGGTTATTATTTGAAGAAAAAATAGGACAATTTAGTTGTTTCAGTTTGTTGTCAAATAAGTAACATTATTTCTTGTTCAAGACAAAAATATATATATAATTTAGGTTTAACAATCCAATAAAGTTATAAATGATATTATCATAGACATTTCTATATTTGGAGTTGTTGTACATGCTTGTACTGTATATACAGTGCAACTGTATATTATATTATTCCAGAAAGTATTCACTGCTCTTCAATTTTTTCCACTTTTTGTTATGTTACAGGCTTATTTCATAATGGAATAAATACCTTTTGGCCCTCAAAATTTTACACACAATACCACATAATGACAATGTGAAAAGTTTAGATTTTTTTTAGCCATTTCTTTGTAAAAAGTTTGCTAAAATGCAGACCATGAGAAACAAAATTCTCTGGTCTGATGAGACAAAGATTGAAGTCTTTGGCGTGAATGCCAGGCATCATGTTTGGAAGAAACCAGGCACTGCTCATCACCAGACTAATACCATCCCTACAGTGAAGCGTGGTGGTGGCAGCATCATGCTGCGGGGATGGCTTTTAGTGGCAGGAACTGCGAGACTAGTCAGGATAGAGGGAAACATAAATGCAGCAATGTACAGATAACTGTTAAAGGGGAACATTATCACAATTTCAGAATGGTTAAAACCATTAAAAATCAGTTCCCAGTGGCTTATTTTATTTTTCGAAGTTTTTTTCAAAATTTTACCCATCACGCAATATCCCTAAAAAAAAGCTTCAAAGTGCCTGATTTTAACCATCGTTATATACACCTGTCCATTTTCCTCTGATGTCACATGGTGATGCCATCCATCCATCCATCTTCTTCCGCTTATCCGAGGTCGGGTCGCGGGGGCAGCAGCTTAAGCAGGGAAGCCCAGACTTCCCTCTCCCCAGCCACTTCGTCCAGCTCCTCCCGGGGGATCCCGAGGCGTTCCCAGGCCAGCCGGGAGACATAGTCTTCCCAGCGTGTCCTGGGTCTTCCCCGTGGCCTCCTACCGGTCGGACGTGCCCGAAACACCTTCCTAGGGAGGCGTTCGGGTGGCATCCTGACCAGATGCCCGAACCACCTTATCTGGCTCCTCTCAATGTGGAGGAGCAGCGGCTTTACTTTGAGCTCCTCCCGGATGACAGAGCTTCTCACCCTATCTCTAAGGGAGAGCCCCGCCACTCGGCGGAGGAAACTCATTTCGGCCGCTTGTACCCGTGATCTTGTCCTTTCGGTCATAACCCAAAGCTCATGACCATAGGTGAGGATGGGAACGTAGATCGACCGGTAAATCGAGAGCTTTGCCTTCCGGCTTAGCTCCTTCTTCACCACAACGGATCGATACAGCGTCCGCATTACTGAAGACGCCGCACCGATCCGCCTGTCGATCTCACGATCCACTCTTCCCCCACTCGTGAACAAGACTCCGAGGTACTTGAACTCCTCCACTTGGGGCAAGATCTCCTCCCCAACCCGGAGATGGCACTCCACCCTTTTCCGGGAGAGAACCATGGACTCGGACTTGGAGGTGCTGATTCCCATCCCAGTCGCTTCACACTCGGCTGCGAACCGATCCAGTGAGAGCTGAAGATCTTGGCCGGAGGAAGCCATCAGGACCACATCATCTGCAAAAAGCAGAGACCTAATCCTGCAGCCACCAAACCAGATCCCCTCAACGCCTTGACTGCGCCTAGAAATTCTGTCCATGAAAGTTATGAACAGAATGGGTGACAAAGGGCAGCCTTGGCGGAGTCCAACCCTCACTGGAAACGTGTCCGACTTACTGCCGGCAATGCGGACCAAGCTCTGGCACTGATCATACAGGGAGCGAACTGCCACAATAAGACAGTCCGTTACCCCATACTCTCTGAGCACTCCCCACAGGACTTCCCGGGGTACACGGTCGAATTCCTTCTCCAAGTCCACAAAGCACATGTAGACTGGTTGGGCAAACTCCCATGCACCCTCAAGGACCCTGCCGAGGTAGTTAAAAAGCTCCTCGGTGGCAAGGCCCCGGGGGTGGATGAGATCCGCCCGGAGTTCCTTAGGGCTCTGGATGTTGTGGGGCTGTCTTGGTTGACAAGACTCTGCAACATCGCGTGGACATCGGGGGCGGTACCTCTGGATTGGCAGACCGGGGTGGTGGTTCCTCTCTTTAAGAAGGGGAACCGGAGGGTGTGTTCCAACTATCGTGGGATCACACTCCTCAGCCTTCCCGGTAAGGTCTATTCAGGTGTACTAGAGAGGAGGCTACGCCGGATAGTCGAACCTCGGATTTAGGAGGAACAGTGTGGTTTTCGTCCTGGTCGTGGAACTGTGGACCAGCTCTATACCGATAGTGCCGGTAGTGATGCCAACACAAACAAACATGGCGCATAGAACAGCAAGCTATAGCGACATTAGCTCGGATTCAGACTCGGATTTCAGCGGCTTAAGCGATTCAACAGATTACGCATGTATTGAAACGGATGGTTGTAGTGTGGAGGCAGGTAGCGAAAACGAAATAGAAGAAGAAACTGAAGCTTTTGAGCCATATCGGTTTGAACCGTATGCAAGCGAAACCGACGAAAACGACACGACAGCCAGCGACACGGGAGAAAGCGAGGACGAATTCGCCGATTGCCTTCTAACCAACGATTGGTATGTGTTTGTTTGGCATTAAAGGAAACTAACAACTATGAACTAGGTTTACAGCATATGAAATACATTTGGCAACAACATGCACTTTGAGAGTGCAGACAGCCCAATTTTCATCAATTAATATATTCTGTAGACATACCCTCATCCGCTATCTTTTCCTGAAAGCTGATCTGTCCAGTTTTGGAGTTGATGTCAGCAGGCCAGGGAAGCTAGGGTCGATATTCTTCTCTTGATCATCTTCGATGGCATAAGGGACGGTGTGAGCCAAGACATCCAGGGGGTTTAGCTCGCTCGTCTGCGGGAACAAACTGCCGCCATTGCTTGCCGTGCTACCGAGGTCCTTTGTCCCTGAATTGCTCACACACTCCGGCAGATTCAATGGGGGTCTGGCGGCAGATTTCTTTGACTTTATCGTTGGAAATGCATCTGCTTTGAGTGTCGCAGGATATCCACACATTCTTGCCATCTCTGTCGTAGCATAGCTTTCGTCGGTAAAGTGTGCGGAACAAACGTCCAATTTCTTGCCACTTTCGCATCTTTGGGCCACTGGTGCAACTTGAATCCGTCCCTGTTCGTGTTGTTACACCCTCCGACAACACACCGACGAGGCATGGTGTCTCCAAGGTACGGAAAACAGTCGAAAAAACGGAAAATAACAGAGCTGATTTGACTCGGTGTTTGAGAAAATGGCGGATTGCTTCCCGATGTGACGTCACATTGTGACGTCATCGCTCCGAGAGCGAATAATAGAAAGGCGTTTAATTCACCAAAATTCACCCATTTAGAGTTCGGAAATCGGTTAAAAAAAATATATGGTCTTTTTTCTGCAACTTCAAGGTATATATTGACGCTTACATAGGTCTGGTGATAATGTTCCCCTTTAACCTGCTAATTCTAGCATGCTAGCATTATGTTAGATCCACTATGGACTGGCCTCTCACTATTATGTTAAATCCACTATGGACTGGACTCTCACAATATTATGCTAGATCCACTATGGACTGGACTCTCACAATATTATGCTAGATCCACTATGGACTGGACTCTCACACTATTATGTTAGATCCACTATGGACTGGACTCTCACAATATTATGCTAGATCCACTATGGACTGGACTCTCACACTATTATGTTAGATCCACTATGGACTGGACTCTCACTATTATGTTAAATCCACTATGGACTGGCCTCTCACTATTATGTTAGATCCACTATGGACTGGACTCTCACACTATTATGTTAGATCCACTATGGACTGGACTCTCACAATATTATGCTAGATCCACTATGAACTGGACTCTCACACTATTATGTTAGATCCACTATGGACTGGACTCTCACAATATTATGCTAGATCCACTATGAACTGGACTCTCACAATATTATGTTAGATCCACTATGGACTGGACTCTCACACTATTATTTTAGATCCACTATGGACTGGACTCTCACACTATTATGTTAGATCCACTATGGACTGGCCTCTCACTATTATGTTAAATCCACTATGGACTGGACTCTCACAATATTATGCTAGATCCACTATGGACTGGACTCTCACAATATTATGCTAGATCCACTATGGACTGGACTCTCACACTATTATGTTAGATCCACTATGGACTGGACTCTCACAATATTATGCTAGATCCACTATGGACTGGACTCTCACACTATTATGTTAGATCCACTATGGACTGGACTCTCACTATTATGTTAAATCCACTATGGACTGGCCTCTCACTATTATGTTAGATCCACTATGGACTGGACTCTCACACTATTATGTTAGATCCACTATGGACTGGACTCTCACAATATTATGCTAGATCCACTATGAACTGGACTCTCACACTATTATGTTAGATCCACTATGGACTGGACTCTCACAATATTATGCTAGATCCACTATGAACTGGACTCTCACAATATTATGTTAGATCCACTATGGACTGGACTCTCACACTATTATTTTAGATCCACTATGGACTGGACTCTCACACTATTATGTTAGATCCACTATGGACTGGACTCTTACACTATTATGCTAGATCCACTATGTACTGGACTCTCACAATATTATGTTAGATCCACTATGGACTGGACTCTCACACTATTATGTTAGATCCACTATGGACTGGACTCTCACACTATTATGTTAGATCCACTATGGACTGGACTCTCACACTATTATGCTAGATCCACTATGTACTGGACTCTCACAATATTATGTTAGATCCACTATGGACTGGACTCTCACACTATTATGTTAGATCCAGTATGGACTGGACTCTCACACTATTATGTTAGATCCACTATGGACTGGACTCTCACAATATTATGTTAGATCCACTATGGACTGGACTCACACTATTATGTTAGATCCAGTATGGACTGGACTCTCACACTATTATGTTAGATCCACTATGGACTGGACTCTCACAATATTATGTTAGATCCACTATGGACTGGACTCTCACTATTTTGTTCGATCCACTATGGACTGGACTCTCACACTATTATGTTAGATCCACTATGGACTGGACTCTCACACTATTATTTTAGATCCACTATGGACTGGACTCTCACACTATTATGTTAGATCCACTATGGACTGGACTCTCACACTATTATGTTGGATCCACTATGGACTGGACTCTCACACTATTATCCAATTTCTTGCCACTTTCGCATCTTTGGGCCACTGGTGCAACTTGAATCCGTCCCTGTTCGTGTTGTTACACCCTCCGACAACACACCGACGAGGCATGATGTCTCCAAGGTACGGAAAACAGTCGGAAAAACGGAAAATAACAGAGCTGATTTGACTCGGTGTTTGAGAAAATGGCGGATTGCTTCCCGATGTAACGTCACGTTGTGATGTCATCGCTCCGAGAGCGAATAATAGAAAGGCGTTTAATTCGCCAAAATTCACCTAATTAGAGTTCGGAAATCGGTTAAAAAAATATATGGTCTTTTTTCTGCAACATCAAGGTATATATTGACGCTTACATAGGTCAGGTGATAATGTTCCCCTTTAACCTGCTAATTCTAGCATGCTTGCATTCCTGAAAGTTTTGGTGGTGGCTCAGGGAATGGGGAAAGGACGTGACCACAAGGGCCCGTTCAACGAAGCTCGCGGCTTTATCTTGTCAGGCTTGTCCCTGACAGTTTGACTGTGTTTTAGTTTTTTCTCTGCGTTTGTCTTAGTTTTCTGTCCAGCGCTTTTATTTTGTCTTTATTTCCTACTTGTCTCCCTGAGTGCTGTGTCCCCTCAGCTGTGGCTGATTGGCACCTGGCCACACCTGGTGTCAATCAGCCAGCTGCTATTTAAACCTGCCTTCCCCTCCAGTCAGTGCTGGATTATTGATTGTCTTTGTCCTTTTCATTACTACCTGTCTTAATACTTGCCGATGTAGCTCTGTCTACTTTTGTTTCGCTCTGCTCATGTCCTAGTTCCTTCGTGTCACAGTAAGTGTTTTTGTTTCTTGTCCAAAGTTAGCCTCTGTGCTATTTTAGTTCATTTTGTTCTCCGCCTTGTGCGCACCTTTTGTTACCTTTTTCTTTGTTGTTTTGCCAGTGTTTAATTAAATCATGTTTTCTTGCACAACGCCTTCCGCCTTCTCTGCATCTTGGGGTTCGGCACCTACAAACTCTGACATATCTACCATTATTTCTTGATTTAGATGTCAAATTATAGTTATTTGCTTGAATTCCTGAACAGAACAACCACAGCAAGTTGTTTAAATATTATAGTTTTGGTTGTACATCATTTGTAAAAAAATATATTTTTTAAAGGTCCACTTTGTTATTTGTCAAATAAACTTGATCAGGGGTGTCTAACTCATTTTAGCTCAGGGGCCGCATGGAGGAAAATCTGTGCCCACGCAGGCGGGCCGGACTATTATTTTTATACTTAAAATCATGGCATTAAAACTAAAAAAATAAAGACAACTTCAGATTGTTTTCTTTGTCTTACTTTGGTCGAAAATAGAACAAACACATTCTGAAAATATTACAATAAAAACATAGAAAAACATAGCGGCAGCGGTAAAGTTTAGATCCATGAAGGAAAGAAGAAAGTGAATGAATGTTTATAACTGAATACATTTACATATGTATAAAAAAGTGTTTTCTTTTGTATTATTTTTGTAAATGAATTAAGTAACATTTATGACAACCTTTTTCCAAAACACAATATAGAATGTGAGATATAACAGGATGATGCATACTTTTATCATTTGATCTCAAAATGCTTACAACAAAAGTGGGACCTCAAAAATGTAGTGTGGGACCCCATTTTTATGACTTGATGACTTTATGACTTTGAAAATTCCTAGCACCAACCCTGATGGAGTATTGGTGCGTGCAAAACAGCAGCAGGCGGCTGTGGCCTGCGGGCCGGTTCTAATACTAATCAAATATGTCTCCGCTCGGGATGGTCTCCTGCTAGCCCCACTATGGACTGGACTCTCACTATTATGTTAGATCCACTATGGACTGGAGTCTCACACTATTATGTTAGATCCACTATGGACTGGACTCTCACACTATTATGTTAGATCCACTATGGACTGGACTCTCACAATATTATGTTAGATCCACTATGGACTGGACTCTCACTATTATGTTAGATACACTATGGACTGGACTCTCACACTATTATGTTAGATCCACTATGGACTGGACTCTCACATTATTATGTTAGATCCACTATGGACTGGACTCTCACACTATTATGTTAGATCCACTATGGACTGGATTCTCACACTATGGTAAATGGGTCGTATTTGTATAGCACTTTTCTACCTTTTTAAGGAACTCAAAGCGCTTTGACACTATTTTTCACATTCACCCATTCACACACACACATTCACACATCAATGGCGGGATGGTGATCTATTATGTTAGATCCACTATGGACTGGACTCTCACACTATTATGTTACATCCACTATGGACTGGACTCTCACACTATTGTTAGATCCACTATGGACTGGACTCTCACACTATTATGTTAGATCCACTATGGACTGGACTCTCACTATTATGTTAAATCCACTATAGACTGGACTCTCACACTATTATGTTAGATCCACTATGGACTGGACTCTCACTATTATGTTAAATCCACTATAGACTGGACTCTCACACTATTATGTTAGATCCACTATGGACTGGACACTCACTTTTATGTTAGATCCACTATGGACTGGACTCTCACACTATTATGTTAGATCCACTATGGACTGGACTCTCACACTATTATGTTAGATCCACTATGGACTGGACTCTCACACTATTATGTTAGATCCACTATAGACTGGACTCTCACACTATTATGTTAGATCCACTATGGACTGGACTCTCACTATTATTTTAGATCCACTATGGACTGGACACACACTATTATGTTAGATCCACTATGGACTGGACTCTCACACTATTATGTTAGATCCACTATGGACTGAACTCTCACAATATTATGCTAGATCCACTATGGACTGGATTCTCACAATATTATGCTAGATCCACTATGGACTGGACTCTCACACTATTATGTTAGATCCACTATGGACTGAACTCTCACAATATTATGCTAGATCCACTATGGACTGGACTCTCACAATATTATGCTAGATCCACTCGACGTCCATTGCACCGGTCGCCCAGGGCGGGGTCCCCACATCTGCGGTCCTCTCCAAGGTTTCTCATTGTCCCATTGGGTTGAGTTTTTCCTTGCCCTGATGTGGGATCTGAGCCGAGGATGTCGTTGTGGCTTGTGCAGCCCTTTGAGACACTCGTGATTTAGGGCTTTATAAGTAAACATTGATTGATTGATTGAACCTTAACTTTGACACGCAGGAACTAGATGAAAACTCTATTTTAGTTCAAAGTGTGCCTCCCGCCTTGTTTATTTGGGCCCCGGACACATCGTAAAAATACAATTAAAAAAAAAAAATCAAAGTGTAACGTAATGATTAAAAAAATGTTCGAACTAAAACCACTGACAATACACTTTGTCACCTGTAATGCATGCAGGCTATTTTCCTTTCAATATAAAGTCTCAGCTTATCTACATGGCTTGCTTTTAAATATGCAGCTCTTGTGGGGAAATGTGGACACCTCCTCAGGTTCTTCATGTCATGTTTAAGTCAAACATGTGGTGTTTGTATCACAGATGTGGCATCATCATAATCAGACGTGTCATCATACACTTTCAAACTATAAGGGCTGCCATCTGCTATTCAAACATCTAACACCATGCCTTCACACATGTCCGATTCAAAGTACCAGTAAGTCGCATTGTGTTTTTGTCCAGTCAGCTATTTATTTACTATGCTCTGAGCTGTTCTTATGGGGGTTTATTATCTTCCATAACATCTCAATTCCAGCATACAATATGGTTCCGCAGAGGTCTTGTCGGTGCAAAGTCGTCATTAGGACCAGACTAATGGTTTGTGCACTCAAAGTCACAAGTCTCCCATAAAGCTGTTTGCCATTCGCAATTGAAGAAGAGAGAGAGAGAGAGAGAGAGAGAGAGAGAGAGAGAGAGAGAGAGTTAGTCTGGAATTAGTCCATACTTGCCAACCCTCCCGGATTTTCCGGGAGACTCCCGAAATTCAGCGCCTCTCCCGAAAACCTCCCGGGACAAATTTTCTCTCGAAATTCAGGCGGAGCTGGAGGCCACGCCCCCTCCAGCTCCATGCGGACCTGAGTGACGTGTTGACAGCCTGTTCTCACGTCCGCTTTCCCACCATATAAACAGCTAATGGTCGATGGCGAGTTCTTGGTTTCTTATGTGTGTTTATTGTTAGGCAGTTTCATTAACGTCCTCCCAGCGCGGCAACAACACACAACAACAGCAGTCATGTTTTCGTCTACCGTAAAGCAGTTCGTCTGCCGTAAACAGCAATGTTGTGACACTTTTAAACAGGACAATACTGCCATCTACTGTACATGCATATGTGACCCACCCATAATGTGTCACATTTTTGTGTTGATTTATTTATTTTATTTTGTGGTTTGAATTCGTTTTTGGAGCTGTCATTACACATTTATCAGTATTCACATTGGTCAGTAGGGGGCAGTAGGGCGTTTCTTCCCAATTGAATGCTATCACCTGCAGACCGGAAGTGTCTTTTCATTCTGAATCAGAATGACAAGAATTTCTGATGAGAGCGACCAGTCTGTGAACAATTGAAACATCCTGTGTGCTTTTTCCTCCTGTATAACAGGTTAGTTTTGGTGAATCAACTCACTGAATAATATCCATGTGATCTTTATAAGTTTAAGTACACATTCTGATGGTGGAGCCTAACTCTAAAGTGTTTGTGAGTTGTAGTTTGTATTTGTGAATGAATCCAGTGCACAGCTGCAGTAATCAATACAAAATGGCGACGTGAGTGCGCAATGTTTATATAGGAACTTCTGATCCTAATTCAGACTCCCAAATTAGAGCTCCTGTTTTCTTATTGATTTTATCATGTATATTTATATAATGTGTGTGTTCTGAAATAGTGACAGAGAGTAGAACAAGGATGGACAATTCCACCCTTAACTCAACAATGAGTAGACGAGTGTTATGTGTGTGTATATGTAAATAAATGATCACTGAAATTCAAGTATTTCTTTTATTTATTTATCCATATATAGCTAGAATTAACTGAAAGTCAAGTATTTCTTATATATCTTAACCACGTCCCCAACCACGCCCCCGCACCACCCCCGACCACGCCCCCCACCCCCCACCTCCCGAAATCGGAGGTCTCAAGGTTGGCAAGTATGGAGAAAGTTAGTCTGGAATTAGTCTGTTCCAGGGTCAAGATGTCACCCACAGTTAGTTGCAACTCACAAAAAGAAAGTTTGCTCTAAAGCAGGCCTGGGCAATTTTTTTGACTCGGGGGAGGCCAAATTTAGAGAAAAAATGTGTCTGGGGGCCGGTATATCTATTTTTAGGAACACTAATACAAAACCTCACAATAATGTCTGATTGAAAGCTAAAAACTAGGGATGTCCGATTAATATCGGCAGTCCGATATAATCGGCCGATAAATGCTTTAAAATGTAATATCGGAAATTATCGGTATCGGTTTCAAAAAGTAAAATGTATGACTTTTTAAAACGCCGCTCTGTACACGGACATAGGGAGAAGTGAGTGACGTGTGGTGAGGTTGATGGCTGGTGAGGCACTGACTTCATCACAGTCAGATTTACAAACATATGAACCCTAAAGAGTATCTTATTCACCATTTGATTGGCAGCAGTTAACGGGTTATGTTTAAAAGCTCATACCAGCATTCTTCCCTGCTTGGCACTCAGCATCAAGGGTTGGAATTGGGGGTTAAATCACCAAAAATTATTCCCGGGCGCGGCGCCGCTGCTGCCCACTACTCCCCTCACCTCCCAGGGGGTGATCAAGGGGATGGGTCAAATGCAGAGGACAAATTTTACCACACCTAGTGTGTGTGTGACAATCATTGCTACTTTAACTTAACTTTAACTTTACACATACAAACTGTAGCACACAAAAAAAGCACATTTAATTAAAAAACGTTATCATGATCTTACCTTTACTTATAAGTGCGGGAACAGTGGTGTTCGTGTTGGAGGAGTTGTGAATGAATGAAATATGAAATCCGTGCAGCAGTCTGCAGGTGTACCTAATGTTGTGTCCCTGCAGTCGTTCATGCTCCTCCGGCGCGAGCATTGTTGTTTTTGCACTTTTTGGCTTCTTGTTAAGTTTTTTTGGGTGGATTCGGTCTTGCACGTGGAGGGTTTGGGTGTGGCTTTGGTTGGTGTGGCGCTCCCGTCGGGGGGGTGCATTAACCGGCACCAGGAGGCGGGATTACTGCGAGCATCAGCCAGTGCGTCTTCGCAGCAGTTTTATGATCGCTCAGCACAAGAAATGTGTTACACACATACAGTTGTTGACAAAATACACTGTACATTATATACCTCAGCTAACTAAACTATTGAAATGTATAATATAATTCATATAGCAATACAGTCTCACTGCACAGCAGGCCAGCAGTTAGCCGAGTCATTGCGCAATCCATGTTGAGGCACTGAGTGACGTGCCTCAACTGGCTGCTGTTCACCGCACCGTCTCTTCTCAGTATTTGAACGGCAAATGTGAAAATTCAGCGATTTTGAATAAAAATAATCTAAAACTGGTGAAGTTAAATGGAAAATAACTTTATAGTATAATCACTGAATACATAACAATTTAATACATTTTTTTTCTTTTTACATTTTTTTTCTTTCCATGATGGCCGCCTCACCTGCCTCCAGTGACCGCGCGTCACTGGGAGAAGTACAGAGCGCCAATAAACCTTAAAAGGCACTGCCTTTGCGTGCCGGCCCAGTCACATAATATCTACGGCTTTTCACACACACAAGTGAATGCAATTCATACTTGGTCAACAGCCATACAGGTCACACTGAGGGTGGCCGTATAAACAACTTTAACACTTACAAATACGCGCCACACTGTGAACCCACACCAAACAAGAATGACAAACACATTTCGGGAGAACATCCGCACCGTAACACAACATAAACACAACAGAACAAATACCCAGAACCCCTTGCAGCACTAACTCTTCCGGGACGCTACAATATACACCCGCCCCCAAACCCGCCCACCTCAACCTCCTCATGCTCTCTCAGGGAGAGCGTGTCCCAAATTCCAAGCTGCTGTTTTGAGGCATGTTAAAAAAAAATAATGCACTTTGTGACTTCAATAATAAATATGGCATTTTTTTCCATAACTCGAGTTGATTTATTTTGGAAAACCTTGTTACATTGTTTAATGCATCCAGCGGGGCATCACAACAAAATTAGGCATAATAATGTGTTAATTCCACAACTGTATATATCGGTATCGGTTGATATCGGAATCGGTAATTAAGAGTTGGGGAATATCAGATATCGGCAACATCTCAACTAAAAACATTATGTCAGACCGCCTTAAAAAATGGAATGGGATTGTACAATTTTTTTCCTGAATGAGACACCCAGAATGTACATGAAAATAAAGAATGTGGGACTTACAATATTAACTATGAAGGATAAAACACTGAATATTGACAACATATGAACGTCACACCCCTTCTCCATCCACATATTTTACAATCAAGCAAAACACAAACAAAATGCAACAAACACAGCGAAATATGAACGCAAAGGGTAAAAAAAACCCCACCTACAATCCCATATATATTATGTATCACTAAGCTTTAGAACTTTGTTGTAAAAATCTCCTTCCGTGTCTGTCCCTGACACCCACATTTCAGGCTGACACTCTGTGGAAACTGCTTGGTGCCTCGTCTGAGTTGCTGTGACTTACCATAGTAACTAGTAGGGTTGTGCAGTATACCGGTATTAGTATAGTACCGCGATACTAATGAATCATATTCGGTACTTTACCCACTCTGAAAAGTACCGGTCCCTTCTCCCTTTTAGCTACTTCTAAATCACTAATCCTCGTCTCCATGGCGACAAATAAAGTAAGTTTCTTACAAGTATCATCCCTGCAGGACCAGGAATAGCTAAACATGCTTCACTACACATCGTAGCTCACCGGCGTCAAAATGTAAACAAACGCCATTGGTGGATCTACACCTGACATCCACTGTAATGATACCAAGCACAGGAGCGTATCTAGTCGATACTACTATGAATACGTCAATATTTTTTTGGCATCACAACATCTTTTGTTTTCTTAAAATGTATATTATGTTTATAAAGTCAGGAAATACGTCCATACTTGCCAACCTTGAGACCTCCGATTTCGGGAGGTGTGGGGGGGGCGTGGTCGGGGGTGTGGTTGGGGGCGTGGTTAAGAGGGGAGGAGTATATTTACAGCTAGAATTCACCAAGTCAAGTATTTCATATATATATATATATATATATATATATATATATATATATATATATATATATATAAGAAATACTTGACTTTCAGTGAATTCTAGCTATATATATATATTTTTATTTTTTTATTTTATATATATATATATATATATATATATATATATATATATATATATATATATATATATATATATATATATGAGAAATCATTTAATTTCAGTGTTCATTTATTTACACATATACACACACACAACACTCATCTACTCATTGTTGAGTTAAGGGTTGAATTGTCCATCCTTGTTCTATTCTCTGTCACTATTTTTCTAACCATGCTGAACACCCTCTCTGATGATGCATTCTGCTTCGTCTCCTTGTTGTGTGCGCAGTTGTGCACTGCACTCTCTAAAAGCCGTAGATGTTATTGTCACATATGCATGTACAGTAGATGGCAGTATTGTCCTGTTTAAGAGTGTCACAACATTGCTGTTTACGGCAGACAAACTGCTTTACGGTAGACGAAAACGTGACTGCTGTTGTTGTGTGTTGTTACCGCGCTGGGAGGACGTTAATGAAACTGCCTAACAATAAACCCACATAAGAAACCAAGAACTCGCCCTCGATCATTCTACAGTTATAACGTCATTGGGCGGGCACGCTGTTTATATTGTGGGAAAGCGGACGTGAAAACAGGATGTCGACACGTCACTCAGGTTCGCATAAATTTCGGGAGATTTTCGGGAGAAAATTTGTCCCGGGAGGTTTTCGGGAGAGGCGCTGAATTTCGGGAGTCTCCCGGAAAATCTGGGAGGGTTGGCAAGTATGACTACGTCTCTGGACACATGAGGACTTTGAATATGACTAATGTATGATCCTGTATTGATTGACTTTTATTAGTAGATTGTACAGTACAGTACATATTCCGTACAATTGACCACTAAATGGTAACACCCAAATACGTTTTTCAACTTGTTTAAGTCGGGGTCCACGTTAATCAATTCATGGTACAAATATATACTATCATCATAATATAGTCATCACACAAGATAATCATCAGAGTATATACATTGAATTATTTACATTATTTGCAATCCGGGGGGTGGGATGTGGAGGGGTTTGGGGTGGGGGGTGGGGTTAGGTTTGGTTGATATCAGCACTTCAGTCATCAACAATTATATCATCTGAGAAATGGACATTGAAACAGTGTAGGTCTGACTTCGTAGGATATGTACAGCGAGCAGTGAACATAGTGAGCTCAGTAACTACTTGGTATCGGATTGATACCCAAATTTGTGGTATCATCCAAAACTAATGTAAAGTATCAAACAACAGAAGAATAAGTGATTATTACATTTTAACAGAAGTGCAGATAGAACATGTTAAAACAGAAAGTACGCAGATATTAACAGTAAATGAACAAGTAGATTAATAATTCATTTTCTACCACTTGTCCTTAATAATGTTGACAAAATAATAGAATGATAACTGACACAATATGTTACTGCATTTGTCAGCAGACTAAATTAGGAGCCTTTGTTTGTTTACTTACTACTAAAAGACGAGTTGTCTAGTATGTTCACTATTTTATTTAAGGACAAACTTGCAATAGTAAACATATGTTTCATGTACTGTTAAAATAAAGCCAATATTGCAATTTTTTGTGGTTCCCTTTATTTAGAATAGTATCGAAAAGTACAGAAAAGTATCAAAATAATTTTGGTACTGGTACCGGTACCAAAATATTGGTATCGGGACAACACTGGTAACTAGTATATCATGCAAAAGCGCAGATTCCAATCATTGAAATACTTTGTATAGTTCAAGTCATTTGATTTTGGGAATGTTTGGCGCATACTTGCCAACCTTGAGACCTCCGATTTCGGGAAGTGGGGGCGTGGTTAAGAGGGGAGGAGTATATTGACAGCTAGAATTTACCAAGTCAAGTATTTCATATATATATATAAATATATATATATATATATATATATATATATATATATATATATATATATATGCGATGAGGTGGCGACTTGTCCAAGGTGTACCCCGCCTTTCGCCCGACTGTAGCTGAGATAGGCTCCAGCGCCCCCGCGACCCCAAAGGGAATAAGCGGTAGAAAATGGATGGATGTATATATATATATATATATATATATATATATATATATATATATATATATATATATATATATATATAGATATCTACATCCTGAAAATATGCAAACAAACTGTGTTTAGATAATTGATACTTCAAACTTGCATAAATAAATATTAAGGAATATAACATAACTTGGCTTCTGAGAGTTTCAAAATGTAATGAATAAAATGCTAAAGTTGTTGATAAACAAGCAATTATTTTAATAATTAAATATAGTCATTTTAAATGAATTATTATGACAATTTAAAATCAATTATTTCAAATATGTTTATTTTAATGTATAATTCTATGGCTGGATGTAATAAGGAGTCACGAAAAAATACAAATAAAAATACAATTAATTTTGATGTTTTTAGCAAAATATAGTAAAAATGTATTTATTTTTTTTAATTTTTTTATTAATATGTATTTTTAGGTAAGATAACCATAATAATACAATTTATCTCTAGTCTGGATGATTTAGTTCTTGTCACCCTGTTGTCCTCCCTTCATGAAAAAAGGTTGTCCTCACTCAGGTCCGCATGGAGCTGGAGGGGGCGTGGCTTCCAGCTCCGGCTGAAAATCGGGAGATTTTTCGGGAGAATATTTGTCCCGGGAGGTTTTCGGGAGAGGCGCTGAATTTCGGGAGTCTCCCGGAAAATTCGGGAGGGTTGGCAAGTATGGTTTGGCGGGCCAGATTGAAAAGCTTAACTGTTAACCATAAACAAAGTAACATGAAGTCGTGGGACAGGAGGACATAAACGTTGTCAAAAGTAGCATTGCAATGTGCGCTACAACACTGACATTATGCTCACATTTATTAACATTTTAGCCGTTTAGCCAAAAATGATCAAACTTACAGTCTCCTTGTCTTTAGCCGGCTGGTGGATAGTTGGCAGAACTCCAGGCCTTGTTTTAAGATGTGTAGCGAAGCCTGAGGAAGGCAGTTTTTTTGTTTCGCCTCGTCTCTCAAAAGTGGAGCGCCAAGATTTTTTCTTGTGTTTGGTGCTATATAAACAGGCCTGAAGGACAAATATTTATCTTAAAAAGTGCATTTTGCGTAACAGCAACAAGCTTGCATCGCCTACCTGTGGTTTATGTTGTGTACTGTTTGGTCCTGACCTAAAAATACCCATCAGGACTTTAAAGTCAGCTGAGTTTTTGTTCTAATCTCCGGTCTCTCATCCATCATGTCTGTGCTCTCGTCAAACCTCAGTTAAATTCCCAATGACCTTTTGCGACACTGTAACCAAAACAATCGAGGGGACAAACACGCTATGCCCTGCGGTCCAGTCCGGTCCTCTGACATTGTCAACTGGCTGACCTCTTATCTCACGTGTCTGCTTTCTTTTACGGCCTCCTGACTCACTGGCCGTCCGACTAATTATAGAACATTCCTGCCATACAGAATGGGAGAAGATAGATAGAAAGGGTGTGAGGAATATACCAAAATAGAGTTCAAGATGGTTTAAAGATAGCAGCAGCCTGTTCATGTGGGACATTAAGGACAAGCCATCCTTCTGTTGATACCTACTTCTGCTGATGTGTCTTTCTTATTGTACGACAGAACTATGGGCCAGAAGGTGGAGAAGATGCAAGATACAGACAAAGAGGAACCATGGGAAGGTATGGCCGCTGCGGGACGTATGGACCCCCAAATTGAGCAGCCAATCGCAGGTCTCGGTCAGAGGGATCGACCTCTGATAGTCGCAGGGGGTGGAGACGAGGAGAGACGGCCTGACACTGGAGCTACAGAGCACTCAAAGACCAGACAGACTTTGGAGAAAACCTCTCCTAACAAGGAGGGTAGTAAAACTATGGATGAGGAGCAAGCTGGCAGACGTACGGTTGATGCAAGAGTCTTATGCGAGCTTCCGAACGAGGGGGACTGTCTAGTGCTGGATGGGAACAAAACCAAATCACCTGTCAAAAATAGAGCTGAGGAAGACACTACGCAACCATCCAGGAATTGCCTACCAGAGAACTTTGAATTGACAGACAGCAGGTGTCCACACTCTGAAAGTGACTTGCGAAACACAGCAAAGGAGGCGGACCTCTTGATGGTGACGAGAAATGAATCAAATTGTGATCGGAGTCAATCGGAAACTATAGCAACGCCGGATTCAGGGTCTTATGCACCAGAAACCCAAGAGGACAGGTTCACCGGTGCGGTCTCCAATAGAGCAAACGCAGTGGCACACAGTTTGGGAACAACAAAACCATTGAAAGACCAGAGACCTTGTCCAAAACCGCAACCGGAACAGGACAGTCGCGTTGATTGCAATAAAGACTGCGATGGAATGTCACATTTTGCACACTTGACAAAGGAGAGTGATCCTGTACGTGTTTCCGCCGTCACCATCCCTCCACCTTTAGCCCATTTTTTACCCGAAAAAGACGCATTGACTGAACAAATGGACCAGCCTCCGCCGACCAAAGTCAAAGGTCCGCCTCCGCCTGTTCCGAAGAAACCTAAAAATCCATTTATTAAGCTTAAGACAACTCAGTTGAGCTCCGGTGACGTGCAGAGACGAGTAAACCAGCGTTCTGAGGACAGAGCCAGGAGGAGACGCACTGTGGATTTTAACCGATGCGGAAAGATGTCCAACCAGGACATGTGTGCACTGTGGGACGATAGAGGCACCTACACCAACATACGACGCTTGTCCATGGACCTCAGGCCTTGGGAAAACGTGTCACTGGAACACATGGACGACGAGTACGGGGACTTGATCAACTTTGAGTACTGTGCCCGTATGGGAAAACTGTCCCCAGATGAAGACCTCGTAGACTTGGACATGGTGCAGAGGCGCGTGTTCCTGGAAAGAAGAAATAAGTTCAAAAGAGAACCGCCACCTGTCGTGACAAAGCCACCAAATCCTTCCATCCCTGCAGAGTCCGCGCATGCATCAGATCATGAGACTGAGCAACCAAAACCGGCTCTGAGAAGAGAGCCCCTCACACGGGACAACATCAGATCCAACCAAGATCACTCCGAGATTGCATCCTTCAAGCCTGTGGCCGAGCTCGTCAAGGAGACCATGAAGAGAAGTCAGGCTCACCGACTACAGCCCGAAGGAGCCAAAACTCAAGTCCGGGTGGCAGAGCGTCAGAGTTCAAACATCAACGTTTCTCAAATAAAGAACGCCTTTGATGTGCCAAAGAAGTCCAAAGAGAGACCACAAGAGCCTCAACCACTTCAAAAGAAAGGTGGGTGAGATTGTTCTCCTGCTAAAATCTTACAAAATCATAAATGATTGTTGACATGTGCGTGGTCCATATAAGCAAATAACCACTGGGTTCTCTAGAACTCGGTCATAAAACATGAACTCCCATGGCTGCGGGCAACCACCTGACAAACGAACGCATCTTCAACGCACTGTAGCATTCTTGCTAGCGGCTAACGTCCCTCCACAGTGCAAAGCAGAAAATCACCTGCCTTTCTGACACGTAACGTTATCACTGGAGGACGAGGAATAGCTAAATATGCTACACTTCACACCGATGGAGGATATTCTAACCGCCAACTGGTAAGCTAGACCTCTTGAATGTAAACATTCAAGAGCGGATCGATACAAATATCAACAATAAAGATACCAAGTGTAGCATCAGTGTATGGGTAATACTACAACGGTTAGATCAATATTTTTTATAATTAAAAAAATCTGTCATTTTTGTTATTGTTTACAAAAGCAGTAAATCAGGCCCTGGACACAGGAGGGCTTTAAGGGCAAAAACCAAAGGATTCAAATCAGCCGGGAGTATGAAATTATTTAAATACTTCATTGATATTGTTAGTGTGATGTTGTCTGGTTATAATTGTGATAAAAACGGAATCATTAATGTGAAGTTGCCGTCGTATGAATTTAAATAATCATATAATTTGTCATTATTCATTTAAATGCGATTATAAATCTGTAAAGTAGAGATGATCTGATACACATAAGATTATCACCAGTGGATTATATGAATCATTATAATACATCAATATTGTTATGATTTTTTTTTCTTTTCTGGGGGTTAAATCTCCCCCTGATTTCAAAACTGCTGAGGCCTCTGTTTCTAACTTTAACCAAGGGTCTTTGAACACACCACAGTTAACATGCAAGCATCTGCATATTATGAAATATGAAAAATAAACCCAAGATCAAAATAACAAGCCCTCAATACCCTTCCAACAACCACCCTCTCAGTTTCCCAAAATAAGTTGTGCCGTAGTCACTGTCACGGATATAAACACACAAGAAATATACGCAAATATACATACAATCTGACAAAAAGTATATACACAAGTAAAATATATAAATAAAGTAAGATAAATAATTAAGGAATGCCTATATTTATTTCATATTAACATTTATGGCATTGCTTTTAATTACTT